>NW_026534330.1:613685-1039820 GCF_026225885.1 Hylaeus anthracinus | reverse complement strand
CCGCATACTGGGGGCATATCTGCGCCTACAAGATAGCAACCGAACCAACAAACCGGTTAGCACAGGTTGCCGCATGAAAGGGGTACCTCTGCGCCTACGAGATGATAATCGAACCGTCAAACACCGTCGACATTTTTGTGCAGAAAATTATGGTTTAGAATCGTGTTAGCTACCTTCCACTTCCGGTTCTTACAGGAGTTCTGGGACACCCTGTATACATACCGTCGAAAAATTAGTTCAGTCTATTCACCGTTAGATGGCTGTGTCCATCAATCGCGTACTCTAACCTTCTGTGATCGCATGTCGAGTAAGGCTCGACAAATTGTAAAAATTCTATTCGATCGAAACAATATTCATTATTTGAAGATCTCGTATAATAAATGCATAAGTGAATTAATCATTTGTACAGTATTATAAGTATGAACTCTGCTAAAGATGACGAGGATTTTTGGTACAGCAGTGAAAAACGATCATTCTGTTTTGAAAATAACGAGGTTGGGTTATGAAATTAATTCGATTACTACCAAGCGCATATACTTTTATTATCAGAAAATGAATTAATATCATACAATACAGGTGGACCAATTGTTTGGAGTGTCAAAGACTGATACGGATAAACTATGGGCTGGTATTTCCAATGCTTCAACATCGGAGGCAGCATTAAAAACTGCAGATGATTATCAACCATTGAAGCCTGTGCTGTCCGTTATATCGGAGAAAACACTTTCCTGCAGTATGTCAGTAAATTCGTATACAAACTAATGCATGCGATGGTTGAAGGAGTTTCTGCTTTCATTAATAGTATCAATCGTTGACTGCATAATAATAAAAATGCATAAGTTGTGTAAAACATTTTATGTTCTGTAGTTCTGGCAATGGATAAATTACAAAATCTTCAATCGGAAACAACAGGTATGCAGTCAGATATAACTCTTAGAAAGATTTTACTCGGTCAGCCATATTCACTAGAACAATATAAATCGCTTGCCTCTAAAACTGGCTTATTGGATGCTGCTATAACAAGTGGAGATGGAAACGCAATTTTGATAGTAATATCTATTATTTTCATAACTTTTGAAATACATATGGTAAGTTTATTTTCTATGTATATACAAAAATAATGTTTCAGATTATTCTATATCTTACAAAAACTCTTAAAAGATCTTTGGTACAAAGAATATTAGCTGAAAAACCAGATGCTGTACATGTATATATACGATATCTTTCAACGAGATTACAGATGAATGAAATTACCGATATTTTAACGTATGTATTATTAGATGCATTCTCATAAAATTTATTTCTTTATTTTTCTAACAATTCACAATTTTTACAGAATGCTAGGACAATCTATGGATGCTGCGGTAAGTTTTCATCAAACATAAACTTTTACATCGATCAATATTACAATATCATACTTCATTTTAGATGAAAACTTTACATATTATTATGAAAAATACTCGAGATCCTGATAGACTGTTGAATAAACTTCGAAATAGTTATAAAACACAATTTTCAACGTTAACTGATTGTAATGAAGCTTCGTTTGTTCGTTCCTACATAAAACTACTTGGTAAACTATTGTCTTTCTGAACATAGTAACAGTTTATTTAGATATTAAATTCAGTTGTGTTAACATTATTAGAATGGCAAATGGCAACAAAAATAGATGGCAATGAACAAATAGAATTAAATTCCTCCGTTCTCGATTGTTTGCGACACGCGTGCAAAAGTCATTGGAATTTACAAGAAGGATCTTTAATGTCTCCTACAACATTATCTCAGCAACATAATATATCTCCTAGACAGTACCAGAAAGTTGCGTTAGAAGTTAGAGCATCGGTCGGTGAATGGGATGACGTTGATCGATTACTTCTTACAAAGGTAACCCAATATTTATTTTAAATCGTTTTTATCGATAAATTATTAATAACAATATCTAATTGCTAGGGCTGGCTAGGAAGTAAAAAGTTGCAAATTCATCTACCCATCGAAGATGTATTAAAAATATTGCACAAAAATGACGCACCGTCCGATATTCTTGAAAGGTATTTAAAATTTATTGACAATACAGAAAGACGATTAGAATTGGCGAAACTCATGCATTGCTTTAGAATAGCCATTGATGTAAGTATTGACATATTCAACTAAATATTTATAATAGATTTAATTCATTGGTCTTATATTCTTTTCATTGTTTAGATTCTCGTACAGCAAGCAGATCGTGCTGCGTTAATAGAGTATAAAACTAAATTGCAACAACAATCAGAGGAATATTTCTATGCGGAAAGTGCATTGCGTTTACCATCAGTCAAATGGAGAAATTAAAATTAATTTTATAGATTGTATTATTTTTAAATATTTATTATGTATAAAGAATAATAGTACATTCACACTAGTGGATATTCATTTATATTCCAACCTAGTAGATTTAGATGACATTTTCTTTCTATTTTTGATTCTCCCAATAGGTGTTGGGAGGTGTATGGTGTAAAAACTAAAAAGTGACGACTGAACTGATCTCTGATCATGTCGAAAGTAGACGTCTAGTGAGTGCGTCGCTCCTCTGTTCGCTCACCGTAGCGCTCAGTAAGGTTCGCTCACCGGTAAAGTCTAGTGGTTTCTAGTAATATGGATCATGGATCGGGATCAGTTGTCTGAGTGGAATGCACCCAAAGATTTGATCTCCTCCATTAACGGATATCGGGAATTCTTCAATTTTGAACGTATCTCAGAGGAACGAACTTGGATACCGGCGGCTGAAATCTTTAAAGTGTGGTTGTGTTCGTTTGTTAATTTCTTTGACAAACGCGTAAAAGTGTTGTTGCTACGCAGTCAATTCGGTGAAATAGCCTCTATCGAGTACACGGTAAAAATAAATTACTCAGGAAGATAAGTGTGAGAGGAAAATTTGTATAGAAGTCCCTGAATTTCTCGATAAAATTTAGTGCGGTACGTGTGTACTGTCCAATCGTTGCTGGAGAAACCGTTATTAGAAGTTTCCGTTGTATGCGCATTTGAACGATCTAGTGTACATACATTTGTCATCTGCGTGCGGGAACCACTCCCGATTGGTGTTACGGTGTTTTCACGTTATTTGGTAAATTATTATAGATGTATTTGAAGATTTAGAGAAATTCCAAGAGACTTTCGATACATTTTTAAGATCTAAATCAGTGGCTGGTGTTACATTTCGAAGAAATATATGCGATTCGAAGTCGTGGCACGTCGCAGAAAGAGTCCCGAATATGTCGACGGAGAGTGTTTCGGGCCAAAAAAGTGAATGGAATGTTGTTCCTTTTGTGTCTGCTATAAAATTAACCGTTTAAGGGACACTGTATGATCGTTTTATAATTAATCGATCAATTTGTTACACGAGCCACTGTGTTTTTAACGGACTTTAGAACCGATCAATTCTACATGTAACATATATATTTCATTCTATCAATGCACTGATAACATGTTATACAGGAGGACGCTATTTAACTTGTAGATTTATTATGTTTCAGCCGTTTACTAAAAGAAGGCTAGCAATATGGCTGTCAACGTCTATGCAACAAATGTTACAACGGAGAATCTGAGTCGACACGATATGTTAGCCTGGGTGAATGATTGTTTGCAATCATCATTCAACAAGATCGAAGAGTTATGTACCGGTGCTGTTTACTGTCAATTTATGGATATGCTTTTCCCTGGTAGTGTACCTTTGAAGAGAGTTAAATTCAAAACTAACCTCGAGCACGAATACATACAGAATTTCAAAATTCTTCAAGGAGGTTTCAAAAAGATGAATGTAGATAAGGTAAGCGAGAAAGATATTAATGCGATTTACTTAAGATAGAGATCGTATAAAATTTTAGGTATACAATTTTGTTGTTAATTGGTAAATATAGGAATAACAATTTAAAATATTTATTACAAGTATTATTTGAACGATTTTTGTCTGAAAATATTTATTTCAATCGCCGCTATACAATTCATTTGCATTTATCGTTATGATTTAATTATTGGTATACATGTACGCATATATATTTCTCAGACAAGGAAATAAGAAACGGTTTAAGCCTCTATTATTTATATTTACATTATGAATTGCTTATTTAAAAATTATGTATTATGTAGTTCAGCAACAAATATAGTTTCAAATGTGCGTTAATGAAATGAGACACTAATGTCAAGGTAAGCCTGAGTAATGAGAGAAGATATCATGTCGATATGTGGAATCATGTTGCCCCACGGAAAACAGTTTTGTTATACGACTTGCGATATGCAGGAAATTGTAATCTTATTATTATGAAAATGGTTCAGGTAATACCAGTGGATAAATTGGTAAAAGGCCGCTTTCAAGACAATTTTGAATTCCTACAATGGTTCAAGAAATTCTTTGATGCGAATTACGATGGCCGCGACTACGATGCTTACGAGGCACGTGGTTGTATACCATTGGGTTCTGGTGTTGATGGAACGCATAATTTATCGAACCCTCAGTTGGTACCTTTACCTCCTCAAACAAAGCAGCCACAAATGCAACAAAAGCATATACAACAACGTAACATTGTCCCTCGCCAACAGCAGGGTATAGCAATATCGTGTCAATTTAATAGTGTTGCTTTTTGCATGCTATTATCATTATTTATAGAGATCTACAAATCACTTAACTATGCTGCATAAATGATCATTCTGGCTGTGTATATTTGCACTTTACATATAAAGCATCTAGATATTTTAGGGGGTAATTGTTGTAAAGTAGAAAGCACTTTCTGCTTTTGCAATTTTAATCACATAAATGTACAGATACTTACACGATTTTAAATCATCCGAGAGCACAGTATTTTTCTTGACATACCATTTATCTATTTTAAGTTTAAGTAGACTTTTACGTTTTACTTTTGCATTATGTTTAGTTATGCAACACCGAATGTTGTATACGTTTTAAATATAATAAACGGTATTTACTTTTTATACGAACAGAAGAGACAGGAATACAAAAAAACGTTCTAAAACACTTATTTACTATAGAAGTAGAATGCTATCATGACTGTTTGTTATTTTTATCAGTCTATAAATACACTTGAGCAGGGAGTAACAGATCGTCTTAAGGGTATAGAACAGATTGAATTTTCTTTAATCTTTATATAGACATATGAAATTTAAATATTATAAAGTATCATAATTACATAACATGAATTTTTAAACTTCGTTTTCTCTTTCATTTTTTTTTTTCAGTACTTATTTCGATTATAAATCATATTATCGGTTGCGAAATATTAAATATTTGTTTACTACTTGAATCTTTATTTTTATCGTATTTTACTAATTTTTTGTTTATTTTATTATTTTGTTCCACATGCTTTTTGCTAATCATTTGCAGATTGTTCCAATTGATAGGCTGGTGAAAGGCAGATTCCAAGACAACTTCGAATTTTTGCAATGGTTCAAGAAATTCTTTGATGTAAACTACTCCAGAACAGAACCATACGATGCACTTGCTATGCGAGGAGGAGAGCCCATGGGTAGTGGTGGAAGTAATGCATCGCACGGCACTAACGTAAAACGCGCCACACCACGCGATGCAAATTCGCCTAAATCAGCTGCTCGTATTGGTACATTATTTCACAACTTTTTCTTCTTTGTTTTATTTGAAATTACACCACTAAACATAATGCAAAAATTTATTAAAGATAATTGAGATTTCAAAATAATCACATACTTAACATTGGCTTTCCGCTAATCGATCAATAAGTCGGTCTCTTTTAATTATACAAAAATAATAATTTAGAAGATGTAAATTTATTTGGTAAAGTTATATATTGGATTGTTAAATGTTAATGTTTTCTGTTTTGCTGAAGCATTATTAATTTAAATTGTACACACGGAAAAATAATAGACTTGCGAGTCCTAATAATGTAAGGAAAAAATTTCACTTCAGGTGAGGGAACTGCGCCTCCTGCACTTGCAGCTAGTACCAAGTCTATAAGCCATAATAGTAATTATTTTTTTTAAAATGTTTTTATGCTCGTTTTCCTTACTTTTTTCTTTTTCATTATTGAGAAGTTTAAAGGAGGGTAGCCATCCAAAAAAAGTCTCTCAAAAACTGTAGTGTTCTCTACTAAAATATTAACAAATTATTTTAATCTTTTCGAAAGAAACATAATTTTGGTTGTTCATCCTTCGTTTAACTACTCAAATGATCATGTACGATTCAGTAGTATTCATTCCCTTTGATTGTTGCATGAAGTATCACAATAATCCCGAATTTATTGCAAGTTAAACAAAAATTTGTTTAAAAAATTTTAATAGTTAATTTTATTTGTTTGATTTTCACATATATTACGCATAAATATGTCGATGCACGCTTCCTGACTGTTATGCTTCCATTTAGCATACTTGCACTGCTTGTATAAGTATCTATAGTCTATATAGTATTAATTTTATATAAAAGTAGATTTGCAACTAAGTAATTATAGTCCTTTTATGAATTATACGTAATACCTATGTAAATATAGTAAATATCATTTTGCATTTTTAAAGATAATAACGAAATATGTATAGAGAACGTAGAATAATATATTTAACTTTTAAATTCAGTTAACAAAGTTGTTCCAACCCATCGCCCACAAGTGAAAACAGCGGCAATTGGAAATCGTGGAGATCCTGGAAAAGTTGAAGAGCTCAGTGCACAGGTATAGCAAGAGTGACAAGTTGCGATCGGATCAACGGTGCGATACTTTTACGTTAACAAGTATAATTTAATTTAGGTGATGGAGTTAAAAATGTCACTCGAAGGATTGGAGAAGGAAAGAGATTTCTATTTCGGTAAATTACGCGATATCGAAGTTATGTGCCAAGATTGTGATAATCCTCCGCCAATAATAAATAAAATCTTAGAAGTCCTTTATGCAACGGAGGTACGTTCGTATATGAAACAACCATTTGAGATTCTTTTTTACGAATCATTCATGTTACTACTTTTACTTTCACGTAGGAAGGATTTGCACCACCTGAAGAATTAGGGGACGGACTCGAGCCCGATGATACGGAAGAATATTAACTTCTCTTTTTGTACAATCATTATGAAAAGAATAACAGCAAATTGTCCAAGTGCGTTTCAGTTTACTATGTTTGTGAGCCAGTATCAGTACCCTTTGCATAATTAATAAGCTACTTTGTATAGCTATTTAAGCATTTACGCCTTCATTTTGTTACAAAGTTCACCGAGTTCATTGAGATTCGTACGTAATTAGGATAGAGATACGTCGAATAATGCACTCGTATAAGTTGTACTCTACAGGAAGTAATTGTTAAGAACGAAACAGAGTTAGTAATTTACATATTCTCATAGTTCTTTATCGTATTACTATAATGGTAGAGCTTCGAACATCGACAAGTCTCGAAATACTAAGAAAAAAAAAAAAAATTATCGATGCAGATATTTAACGATCATCTGGGTCTAGTTTGTTATACAGTGATTTTATGTTAACTATGTTCATTAACGTGTGGATGTTTTTGTTTGTATATGCACTACGTTTTTATCGGTAAATAGGGCAATCGATCTCGTTGGTTTGTCGTTTCGTACCTCGCGTAATTCTCCGAAACATAGATCTTCTATCGTGCATATTTAGTGCTGTTCAACTCGTTCAAGCCATTTACCTCGTGCAATTATGCAAAATGAAAGATGTACGTAACTGATTGTAAAGAATATTAATTTTGTCAACCGTAGAACGAAAGAATGATGTATATTAAAGCTGATACGAAACGCATTAAAATTGAATTTCACAAGTTTTATAAATATTTCTCATCTTCGATTTTATGTATGTCTTCACTTTAAACGCATAATTATAAACTTGCAAATGCAACAAAAAATGGCAACTGAAAATGTTTAATGTACATTTCTTCGAAATAGAATACAAATATAATAATTCACTTCGGTTCCCAGCATTAATTTTTGGAGATGCAACAGATAGTCTTATGGTTCGTTGAATTTTAATCGATGCGTGAGTTTATTTGCATATTATTGGTTGCGCGCGAAAGAGTGGTACTGCCATCTTTGCATCTCCATGGTCCGTCTTTCAAGATAAGAATGGCCTTAAACAGCGATAACATTGAGATTACAGAGAAAACTTGAATTATTAGAGCAAACGCAAAGTATATCCGGATCCTCCGATAAGTACGTTGCAAAATCGCGAAGCAACGGAGCGCTTCGCTTTGGAAAATTTGTAAAATTATGTAGCCAGAGTGTATGAGAAACAACGAGCGAAAGTAATTTGGCGCGTAAGCGACCTGTATGCACATATCTGCTATGTGTGTATGGCTGGTGTACCTCTCGAAATCGTCAGTTCACTTACAAAGACAAATTATGTATCGATTTTAGGTTTTTAAGAATCGGATTAACTATAAGGAACGCGGCGAATATTGTTACTATTGTTTGAATAGGACGTGAATCGCGCTATGAAAGGCTGGTAACGACGGAAGATGACACTTTAACTTGCGCTACGCCATTGGTCTATATGTGCGTATTCAGTGATCATTGCGCGAATGTGCTTCAAAATTGAAACTTTATTGGTGAGGTAATACACGTTTAATAGAATTCAATATCGTATCTGTCATTTCTTTACCTAATTCTGTTCCGTTCAACTTCCCAAGCGACAAAATAGATATAATTAAAAATACCTTTCGTTCTATTTGACTGAGAGGGTATTCTTTGCGGTCAATAACAACTGAAAAAGTAAAAACCGGCGCTTTAAAAGCATAGAGTTAGCAATATCCAATGCGTAGCACACACATAGGCTCGTATACATATATTCAGATAAGAGTGTCTTACTCGCTTCGACAACTGATCTCCAATTACAATTGCATCGTAGCGGAACGGACAAATTATTCGATCGACGTCCGCGCGCGTACCGCCGCGCAAACAGTTGAACGCGCGCGGTGTTTTAGAATGCGGCCAAAAATCAGAGAAGAGAACAGATTCAAAGGCTTCGCTTGGTGGCCATGAACGTGCGCGATCGCGAAGTAACCACGGAGATACGGTGCCGGGAAAGAGTTCGCTGATCTACGCGTCTCCTCTGTCAGTCGTTCCAGCGACCATCAGTTGACCAGAAATCTCCATTACGCGTTCGCTAGAGGATCATCGTTTTCCTCGGACCACGGGTAGGTTCGTCCTTCGAGGATCCCGAGGACACGGGATCAACTTGTCGATTCTCAGACCAAGTGAGACCGGGTGAGACTCTAACAAGCTTTAGAGCAGCTAGCCTTTGGAGTGTATAGGGTTCATATTAAATCAAGTACGATATATATATATATATTTTTTTATGGGGTCCTAAACGTATCGCTACCCTAACTGTTTCGCTGTTCTACCTGTATTTGTACACGATTCTCCGCGATCGGAGAGGAGCGTTACGTTTTCAGTCCGAGTAACGTTATATTCCGAGCAGTTATGTAATGTGATTTTTGCGATCCCGATCTGTGGTTTTCTTCACCCAGCACGGGGTGCGTGCGTCAGTCGATACCAGTTATTCGTCGATCGTGTTCGGACGACCGGTGCGGCGCCGGCGAGTTCATAGTTCGTACGGCTTCGCGAGGCGCGGTTCGATAAAGTCTCGATCGCGTTAGGCTTTGCGCTAGTAGCTTCGACTTGTAAGTAGTAGTCTTATTCTGGCTATTCTTCGTTTCCTTTCGATCAAGAGCAATTACCTCTATTAATAGTGGCCGCGATCTCGGCGTCGCTTGTAACGACAATCAAAGAGTCCAAAGGAAAACGATCATAGTCCATTGTATAATAATAATTTACAGATGCTAATCTCAGTCCTTTAACGACTAAAAGACGATGAAATATCGTTGAATTAAAGAATGGAAAGAATGAATGAACTGTTTTTTACGTGGTCGGTAAACACTTGCATTATATCTACGTATGTATACTGAAAAGTCGAAACGCGAAACCAGTCGCCGAGTGTCAGATTACTGGATGTGTTGAGGTAACAAACGATAGGACTCTAGGGAGTGCACTGCCTTAAAAACGTCACCGATGTAGCAAATAATTCTGTTGATTTCGTTGAACGCTTCAGAAACCAAATTTTCTGATTATGTATGTATATTATCTTACGAATATCTTCAAGCAAAATAGTCGTGAGATTACTTTTAAGGTCGCAGCGTTGGTTGGTGGCACGTGGGAATTGATAAATGTTGCTAAACGTTGCCTTCTACTATTACTCCCACTGCTATTCCCAAACTTTTAATCGGTTGCAATTAGTTATCAAACGGTAAATAATTGTGGTGGAAGCCATATTTTCAAAATCGTTGACCGTTAGTTGTTGGTATGTTATGTATATGTATATGTTATCGAAAGTAAATTGGAGCCCCGCGTTAGGGTAATTTACTCGACTCTTGTCAAGTAAAACTGACTTTGCACGAATGTTTTCTAATCACAAATAAGATTAATATTATTGATAAATCAATTCGTTCAAACGGATGTTAGATGTGAATCTAGGAATCCGTTTAAAAATATTTTTAAATTCCTAATAAGGCCGGCCCTGACCGTATGTTGTCTTTCGTTTCGAAATTTTCGAGTAAGGCTGTTTGAATTCAGACAGTTCGTTTCATTGTACAGTATCAACGTTCGTCCTCGTGAATCAAAACAACAGAAAAACAAGCTCCTGCGGTGTTTCTTTGAGCGTGTATTAGTCTGTCGCGAGCAGCTCGTGTCGATCGTATCGTTGTGCGACTAACATAACAGTTCGGTGAGTCTCCTATTTTCTCTCATTTCTTGTATCTTCTGTTTCCGTTCCCTCTCCATACGAGAAGATACAATTTTTATTTCGCGTTGTGCGTTATGTCGCGATCTGGACACTTGGTTACGAGTTTCTCCGCGCCCCAGCGGATAACAACAGGTCAGCCCCTTTCCGATAGCGAAATTATTGCCGCCACTTTTCTACCGTTTGTTGTTGCCCGGCCGCCAAGTCCACGAAGAAAAATTGTTCTGTCGAGTATCTTAGAGAAATTTTAATCTTTCACGTAGACACAATTGTCTGATACGTTATCGAACGTTTAGAGCTTCTTAAAGAAAATTTGGCTCACCTCGGATGTGGCGATGGACCTTTCCCGACTATGTGTTTCTGAATTGTACAAATTGTATAAATAACGTATAAAAATTTGTTTATTTTGCCATTAAACGTCGCATTTAGCAGCGGGGACGTTCGATCATGGGAGTTTCTGCGCTCCAAGCGATAGGGCGAGGTCATGCCTTCTCGATAGCGGATTATCATCGAAGCATTTCTTATTGTTTATTTAGTACCAACTCGTTGCGGCTTAATGGAGAGAGATTTGATTCAAGTGAACCCGTCGACGAACTGTACACTGTTCGGGAGGTACAAAGTCGAAACTGCTGTAGGCTCGCGCGGGGAAAATTTAATCCACGATTAGGGTTGCTATCTATCGAATAGTAAAAAGTAGAGTACTTGAGAAATAAGAAAGAACTTCTGCTTTTACTCCTAGATTTAGTTGAAACATGGAGGATGAAGGATCTCCGTCCGCTGTAAGCGGCGAAAACGCGTCGAAAGCACCGGAAAGTATAACAGGATGGATGGAATCGACTGTCGTCACAGCGTCGCAGACTACTTTAGGACAGATGTTGTTTAAGCTTGTCGATTCGTTTCTGTGGGTCGTCGAGAAGTCTACGCAATGGAGTCTACCGGCTCAAGAGATCAACGCCGGTATGTTAGCAAAAGTTTTCGTCGACTAACGAACAAACGAAGCGTTTTCACTATTCCTTTGTCGATATAGAAGAGAATGGAAAGGTGTTTGGAAAAATAGAGCTAGTTAGGCCTTTGCCTTGGATTCTATTTCTGCCGGGGTTGGTCATCTTGCGTATCGTCAGAGTTGCGCTCAACGCGGGTGCTTTCGTTCTGAGATACCCACGAATAGAACCGAGTGGAATGGTATGTTATATTTTAATTTCTAAGAAACTGCACATTACTCCGATATCGCTTGTACGACGAGAAAATTCTCTTATAGGTAAAGTTCTTGCAAAAGAGTCGCAGACGACTAAGAGCATTGAACATAAAGGCGATAAAATCTGCGAGGCGCAAGATGGGTAACAAGGTAAATCGAAGAATTTTTATTTACGTATATGTTTTCGTAATTGTACTTTCCCGTGTTCATTCCGCAACTTGCGTAGTTTTGGTTAAATTCGAGCATGATCGTTGACAAATAATATTTGTCGCGTCCAAAAATATACCCAGTGATTAGCGTGGCATTTGACGGTAGTGGTAAATATTCTATGTTCGATTCGGTCAGTCGCTAGCCAGTTAATTAAACTCAGCACGATAATAGTCTCGGTGATGGATGTAGGACAAGAGGTTGACGATGATCGAGACCGAGAAAGCCCTGATCAGATCTATCAGATTGACACTGTCTTCACTGTCTTGTTTGGACACGTCTAAGTCATCACCGTCGCCTCCACCGACTAAAATTCGCATAACCGGCATGGATCTCGAAATGGTGAGTATACTCGTATGCTCGTTCATCTGTGTTGAAGTTGACGTGAGATTTTTGTAGTTATTGCTCGTGAAATGGCAACGTTGTCGAGCAGGTCAGATCGTCTCTAGAATTTCGATAACATTTTCAACTGCAAGGAAGATATCGTTCAAAGTCTGATATCGTAGCGGATAAATTGTTGCAGGTAGCAACACCGGACGAAAAGTCAACCACGGAGTCAGCTGAAAGTCCTATGCACACTGAAGCTAAACGCAAGTTCTCTCAGGTGAGCTCAGACGAAGAGAGCAGCGATGAGTCTGACAACGAAACACTGCTAGCAAAGCTCGACAGACTTGCATTGGAAGATAGCACGGACGACCCAGATTTCGATGTAAGTGAAAATTAATAACCGAGAATGCTCGTTTATGAAATCCCCTCACAAGTCCCCTCCTCTGTCCAACTAATTCTACGGTTAACGTATAGTGTAACTTTGAAATTTATCGAGTCGTATACCTAATATATACGTCTGTGATAAAAGGATTATACATCTTTCTTCATCTGTAAGTTTCAATTCTAAACCCACGATTATAGTCGTTCGATAACCTTTCAGCCCACCAACTGTAGCACGGAATCGAGCACATCGAACAGTGAAAACGAGGTGGGCCAGAACACGTCTGTAACCGATGTAACGGAGGTTCAAAAAGAGCTCACAGAGATTGTAAAAGATAACAAAGAGAAGCCCACGATATTTCCTCTTGATAAGGTAAAGGCAATATCCGCAGTTGCTTTATTTATTGTTTACGCATATTTCATTTTAAGCGCTTTGTGTTTAAAGTAGAACCAGTAAAGAGTAGGTGGGATTGCGTAGCGACCGGTATTACTGATCTAACAGTAAAACTGAATACGGATGATTTTTAATCTATTTATTTTGTTTTATTCAATCAAGTTATTCGTTGCATGAAAAAGAAATGACCGTAATACGAGTACAAGAAATTCTTGAACTTTACGAATATTTTACTATGTTCATGGACTTATAGACTGTTGAACGATCAATTGAATTCGTTAACTCTGAAACTTCAAATTATTTAATAATAATTGCTGAATACTATGACACTTTGCTATCTTATCACAGACCAACATTTTATCCGCAGATAATGATAGTGCTAATTAAGACATCCCAATTGTAATTATTACGAGATACTACTAATCGGTGTTTATATTATAAAAAGAAAAAAAGGGACAATTAACTTAAAAAAGAAAAGTTCGCAAAGTATAAATATTTGTTAGACACGCTTTTAATCGTTACAGAATGAAATGTATGAAATTAGAAACGAAATAAACGTGTAATGGGAAGAAAGGGAAAAATGTGTAATGTACTGTAACCAAATATCAATTTGAACTCGAGAGTTTGAAAATCAACGTTAACGTTGAGAGATTCGCGTCAGACTTCAAAATTCCAACAGACAAAACTCGTAGGATTTTAAGCAGCACGTTACGAACGCGTCGGTCAAAGTTCATCAGGAACGATAAGTTGGATTAATCGCGCGGTTCACCGATGGATTTAACGAACGTAATGCGCTCGAACGAGCGATCACTCTCAAATTTGAAAAACAAGTGAAAAACGGAATCGCGCACATGGGAAAAATAACGCGTAGGAAACTGTTACACTCGATTCCCTTGCACAATTCTACCGATACGTTGGAACAAAATAATTAGAGAACGTTTCGAGTTAGCGTACAACTGTTTGAGTGCCTCAGATTAGATCCCAGATTAGTGTCAGAGGTAATGCGTACATTTTTGTTGTTGTTTATATAAATTGCAGGATACGTGCATGGCAACGACAGAGGAGATGGTAGCAGGCATCACAGGTGTGGACAGTTCGGGTGAGTCGTGTGACTACTCGTCAGCGAAGGAATTCGTCGAGGACGACGATTGGCCATTTTACACGGCCATCGGTCGATGTTCGAGTGACTCGCTGGAACAATCAGTTCCTGTCGAACCACTCGGTTCCACCGTGCCTCTTTTTCAGTCCAAGAGTCGATAATGAATCGTTCGACATCTAAGAAACGATATACCACAATAGAATAAAGAAACTTTCCAACAGGAAATACGAAAAGTCTCGTAGACTGTTTACTACGGCCTGTCCTAATAAATAAAAGAAATGCATCTTCTGTGCATCAAGTATAAATATAATCTAAAATCGAAATTGAAATTTAAAATAGTGTCGCGATAATTCTCGTAAGGGTGATAATACTCGATCGGACAATTATAAGCAGAAACGGCGTTAAATCGCGTTACGTGAAACCAATCGAAATGACAAGGAACGTTTTTATCTTTGTAGAGTCCAAGCTGCAAACAATCAGCCGCACAACCAACGATTTTATCAACGGAGAAGTATCTTCTTCTTTGCCACCCATGCCCCCAGGTATTTCGATAAATAAACTTCATTACGCGTAATAATATCCGATGTAGACGAATACTAATGAACGTATACCTGTTTCAAGTATCGACACCTCCGCCACCACCTCCACCACCCCCGGAAGTCACAAACGGAGTGGTCTCCGAGCACAAGACATTCAATCGCAGATCTAGCAATGCTCCGCCGGCGCCGCAGCAGCGAGGTGTCGCAGCGAAAGAGCACGCGCCAGCCACTCAAGAAAAGAAGATCAGTCCGCGCAAGAAGCCCGGACGAAAAGACGTTAAATAGAGAACGAGTTCTCGATGAAAGAAATGATCTGAGCTAGACACGCTCTGGCTTTGCGCAAGGTCCATATGCCACGATGGGGTTTATGGGTAAAACGAGTCCTCCTGTTCGCATCACGAGTTCAGTCTTACGAAACGATTGCTTCTTTTTGGTACATGTAGCAGCGCACGAGGAATAACGTTATCGATAAGGTTGCAGAGTTGTAATCGAGCGGTCAAGATCGAATGTTGCGTGATTAGCGTTGGAATGGGTGTGCTTCCGGAGATACGACTGTGTTATCGGCTATTATCGACCGCGATTTAAAGCGAATCGTTGGCGTTGGAGAGACATTTAATCGGTAGATGTGACCAAACCCGAGGCTCGTTTAGCCATATGCTTTTCGGCCTGGCGCAAGTACAGAACAGCTATCGAATTGAAATTGAAGCTTTTGAAGAGAAAAAGAATCAATTTCAAATTTTCTTATCGCTCTAATAACTTGATATCGTTAAGGAGACGATATATTTTTTGTACCGTCAATTATGATTTTGCTTCGTGAACTAGCTAGTGCGATTTCGATAATTTGTATTCCCATATCGTTTGATCGCGATCGCGGATCATTGGAGATGATTATTTCTCGCCTCTTCGCCGAACTATATTATCCATTCACCCCCTTATTATTTCTCCGTTCCGTTGCATCGTTCGATATGCGAAAATTCACGAATGTATGTATGCGAGTCGACGAAAGGAATGGATATTCCGAAGTTTATTATGTATATCTCACGTTTCACGACCGTACGGTTATCTCATCGCGCGAGGCCAACTTGTATGGTTATCGCTGTAGATGTACAATGAATTTTTGCATTAATAAATTATTTAATCCAATGTCTCTTGTGTTACGAAACCGTCGCTGAACGCAATACCGTTCGTACCACGATGATATAATCGATATATTGCCAGTAACCTTCGGTCGAAGCGAAGTTAAATTGTTTTGACTAAAACTAAACGTTTAATTACGCTTCGGCATTAGCGAAATTAGAATAAATCGGTGTCGATGTTTCCAATTGCTCGATTTCGATAACGAAAAATGTTTCATCATCGCTAAATTAGACTCTAATTTTCACGTTGCGAAACAATCAATCAGTTGTGAAAATTTAATTTAACGCGATATTTTCTTAATATTCTCACCTCGGGGCACCGTGTATAGTACGATATTAAGAACGTTACGCAATTTATTAATTTGTTCTCTGATAGGAAATCATTTTTTTTTTTTTTAATCGGTAGAAAGCAACAATGTAACAAACCAACGAGACGCGTCGTTTTATTGTTCACGATATTAATAATATCGATACGAACGCATTCATTCTTGCGAAAAAAATAACCCTTATCGTGAATCACGATAAGCAGCAGAGATTACGGCACATATGTCGTGCGTGTGCTTGATGAACAGATAAGTGCGTTACACTGTCCTAGAAACCGGACGCAAGAAAGCTCGTAACGCGATCGTTTGACCGATCTTTATGGACCGCTAACGAAACAAAAGAAAACCATTTTACGATGTTACTCGATTCGAATTTATTGCCAACCATCGCAGTGAAAGTCCGAGGGGTTTAAATTTGTTACGTACAAAGTTTTAAAATAGAATCGATACAACTTATCGTTTATTGATTTCTGAACCCAACGTATTTTTAACGTGAATTATCTTCTTTCGAAGTAATCAAAGTGTGTTTTATTCTTGCGACTACCTAATTCGATTCTTGTCGAAAATTTCATGTTTGCATTCAGGTAATTGTAATGATACCACTTAATATTTTTATTTTCATATTTGCAGGACTTTAGAAACAAATTGAAAGCACTTCGACTACGAAACATTACTACATCGTTTCGCGTCATTTAAAATCATCTAACATTCATCACACGTGTAGTACACTTTGCGACATTGTAAAATTTCGAACGGCTAAAATATCGAAGGCAAACACTTTCACTCTCATCGTCCTAAGGACGATGCACCCTTTAAATCTTGGTCAGTCTACTTGTTCGAGATGATACTACGGACTTTAAAATTTTATGTTTACGAATAAACATACATACGCGGTTAGACTGCAAAATCAATGGCCGCTTATCGAGGATGGTTGCATATATAAATATTGATACGGAAGGAAATGTTTCGCTTTATCAGTGCACTCGTAGCAGACTCTGTTCGGTAGCACTTGTCGGCTAAGCCTGGATACTTCACCTCGAGGGTCTCTTGTCATTAACAAATTGTAAGGTACAACCGATCGTCGAGTAGCAACAATTAGTTGGTTATCTAATGTGAACTCTTTCGCATCCTTGACATTACAGGTAAGTTGACGATGGAAGTTCAACGAATGACAAGCACGTTCGAGTAGTTTTTTATTGTGTACAATTATTCATAGAAATAAAGTGGTAAAGCAAGCAATACTAAAGCAAGTGGTAATTAAAGAGAATGTATTCTCTTTGAAAATTATGAAATAACGGTAACGTTAAATATTGTACATACACGTGCGTATCTATCAGAATTTCGCAGTATCGAGCTAGCATAGAAACATGGATCATCGTTATTGGTCCGAGATACCGTGAAAGATACGGCGATCTATCATTTCTGTCTTTGTTCTTGTATTTATCCTTTTTAATTTATTCCCCGTTTCCCCATTGTTTGCAATTGCAAAAACTATCGAAATTTTGTGTTCTGCAATTAATTGAGATTCTTCTTTTATTTCGTATTTTTATAAATACTGTTAACGAAATCGTATCCACATTGTAACTGCGAGTATTTTTAGCGTTATCTCGATAAATTAAATGATCAAAATTAAACGAAAATGACTGGTTGCTTTGTTATAAAATCGCTCTTGCGACGGTATATCGAACCTTTGGAAAATCCGATATCATTTGGGACCGTCTGACGTGACAGTAGTCAAACTAATCTATATAGGGTGTTATCAAACAGATAACGTTGCCGGAGCTCCTATCTGGTAGCCATATTTTTGATACAATATATAGGTGATCGATATATCCTCGTATAGTTCTCAGTAAGTGAGAGCAGCTATTACGGATTGGACGAATCGAAAATTCTGCGTTCTCTATCGACCTGGATCGTGTCATTCTGTGTCGTGCAACTCCGAAAAAGCTGCGTTTTCTCGATATCCTCAGATGAGATATGCGAGAAACCTTTGTTTCGTTTCCGAATAATTTCGTATGTCGGCGAGAAAATCGTGAAGAAAATAGAAAAGAAATCGAGAAATCCGATATTTAACGAAAAGAAAAAGATTGAATTTGTGTCGTCCACGAGGAAAAATCATTTCGAATGAACTCGTCGCCAAAGATCAGTCGTTTTCGCATTTGATCGAGAGTTTAGATCACAGGTAGCAAACTCGCGAACTTTGCCGCGAAGCGACGAATTTTAAAAGAAAAGAAGCGCCCTGGAAGGAAGAACCTGGACAATGGCAAACGGATACGACGAGTGTTACGACGCATCCTGGCATGTCTTTCCACCAGACTACGTAGAGGACGATTACAGGTAAGAGTATTCTTAGAAAATTTAACTGCTCGAGAGGATGGATTGCGACCTCCGAAGCGTTCTTTTTACGTGTGAAACTCCTCGCGATAAAGCGACAGGTATTATATATACGAGTAGTCGGTCTAAAAACCCTCGAATACGAAATTTTCGATGGCTACATGAATCAGTTGATCCCGATGAACAAGCACAGTAGAAGAAACGAGGGGTAGGTAAGGGAACATGGCGACGGAAAAATGGAGTTTTACGTTCATTCATGAACTGGCCCACAATGGAGCAGCGGATCCCGGAGTCATGAATGATCGTAGTACGTCTCGTAGTAGGTGGCTCGACGGGTGGCCTTCGGGGAAGCCTCTTTCAGAAAAGCTTTCTCGAGAAGGCCCCTTCTTCGCCGCCTGTAGAAGCCACGGGGCCAAACGTGACCCAAACTTTGCACGGCTCGTTAAACACCAGCCACCGACGTCGTTTAAGAAACATTTAAGAAGTTATTCGAGGCACAGGCTACCACCGGACCACCATTCGCTTTACCTCCATTCTGTACAATCGTTTTCGTACCTTTACGTTTGAAATACTAAAGGTCGTAGAAAGTATTCGCGTCCTACGAATTTTCATGTTGGAGAACTTTGTCGCCTTCTCTCGAATAGCTTCTTTCAGTCTCGAGTATTTAGATTTCCGAGTTATTTAATTCAAATACGAACAATTGATTATCAATTTGCATACCTTAACCCCAAAAGGAACGGAAATGTCATCGATTCGTTTGCTGTGCGTGGTCGCGCGTTATCTTGATGGTAAAAAAAAACACAATTTCCGTTAAACAAATTAAGCCACTTTTTCAGTGCCGATTGGAATCGTTCCAGTTGACGATAACGAAGTTTCGTATCCATTTATCGATTGGACTCCAGCAGCTCGTACATTTCTTCTACGTCCTATCAAACAGAACGAAATCTTTCGCGAATATTAGCACCGGTTTCCCCTGTAAAGTAAAGGATTTGGTAAAAAATGGATGTATTCCAACAATAAATATTTGTTTCGTTTCGTATCGTCACGTGTATCTAATCATTGATCATACGAGACGCGATGGAGAGTGCGAAAAGAAAAGAAATAGAAAAATGGAAACAGTCGCGCGGTAGTATCTATCTGCATCGAACGAGGACGATCCGGAAAGATATAGGTCGCACGTCAACTGGACGTGACAAGATCAAAACGACATTTCGTTCTTATCGAAAACGAAATCTGACCTTAATCGAAATAAGCAAATAGTTGGCTAACCTAATGGTAACTTTACAGCAATCGAGTAGAGATTACCTTTACTATATGCATTGCAGGTTCCATTAAAGCTTCAATCGTCGACGTTTTCCGATGTGTTTATCGCGTTATTGTATGGTCCCTTGGATCATCTTTCTTCGAAGAGAATCATCTCGTGTAAAAATCAGTAACGAGAGGAAAATACGATAGCTTTAATACTGGAACGATTAGCATATCTGATTAGGAGGATAGCACCGGAAACCGGAAGCAAACGTTTAAGAGGCAGTCACGCATATCGGTTAGGCGAATCCTTCGGTATAGAGTGGTACGCCTTGTTACACGGTGCCGGACACACGCGAGAACCGAAAGAGCCCAAGTGCCAACACCTGTTGGTTTCCACCATAAATTTCGGATTAATCGTAAAGGCGAACGGTCGCTTACCTTCTACCTGTGAGCTCGAACTGAAACGAAAGCACCGATGCCGATGGTGAAATCGCTCGAACCGTACGCTGAACTTGACGAGCCTGGAGAGGAGCAGGCTGGAGAATCTAATCTTCACGGGGAGAGTCTAAAAACTGGAACAATCACCTAGCTCGTTTTCAATTGTAAGCTTCGAGGAGGACTCTAAATACAGAGTAGAGTAAACGTTCGTTATCTTTCGATTTTGATTTTGATTCGATATTCTGTTGATTTAGAAAAGAGATAGACGAAGACACTTGCAACACACACTCGAACACCCACTTGATAGTTCGGTTCGCTTGGGAAGATTCAGGTGTTGAGGGTGAAACGTGCCGCAGTGAATGGAGGTTTATCCATTTACGAGTTATTTCGCCTATCCCTTATTACCATTACAATATCGGTACCTGTCGGTCAAACACCTGAAGCTCCGAGAGTCCGTATTTATTGTCGGTACGTGCCGGCGCAAGATTTACTCGAAAATTTTCTCCTCGAACAGTGTCCTGACCCTTAGATCTTCGAGACCTTCCTCGTGAATGGGATGGGTGCATCTGTGCACGTTTATGTATTTGCGAATCTGAATGTTCAATAAGCTCGAGTGCCACTAGACTGCGACTATCGATACTGGTCACCCTCGAGTGGCCAATCGAGTGCTTGTTACACCAGGGACTGTAACAATTTTTGAGCACCGAAACGATTTACGTAAAATTAAGTATTCGATTGCAACGCATAATTTATGATTTATTTCTCTTTCGCGATACTCGGTGCTTATTAGATTAATGCGGATTAGACTCGAGCGCGAAATTCTGATAATCTCGTGTAATCGAAGTTGAACGATTAACTCGACCGCAGTCTCTCAAGACCGTCGTTATGACGTTCGATAAAAACCGAGCTGGACCTCGAGTTAATCTGAAGGTACGAACACCTCTTTCGCTAGCTAATCCGTTCGTTTTCAATTGGCAACATCAGATTTAGTTTGCCAACGTCGACTTATCTACTTTATCTACTTCGAGATTATTTTTGAGATCTTTGAGATGAATAACGGAGGATAAATAGAAAGAGGACGAGAGAGAGGGGGAGAGAGAGAAAAAAGGAAAAGTGCTTCACCTGGCCACCTGGCGAAGCAATTAGACCCAACACTGGTAGCAATAAAGCCCTAAAGCACCTCCACAATATGCAATAAATTAAGGCTGTCGCAAAACAGCGTTTTACGATTGGTGTTGGCAGTTCGTGGAACGAATGTTGGCTGTTCCATTTATCGTAGGTGACTTCAACGAAAGAAAAATTGCAAGAAAAGAATTTTAAGGAGGATTTGATGGTGACTCAATTTTGCCTTCGTCACTTGAATTCCAGACGCATTCTTTTGAATTGTTGTGTCACTTGCTGGTGCAAACATTATCGAGTAGAATTTCTTTAAGAGGAAACGCAACGTTTGCTATAACGGAAGAACCAACGCTCAACCATTCTAACTCGGTTAGAATCGAATTCAACGAGACACACCTTGTCATTTTTCGTCCGTCGCGTCGAGTCGTTTCACTCTTCGCTCGTTCTGAAAACTCCAAGCGAAAAAGGAAAAAAAGCACGTAGAGAAGTTGGAGCTCCCGGGGCAATCGAGCAACATTTGCCAGGATCCCACGACTGTTTGGCGATAGCTGTGCCAACTTGTTTCGAGCACGCAACCCAATTTGTCTGCGTCTCATTGTTTTACCGACGCAGGCGGACCGTTGCCTCGCAGTGCAATCGTGGTGCTTTCCTCGACTGAAAATGTCGAGGGGATCGTGCCACGAAGTATTACGGCTCTCGACGATCGAGTGCTGCCTCCCTGGACGCTCTTCTCCTCGAAAATTCATTTTCTTTTCAAAGTCTATCCTTGCACATGCGTTTCAGAGCCTTCCCTTTGCTTTGGGAATCTATGGGCTGCGTTACATCTACTTAGCTCAAAGTTTTTCCAAAATCTCTTCGATTCCACGGTGAAATCGTCCCGCGGCTGATAAATCCAACAGTGGAAGCCTCATGAGAAAAAAGTCGGGAAGGTCAGGTCCGCCCTCTTCCGCACTTTTTGACTTTTTCGTCGAGCAGGGATCGTACAAAGGATAGTCTGAATAAACCGGAAACTCGCTCCATCGTCGCCCCTGTCCGTTACCTGTTCCTCTTCTGAACCATGCTCTTCGGACTGTCTGTGTGGCCGTTTCACGTGTGCGTTTTCGGCTATTCGTACCCATGCGGGATGCTTTACTCGCGATTTGATACAAACTGTGGGTCCATTGTATCGAATCTCACCTAAATCAAATGGAAACGATTTGTTGTCCGTTCGAGTGCTATCTATTTATTGCACCTTCGTTACTGTGGTCTCGTATTCAAGATGAACGTTTCGATGGTTCAATGGAAGAGTCTTTGGGAAGAGAGAATTCAAAGCGTTGAAAATAAAAGGAATGGTCACACGTTTCCAAGTAGCGGCCAACTCAAAGTGCGACTAAAATTTACGTATTCAGAATGACCTGGCAAAATGTTGGAGATAAAGGATAGAAATATACTCGTCGTATATGTATATCACCTATTTCGTTTCAGAATGACCTGGCAGAATGTGTAAGTTTCGAAAAACAAAAGATCCATGGAAAACACGATCGGTATTCCCAGGACACCCCAAATACCCAGATCATAATATATGGTCTCGAAGTTATGGCTAGGAGCGGAAATGGTGCAACGATCGTGACGACGCGGACGTCCGAGAACGCTTTTAACCTAGTTGCGGGTATCGATAGATCTCGGTTTCGAAGCAAAGGGAGATGGTAAGGGAGAGGGAGAGGGAGAGGGAGAGGAAATGAGTGGCCTAAAATTGAAAGGAAAGGGTAAGAGAAAAAATCGAAGTGACACAGTAAAAGCACCGCTAATGCTCTTTCGCATTAACACTCGACGTAAAGTATGCTCTCGGTGTAAAAAGCTCTGATCGATGAAGCGACCGGATTGGTCGGTCCGCCGCGAGGGTTGAAATCAACCCCCGAAACACTTCTCCTGTGGGATTCTCTACGTCCTACGCTCCTATTGGTCGAACGGAAGCTCCACCCCGTGGTAACTTACCCCCGGAATGTTCGCCAGTCGACCCTCGTTTCGAGCGGGCGACGACTCCCCTACGATTCGCAAACTTCTTCGAGCGTTTGGCATTTCAATAAATTCCTATTCAGTCTTCTGCTACGCTGCACTCATGAATCCAAGTAGACTGTCGTCGTAATGCTGTTTCTCATTTGCGTATCAAATCTTACGCGATTCGCATCACGGAAGAGTATTTCATACTGGAGTATTTTGTCGAATATTCAACGATAATATCGTACAACATTCGTATCCTATTAGGCTAATGAAATTGCAATTAACGTCGAAGGGATGTAAATGACGAAAGAAGCTCGAAAAGAATAAATGGAAACAGTAGATGAAACAATATTCCACGATTACAATTTACCAAAGCATTATAGCGGTCGAGCTGGCAATCAGTATCGCGGTCGTCTTAGTCTGACGTAATGCAAGTTGCGGGCAATTAGGATCGAAATTGATTCCCGACCGTGGCGTCCAAAGGATCGTCGACTGCCGTCGCAGCCGTGGCTGGCAAGTGATCCGTGGAAATTTTGGTCGGGAGCTCGTCGAGGAGTGCCAGGGTGCACCGAGAGGGGTGGACTGTCGCGCGGCTCGACCGCGAGGGGTGAGCTCCGAATCTCCGCCCCTGCGAAGATCCGCCCTCGGATTCGAGGGTGCTTGACGGCCGAAACGGCGCGGAGGTAGGGAACACTAGCCGTCAAGTGCTCGTCGAGGACACTCAAAAACTACAAGGAGAGCCCTTTAGTCGTTGCGAAAAGGACTCGTCCGCGTCTGTGGGTTCGGAGGTCGCGTCGGCGTCGCGTCGGTTCGGTCAGTCGCGTCCGATGTTCATCCTTCAGACGTCGACTGCGATCGAGCGTGGTGTCTTTGTTCGTTTCGCGATTTTTTCGCGTGTGCCTGGACGATGAACCCGGAGGAACTGTTCGTGGACCAAAAGGAGATGTGCACGAGTGATCGTTGAACCATCGGGTGTTCGGTAGCCAGAGTGACGTGTTTGGAAAAGTGAGGACGGACAGGCAGAATAGAAAGGTGGAGGAAAGTGGACGAGTGAAAAGTAAACAGAAGGTACGAGAGAGAGATTAGAGAGCAGAGGCTAAAAGAGGGGTAGAAAGAAAAGATAACGAGAACTCAAGGGAGAGAATTAAAGAGGAAATATATTCGGTTTCGAGCAAGTTCGCGCGAAACGAGCGAACCAACGAGGACGTTTCCTAACATGTACCGACGCCGCTAAACACCTCTCTGATACCCCTTTCAAAATGGCGGACAAGAATACGATTCTGCCGTGGTCGCTGCTATCCTATCCGACCAGTCTCTTGAATCACGTCTGGTACAGCCACCTTGCTTTCAATAATAGGTAAACGAACCATCAAAACCGACTATCACGTGTAACGAAGCTTTCTTATCCTCCGTCACCCATTCTAGAAACTAGCTATCCTTTCACGGAGCATATTTCCGCATGCATTCCGGTTGGTATTCTCTCGTAGATTACGGTAGAAATTTGGTAGCAATTTGTTTCAAATCAAACATCCAACTCGATCAATTTTTCTTTCATTTTTCGTTGACCCTGGTAGCTCGCGATTACAGTATACAGTATCTATTGCATCCTATATCCTTGTTTTCGAGGAAACTAAAGAATGATATGCAATACAAAACTCGAGATGGGATGAAAATGAAACGAAAAGTTGTTGGGGGTCTCTCGATAATTCCATCGATAACTCGAGTCGTCTCGTAATCGCCTCGAGATCTTGATGGCCCTCGAATTCTTCCACGTGGCTTCGACAATATGTATCGCGGCTTATCGAGACGCGTTTCTGTTCGATTATCGGTACCCTTGGCAAATATCGCGAACGCGTGCCGTTTCGTCGATCAAAGTTTGCAACGGTTTGTCTGTAATTCGTAAAAACAAAAACAACGCAAATCAAACGAATTCAAAGTTGATACAATAGTTGAATTATACGTTGAAATCGCCAGTGATTTCAACGCCGCAATTTACGATGTAATTGATGGCAGGGACAGGCTTGCATCACGTTAGCTAAAACCCGCTGAATAGGAGAATTTTCAACAACTTCTTTCATTAAAATACTTTGCGCAGTTTCGTAAGTTCGTAAGTTCGCGTTAACGAGGGCCAAGAAACTTTAATTATTAGACGGAAAACGATCTTCGACGTGAAATGATTCTTTCAGACATGTTCCTCGCTTTTCTCATAGGCTCTCTTTAAGTCGAAAGATAAAACTCGTAGAAGCTTAACCAAGATTGATCGACCTTTTAATAATCAACGTTCCACTGTAATTCAATTTACTAATGGCATAATACGGATCCGTGTATTTCTAATAAACTAATCTGTCCTCGAAGGGATCGAGATTCGTGGTCGCCCAGCGTCGATCCGAAGAAGGGCTTTCATTGAGGAACGTGGTCGAACGTGCCGCGATAATAGGTCGCTTGGCTTAAAGTGGAAGGCCAGAAACTCGCTTCTGTGCCTCGACAGGTTGTTTGCAGGAAAACTGCAGGTATCCCGCGAGAGGTCTGTCCTTTGGCGGAAAAGACGCGTCTAATCTGCCGGCTTAAAGGGCCGGCTGGCTTCTTGACGCTCGTCACGGCGCGGGCGACTTCCAAGTTTGGAAAATTGGATTGATTCGTTCGAAACCGACCTTTGTGCTCACGACTTCTCGACTCGCGGAATCCTTTCGTTCGAATGAGACCCTCTGTGACGATCCAGTCCATTGTTTACGTTCTTTGATCGAACGCGTTAAATTATCTTGAATTGGCCTGCATTCACGTACAATGTTCAGTTGTTTAATTTTGCTAATCGTGGGACCTTCATAGAATTCTTTCGCTACACTCTGCACATCTTGTTGCAGAATATTGGAGAGCATAAAGATGCCCAGAACGAGTTTCCACATCCATGACATCCTGCAGCTCGACTCGAAGCCGTCTCAGGAGGAAACGGAGGTCCAAGGTAGGTGCAAACGAATATGTGATAGTCTAATAAACGAACCAACGATTAGGTCAAGATCTAGACTTTTGACTATCTTCTCGAAATGTTCGTTACAGGAAGCACCACGGTTCTACCGAGCGCAAACGATGTTCCGTCGGCCTATCAACAATTTTTCGAGCATACGACGGCCATGTTGCAACCCGCGTTGTACGCGAACCTCAACAGAGGTACCCTACCACCGGCGCCACCTGGGCTGCTGGGATGGCCTGCTGGTCCAACGTTACCAGCCACCTTACCACAGCCTTTGGAAGAACTTAATGGTGAGCAATGATATCGTTTTCATTTCGTCAACGGAGAGCTTCGATTAGAGTATTTTCTGACAGCTACATTGTCCCGACAAATTAGGTACGACGATAGCAGTAACTTTGATACTTGTGCGTACTTTAAGGTATCCGAAGACATGTGGCGTCTAGTCAATTGCAAAGACTCACAGTTACTCACAATCGTACAGAGATCATGTTATCAATGTAATCGATACTTTACACTGTCGAGTCTCCGTGATGTACATATACGAAAGAAGAATCTTAGATAGCGTATATTTTTATTAGACAATAACGAAGATTATTTCTGAATGAAACCATGCCTAATCCAACTATATTCCTCTGTTAGTTTAATCGTAAGACACGATCTTCCTAAACGAAAAAGATTCCTCTTAACTCGATACAATCACGCAATCCACAAAACTCGTGCAAATATACGTTGATAAAGGAGGGGAACAGCTCGTAACCCTTATTTATTTAACACCCTACAATTGGTCCGCGTCGGCTAAGCAGGATCTAATGGTCCTATAAAAGGTCCTTGTGGCTGCTGTTCACCGATTGGCCCGTACAGGGGGACAGATGTCCTACGGAGGACAGATGCGTGTAGCCCTGTAGGCCCTCGATGAATCGGAATCGTCACGCCCAAAAAATCTACCGGTAGCCAATCGGCTCTTTTCTATCTCTTCCTTATCTCTCCTCTGTTCGCTTTCTCGACTCGTCGTGTACCGTGAAACCGAGAAATCGGGGTCCAGGACGATCTGAAGCCTATTTACGCGTGAAAAGGTTGTCGTGGATTGTGTCGCGGTTGCTCGATCGTACAGTTAGGAAGGGAATTCGTTCCGATTTATCGACGAGTATCTCACTTTTTCATCTCAACGACAACGTTTAGAATTATTTACGATAAAAATAATTTAGGTAAGGATAATACGATGTTTATATTCTCTAAATTTAAGTACCAAGTAACTTTTCGGCAACAAGGGCACAATTAATCGTCGAATCGTTTCCTTTAAACACGCGAAAGTAACGGTGGCGGGTGTCTAATTGAAATCACGACTGCGAGTAGAGTCTAATCTCCCATGAAAATGATACAGTCGATCCCATGGGGTGGACGAGGCCGCGTCGGTATCAAACAGGCTTTATATTGCTTCACACCCTCCCCAAACCAAGTTAGGGATCGCTCACAAAAACGTATTGTGTGCTCGCTAAAGCAGGGACTCGTCGTTGTACATTAAATTAACGTGTCTCTCGGTCGTCGTGGTATTTGCCACTTTAACGCAAGGCTAATCAAAATATTGTTAGATTAAACCGCGTACACGTTGAAGAGAATTGGACGTATCGCGTCGTAAACTGTTCTAAAATCGATGAGCACCGTTTAGAAAGTGGAGTCATTACGAAAATTAATGGGGCCGAACTTGCAGCTGCATTGTCTAGTACCCTTCGACTGTTAACGCTGATTGCAGGCAGATGCAAGCCTGTATCGATTTCTCAAGTCTCGTCGGCGAATGGTCGTTCATCGTACGAATACGTTTCCTTTGAGACCATTCGATGATGATATTTGTCGACAACTTAGCAAATTAGATATACGTGTTTCTACGAACCTTGGAATAACCGAGGCGTTCTTACCGTTCCAGTGCTACAGCAGCCAGACTCGACCAGCCCAGCGATCTCGGACTTGTCCTTTGCCCCGAAGCAGGAGAACAGCCACGAATGCAAGGAAGAAGAATCGGCGGATTTCGAGGACGAGCAACAGACGAGCGACGCTCAACCCCACGAGACGGAGCACAAGAAGAGGAAACGGCGAGTTTTGTTCTCCAAGGCGCAGACTTTCGAATTGGAGAGACGTTTCCGTCAGCAGAGATACCTGAGCGCTCCGGAGAGGGAGCATCTGGCCTCGATAATCCGGCTGACGCCCACGCAAGTGAAGATCTGGTTCCAGAACCACAGGTACAAAACGAAGAGGGCGGCTACCGAGAGGGTAGAGGCCAGTGGGAGCGGATGTTCGCCAAGGAGAGTCGCCGTTCCGTTGCTGATAAAAGATGGAAAACCTTGTCAGTCAAAACTAATGGAACCGTCCACGTATCCCAGCACCGGACAGGTACCTATGCCACCGTACATGCAAAAACCCTATTGGTGGTAAAAGAAACTCTTGTGAACGTTTAGACGTATGCAGAGTAGCTGAACTCTTGGGAGGGATTCGTGACGATACATTTCAGTGGCTATATGTTATCCAGATGCGTCGGTAGAACGATTTGTGAACAACTTATTGTTAGTGAGTGAATACGTCGGAGAACATTGTGGTTTTTATCCAGGTCAACGTTAGAACCAGTGCAAACTATGGCAAGTAAACGTCAACCAGTGCAGATACGAGTTTGATATTACGGAGACAGAAGAAGACAACGGACATTGAAGCACGATATTAAAGACGACGATTTTCTTAAGATAACGTTATCTTTCTTTCTATTGTGGATATCAGTGAAAACGGTTGTCTCGGAATTTTAAAAAAGAACCATAGCGCAGAATGGAGATGTTCCTTACTGTTTGTAGTAAGAATTCTACATGTCGACCGTATTACTAGCGTAGATACTGTTTATCGGTAACAGTGAACGTAGAGTCCTAAATAACGATAGAGACAGTCGAAAGGCAACAACCGTCGAGTTGCAATTGATGAACAAACGCACTGTCGCGTCGGTCGAAACGTTTGACGTGGACTGAACGAGCGAACTCTTCTCTAACAGAGACTATCATCGTAAGAAGCTAACGGTGATTTGATTATACTATTCGAATCGAGGAAGCGACGCGATATCGTATGAAACCAAAGATAGCTCGCGATCGATGGACGTTGTTCGAACGTACCGAACAGGTCGCGGCGAGAAAGTGATCTAGCGCAAATAAGTAGATAAGTAGAGTTGTTAGTTGTGAATTCATTGTTCGGGAAGTTCTTTCGTTTCTCTTTTTTTCTTTGTACAAGAGATCACGTGTAGCGTGGAAATTAGTTGGTGTAGCGTGTGTTTCGAAACGTCGCGTTCGTACTTAACGATATTAAACAAATTCGAAGTTAAGGAGTCATTCGTTGTTCGATATATCGGGATAAATTATATCGATAACAAATTTTAAGCGATTTCTTCGATTACCTAACTCGTTCCTTCGATCGTTCAACGAAAGAAATTGAAATTAAAATATCTGTGTTTCGGTTATCATAGTTTGTATAGCGAACTTTCTTACGAACGAAGAAACAGGTCAGAGGACGAAGAAAGACTTGTAAAATTTGATATTAATATTATAGAAACTTTCAAAATGATACATGTCCACGATGAACTTGTACAAATAAGGTTGTTTCAGCCGTTGAGTGTTCCCGAAATAAAAAAAAAAAGAAAAGAAAACAAAAGCAATCGTAGAGATTGTTCGTCGCTTATGTAACTCGAACACCTCGCTTTCTATCAATTTAATCGCGATAACGAGATAATACGTTGGGAAACAATTTCTCTTCAAACTAAATGAAAAATAATTCCAGTATGCTTTCTCGCGCCACGCGCAGTTGCATTCCGAAATTCTGTGAAACGAACGATTGTTCTTGTTTTAGTGCACTTGTCTGACAAATGGGGGGGGGGGGGGGGAAAGAGCAGGTATTATATTGTAATTGTATAGAAGGCGAATCGAGGGTGTGACGTACTCGAATAGTCGAGAAAAAAATCCCAGTTTACCGCCTTTAAATAGGTAGTATGTAATTTCATCGATCGGTTGTATATATGTACATTGTATATAATACATAGTAGTCTAATATATCAGATTCATATTTAATAAAATCAAACCTTAAGCAAGTAAAAGATCTTATTTTTCTTTCTCCAGTCGAATACTCCCGATTAAATTTTATTTCAAGATTTCCTTTGGTTCTTCGACGCGCTAAAAAGTTTACTTGTTTTATTTAACGATCCTTGACGAATACACTAGCTCCGGATTGCAGAATCTCTTTGTATCCACACTCGCGTCTAATGCGATTAAACAATATATATACTCGAGACGCTACGTCCCCTTTCACCGTCTCTCGTCCCTTTTTATTTCTCTCCTGGACCGTTCTATAACGCTTCCCTTTTTCAGAACACGCCGGAAGCCAGTGTAGCTTGAGTGACAAGCTTCCGGTTTCCGTTTCCGAGCAGCCATCTTGTTACCGGTTTAGATTTCCTGAGGGCGTCCTATCGAGTCTCGAGGGGAGCGCTTTTCGACTTCTGTTCAAAAATTGTTCATTTCGCAGCCGGTTTGTTACTGCGACTGTTCTCGTGGACGTAAACATGCAACTTGTAAAAGTGTTTTGTTTACAGAAAGAAACTGTACTTTTCCCAGGAGTTTCTTAGAATCGATAAGATTGTCACTTTGTATCACTGGATCTAAAGGAATCACTGGACAATTGTCCAATAGCTGTCTATAGTCGATTAAAAACCAACTAGACTCAAGGTTACTCGAGACTCATTATCCCCGCCATATCGTTTGGTCACCCATACTTGTCTTGTTTTTTCGTACAAGCTTGCATAATCTCTTTGAGCCACTGATCGTCTTCAACAGGGTTGAAATATCATCACCAACAATTAAATTAATTCTCATATATTTTATAGGATGATTCATCGCCAAGATAACTCTCAATGGTAATTAGCTTTACCACGGACATCGAATATTAAACGACGAGATTTTAATCGTTCATACGCAACCACGTGATGGTGTCTTAGGGGCAAAAATCGTTGAACGAGTTTACGCAAGCAAGCTTTATCGGCAACTTCTCTTTATCGCTCGCGATCGAAATTATCGGTTACCAATCGGATTAATCAGATCGAGCATTACGTGGCCTCGTATCGCGCGCTGGGATTTATGTTCACGGCTTTTTTGCGTTTTACGAAAACACTAATCAATCATCGATTACGTATCTGAATTATTTGTCGAATTATCTCGATCGGTGGTGAATTTTACGTTTCATTCTACCGTAAAAGACAGCGACGTGATTCGCCACGTTTCGTTATCAGTGGTGCACTAGTACTTTTACTATTACCCTTCGCAAAGATCTAAGCAAATCGGGCAACGGAATATCGCAGAGTTGTTGATCGAAAATAAAATTATTTTTGGGTTTTTCATCGATACAATTTCCTTCGATATACGGAATCGATCGGAGCGCAACTAGAACCGATGACCAAAGACCATTCTCCGGTTTTCGCGCAGCAATTTGGCAAATCTTTGTCCCCATCCGACGATCCCTTTTGCGGCAGTTATCTTCCCCGGGACCGACGCGACGTAACGAGAGAGATGACGTTGCGAGGTAAATGGAGTGGACAGCGGGCAGCATATGCTTTGTGCTCGGGTCCTTGTATAAAACGAAACCACCCCACGAGGAATGTTCCGCGAGCGTGTGCGCGGAACCTCGGTGCGCCGAACCGGAAGCGCGAGATAACATTCAACCCGGCTGCAAACTCGTGATTTATATGACCAGCCGTAATCTGTAGAGATTTGGACATAGTCCGTCGACTTTCTCCGGGCAACGAAGGATGTGCTCGTTCGGCCGACGTCTACGCTCAACCACGACTCTTGAAATGCGTAAAATGCTCACTGTACGAACAAGAAGAGTTTGGAAGACGCGCGGGCTTACTCGTTGAAGAATCGAGGACGTATCTCTCCAAGGACAAAGCAGAAGACGTCGCGCAGAAACGAGAAAAAAAAAGCACGGGGCAGGGCAACGTCGCGGGGTCCCGATCAATGAAAGAAAATAAATTGATAGTTTGTCGAACGGCGGGACGTCCCCTAATATTTCCGAATGTAATCGAGGGGGTGTACGCGCACTTCGAGAATCGTGGAAAAAAGAGAAAAGCAAAATTGCGCGAGGGAAAGGGAGCGTGGATGGACAACGGCGTCAAAGGCGGAGAGAAAGGGATGGAAAAAAAAACGAAAAAAGTTCGACAATGCAGTTACGGGTCAGAGCGAAGAGGGTGAATGGACGACACCCGTGTTCCGGGGGTGTTTTATTGGCTGGTTTCCGTGGGGTGGAAATTTCGTGTAATGTATGAGATGTTTGCGTGGACTCTTTTAACCCTCTAGTCCTTGCATACGTTAACGTCGACTGTTTTCTGCTAGACCACCATTGGCGGACTTATCTTAACGAAACGAGAACATGCTCTACGATTGCAAATGGTACGAATTTAGAGAGAGAGAGAGAGAGAGACAGAAAAGTAAGTCATTCCTTTGAAGAAGGAAACATTAGAGAGGAATACGAGTGTTTAAAAAATACAATTACCAAATTTGCAACATGTCCAAGCAAGGGGTGCACCGTAACGTATGTACAAGTGCAACGTGCTAGCGTAGACAGCAACGACAGGAGAGGAAGTCGATAATTATGCGGACGGATGGTGGATAGGCCAGCAGGGATGCATTCCACTTCTGATAACCCTTCGGGTCGTGTGATCCAGTTGAAACGCAGTGTAGGTACCATTGTCGGAACCGGAAACGACCTTCCTTCTTTATCAACGTTTTTTAAAAGTCACAGTACGACACGTGCCAATATTATACCGGGGTGCGACGACACGTGACCGGAAGAAGCATCCTAATTGATATCGATTCCACGCCCGCGTTGCGTGCTCCTTTTCAGCCTGTGTCTTTATCGACAATCTCTATAGTCCTTTCATCGAATAGCTTTCGAAGATGACGTTAAATTAAAACGAGGAATTTTCGTACAAATTTTTTTCGAGAAATCGTGTAATTATCTCTGTCAGGCACGTTTGTTTTCGAGGATTGAGCAACCTATACAGAGAGAGTGGAAGAAACTTTTTCTCGTAGGACGATCGCCCCAAAGGCGCGTTTAGTATTTGTTCGATCAGACTTCTCTCGGTGCGTCCGACGGAAATCTGAATGTCCGAGGGGAGAAAGAAATTCGTCGAAACTTTTTCAATCCCGAGAATTTTCTGACCGACGGCCCATTGTGTTGCTAGGAGTTTGAAAAGAACCTACGGATGTCGAACGGTTCAACAACCGATTCGAGGTGGTCGAGAGTCTCCCGATTAACTAGCCGAATTCGTCGCTCGACGCTTCTCCATCTTCTCCGAGTAATTTGGATAGGAAACTAGTTATCCATTATCTTGGAGTTGCGGGAAATAGAGTTACCGAAAATTCTGTCCCAAAGCAGAGATCTCTTGGCGCTTAGAAAATGGCATTGTCCGATGAATCTCAAAAGGCGAAGCTGAGTGCAAAGCGTACTGGAATGTTGCCAGATAGCGTGCATCGCTCGAGATGATAAGTCTTTGCGGACGGAAAAAGTCGAGGAAGATTAATCAAAGCAGAAATTCCGAGCGGCGAGCGACCACCGACAAAGCATATTCCCCGCTAAGAATGGATCGTTTCCGGTTCCGCTCTCTTTATGGTACATTGCGGCCCAGCGATGTATTAAGATTACTTAATCAATAAAGCTCCGTACGGAAAACTAATTCGTTTTTCACCGGGAATCGTTGCGTTTCTCTTTGCAATTATCCTTTTCGCATGGCTGCCAACCATTGGGAGCATAAAATATTTGTTCGTCTTAAAAAAATTAACTTTCGCTATATTTTTCTTATCTTTCTCTTTCGAAAAGTGCTTGTTCCCTGAAACAGAGAAACGAATTTCATGAGACGATGGTATCGATAATAATCGAGAGGGCGATCGGAGATATCGGGTGTCAATGTTTGATCACTTAACTGTGACTAACGGTCCGCTAACTGTCGTTTAAACGAGCTTCCGTTTGTTTAACACGCGTTTAAACATTTTGTGCACGCGTCCCGTGCAAACAAGCGGTTCGACTTTTCGTTTCCCAAAGGAAGGCGCGTTCGTACGATCGCAAACATCGCGCGCACGGAATTGTTCCAAGGAAATACGTACGTGGACGTTAACCAAACGGAAAACACAAATACGAATTGTTATTGCTAGTCGCGATGTTCCATTGTCTTTAACGCGAACAATTTCCAGCTAAAACTACAGCCGGAAATATTCGAGCAGAATAGTAGGTACCAGGAAAAGTAAGCATTTCTTTTAATGGAAACATCTGCTGAGTTCATTAAACGTCTTTGGAAGACGCCTCGAAAGAACACCCTTGGAAAATGCAAACTCGCGTAAATCAATGTCGACAAAAACAGCAACGGGAAGAACAGCGGAGGATAAAGAGAAGCGGAAAAAAGTTGTATCAGCTCCATTCTGGTCGGCAGCTCGTTTAAGCAGATTTAGTCGCGGGACCAGGAAACGTTTAACAGCCCGAAGACCCTCGCGAGAGGGCTCGGTGTGAAATAGTCGAGATTAAAGGACCAAAAAAAAGAAAACATCTCCTTCGCCCGGGCCGATACAATTTTTCCTCTCGATCCTAACTGAAAGGGAGTCCATTGTGTAAGCTCAAGGTGCGATCGTGGCACACTGAAGAATCGATATATTTTTCTACCGCGTTGATATATTTTTCTACGGTACGTCGCACCGTTGAATCGTACACCCCTTTGTACGCGTGTTTCAAAAATATTTTCTATTACGACACAAGGTTGCTCTCTGCGATTCTTATGCTTCGTTTATCCTTATTCATAGGATTGAGACATTACTTTGTTTCCCAGAGAACGACCCGTGGCGATATTGGCACTCTTGTAAATCGTTCTTAATAGGTGTATCAGGATCGCGTGTGATTTAAGGCCCTTTAGCGATCGCGATTAAAGGGCCGTCGGCGAAGGATGCGCGACCGGCCACTGCCACCGGTCGGAACACCCTAATTTCGCGACTATGCGTTCACCAACCCTCCCACGCCCTATGGGGGTTATTTGGCCCCCGTGACAATGAGACGAACACGCGCTCGAGCCATTAACCGATGGTTACGCCGATGCACACGCACGCGAATCACGAAACCATTCGGGATTCACCGGTAACGGAGAGCGTGTCACTCTGTCACCGTGTTTCCCCGCGATCTTATCGTTTTCCTGTGAACATCATCGGCTAGCCCCATGTTTCCTTAAAGCTAATAGATATTCGAGATTTTACTTAACTCAAATTACCGACGCGTAACTTCACCAATATAAATAGAACGAAAACGTAACATGAAATCACACGTTTAGAATAATATTCCAAAGAGACTTGGAGGAAAGATTCGCGCGGCAGGGTGTTGAACGATCGGAACAGACCGCGCTTGGGGTAGCTGAGATTATCCCGCAGGATTTCCGCCCCGCATTACCGTAAATTCGTGAAAACACGACATTGAAGCGGGGCGTCAGCGCGTGCATTGATTTCCCGCTCAATTTCGCCCGAATATTCCACCGCGGGAATCCGCCGCGCCGTTGTCCGTAAACACTATCCCTGTCGTAAGCCGACGTTTACTCGAATTGAGACACAATGTGCGCTCGGTGTTCCGTGAATAAGCCTGTTAAATGCGGACGCGAGGACCTCCACAGAAACGGAAACTGCCCGCCAAAGCAGCGCTTATTTTGCGGTTCGACGGGGTAGGCATTTTTCTCGAGGTAATTCCGAACGATGGATCGAACGCGGTTTAATTTTCAGCTCTACTGTGACTATGAACGACTAGACCCATTTCGGTGCAACCATTATGACCAAGTATAACCATTTCGTGTTAGAATTATCCCAGGGTTTCGAGTGACTCCCAAGTTGATTGATATCAAACTTACTTTGACGCAAGGTTTCATATTCAGGTCATCTGAACGAACGTCTCGTCACGATTTCAAAGAGTGTCCATAAATTTCTTGATAAAATCGTTTCAGTTTCCTCGCTGCACTCACTGCAGGTTTCCTGCGCTTTTCTATGTTTCAAGTTCCTATACACTCTGTGTATACACACACGCGCGCGCGCGTCTGCTGTTGGTATGCGCGCCCCGTACGTCGAATGGGTGGAAACAGCCCCCTGAACGCTCACCTGGGCAAGGCGTGGCTTTCGCGACAGTGGTCGATAGCGTGGCTACGACCCGGCAAAGCACACCCCTCTTTTCCGAGGGTTCGCGGCAACGAAGAAAAAAGGAAGAATCGGTGGCACGAAGAGAAGGGGAGGGAGAATTACGCTGAAGTCTGAGGACTCGGTGTAATCGACGCTCCGACAAGGACTTCCTGTCACGGTTTCGCGAGAAACATTACGCCGGCGTCGCCCTTGGTAAATTTCAGCGAGCGACGATTCGGTACTGTCATCGTCTTTTTTTCTGTACATAATTCAATGGAAAGAACTTTCATGGCATCTCGATATTTACGGACTCGTTAGCCAACTTCTTGTTTGTCCGTTTCTGTGGAATTTAAAACCGCGATCGCGACGAAAACAAAAGGATAGTCGTAAACTTGAGTCGAAAATTGAAACCAGTAAAAACGGGAAGAAACGGCAGATACGATAAAGAGAAGAGAACGATAGGAAATCCGCTAAATTCTGTCATGATATATATTTTTATGGTGGCCACATCGTCTGGCTTCGATCCAATCGCGATATCGTTAACAGCCTTGCTGTCGCTGCGCGATTTTCTCGTTAGCACACCTGATGGTCTTATTTCCACGTCCCAATTTCATCGAGATTTCGTACTTGACCCGACTATTTCTGGAGGGAAGAAACTCCGTGTTCGAGAATAAAAATCGCACAACTAAATATCCTATATTAAGAGTATACAGACGTCATTTTTTTTTTTTATCTAGACATTCGTTTATCTGTAAAATTTGACTTTCCTTCAGGATGACGATTCGATTTCGCCCAGAGTCTGTTCTACGTTTGTCGGAAGTTTGCACCGTCGGCTTCTGAACAAGGTCTTAAACGGTCTCACGTTCTATGAAAGCGCCTCCTTAAAGACTAATTACTTGCAACAGGAGGTTGCATTCATTCCCTTGTTAGATACGCCTGTTGCATTCTAGAACATATCGCACCTAAAAACGTAAACGTTCGCCACTTCGAAACCTACTTCATACCTCTTCAATTTTCCCTCGCAAAAGCTCCAATAACGTTCCACGTCTTCCATTTCGATTTCGAATAAATTCAAGAATGAAACATCTTTAAAGAGACATGCGAGGCGCGAGCTCACGTTTTCTGTACCAAATGGATATTACAGCTGACGCGTTGAAAGACTATGACGCTAATTATATTTGGATCATGCGTGGTTGCACACGGGGTGGGCGAGTTCTTTCATACAGGAAGATCCGATCTAAACACACCGTGTCAGCGTTATGCCAGTAAAGTGCTAGTTTGTGTTACCGGATGCGACGTAATAGCCAACATGGAAGTTCATCCTATTTCCAGCCATTGTCTGGAGTCTAGCAAAGGTGGTGCGCAAACCATCGTTTCCTCTTTTCAAATAAATTCGACTTTTTCCAATGCCGTCGTTTAATCGAACCGATACTTGATGTTTTCTAGTACTTCTTGTTTCTGTTTCGACTTTGTTTTACTACGAAGACAAACGACTGTCATTTCTATCGCCACGTCCTCTCCTGTGACTTTTGTTTCGTGCGTGCTGTTAGGAAAGTCGACATCCTTTTCTCAGAAGAGGAAAAGCGCGTACATACGTGTATATACGTCACTGGCACACGGCTAGGAGGCCTAACATGACCACAATTACACGCTCGGAGAATAGTCCACGGTAGGCGCGACAATTGGCCGGATGTTTCCCCATTGTGACGGGCGGTATGCCGTGCTGTATTGTCCGCAGTTTAGGGGCAAGCTGAAAAGCACCGATTCCGAAGGAAACGCTGTTTAAATGCGGAAAATTTCGGCATTGTAGGTTACGCGCGTCGATTGACATTGTTGCCAATAGGCCAAATTCCGCTAAGTAGAATGCGATATCGCTGATGGCCCCGGCCAAGGATGGTTGGAAGAGAAAACCAAGTTCAAAAGGGTGAAAAATTGTGGAAAATAATCGGTCGATGTTGCAAACATTCCGCGAGTCGAACTCGATAAATCAAAATGGTATGTAATTGCGATACGAGGGTGGTACACCCCAAAACTCGACCCTTCCCATTCCATAACATGAATAAACGATCGTACGATTTTAAAGAGTGATTTTAAAGACGAGTTGTATCGTGGTTCGCCACGATTCTCCTGCGATCCAATCTTAATTTTCAGAGTTTGCGACAGCGGGAGAATCACACGGTCGGCCGAGCGGCAAATCGCCAACAACCGGTTTTATGTTTTCATTTGGAAAAGTGCGCTGTTCACCCCCGTAGACGTATTGGACGTTTATCGATATCTCCCCTATCCGATTTCGTTTCGTCACCGAAAATCAACTGTGACGATCCGTAAAATAGCGAAAATAGGTTTAAGCAGACGATACATTCGAAATGGTGTAGTTTACGAAGGTTAAAACTTTGCCTGAACTCCGAGAGAGTAGAATTGTTTATTTTCGGAATGGGACGAGCTCGCGTTGAATTGCGTTACGTAAAGACTTGTTCGTTTCGACAAGCTAACCTTGAATTATCCCGAAAAAACTGTACGATTCTCTCTATAGGTTTCGAATAAATTCGATAAAGTCGTAGAACCGTTCGATTCGCGAAAGCGAAAAATTCGGCCGGTAGTTGGGGTGTTAAGCGTGCGTTAACCAATGAAGATTTCAAACCTTGCGCGCGTGTATACGCACGAACACGCTTTGGGTCCTCGTATTCCTTGTATTCATATGTTAATGGCGATCGTCCAACATTAAACCGCCGAGTCTAATATCGACTAACGTAATCCAGGCTCGAGGCTTCTAAGCCCCAACATACAGACGCTCTTTCTCTTTCTCCCTTTCGGGTGGTGGCGGCTTTCGGGTCTCGCCTGTATGACAAGTATATTACTCTCCGCGTTTATATCAATTAGCCTCTGACGTTTCGGGGGTGTGAGCACGACGCTAAAAGGGTGGCCAACGATCCCGAAGAGGGTGCACCGACGAACACACCTCCGGTGCTACCCTCTTCTGACTTGGGTGGCGGTGCTACAAAAATCGAAATGATTTTTTTAACAACTTGATCGCGTTATTAAACTGAAACTTTTGTGCAACTAGACTTGTTCTGTCGCGAGTTAACAATCTATCGCAACGAACGACGATCCAAAGGTAAACAGGTCAAACGTGCCCTGGAATGAAAGCTTCGATCGCTTCGGCTAAAGGTATCGCTCGTCTAAGTGGCAGCAGACAAATTTCGTGAATGCTCGGACGACCATCGATCTCTTCTTCGAAAGGCGGAAAGAAGATGGGGTCGAAGGGAGCGGAAAAAAGCAGATATAGAGAGTACGAGGTCGGTAGAGGTGACGGAAACACGGGACACGCCTTGTCGTGGTACAGGGGTTACCGTTTTCTCTCCTCGGGTCCTAGAAATCGGTACCACGGGTCCCTGGCGAGAACCCTCCCATTTGTACCCCCTCGGTATTCACCATTACGACGCCCTTAAATGGATTTAAACGACCACGCCGAACGACAATGCCGACGACACGCAACCGAGCTAGAGCTACTCACCAGCTGGCCAACAATTTTTTGATTTATCGTCCGTCTGACTTTTGCCCTGACGATTCGAAACATCGACAAAAACGTTCGAGGGAGAAAGAGCAAGAGATCGGTAGAGAAACGTCCTAAACATATAGCTTGTCTTGTATCCCGGAAGTGATCATCGATTTCTCTATAAAAGTACACGAATTTCAGTAGCGCAAATCGCAGGAAAATGGAATTTTGTAGACTCCTGAATCCTTCGTCTAGTATCGTTAACGTTTCGTGTCAATTCTAGTGTCCTTGGATCGAACAGACTTTGGTGACAGTTGTCAACCAATCTGCGTTTGATCCATCGAGAAAGAATGCCTAGGTGACGTATTAATATTACCGCGAAAACATATTCTCGATCATTGTTTGAACAAATATTGTCAATAATATAATGTAACTATTTTTGGAAATTAATTTTTAGTTATTTCAACTAACAGAACATGAAATGCGATTGCGAAGTATAGATATACCCTGCGGCCGCCCCCTTCGACCCTCCTTTCGTGTCTCGTTTATAGCTTCTCTTAACTCTACCATCCTCGTCGTTCCGCATTATTTCAGATGACTATGGACATCTTTGTTAATTGGCGAGTCCGCGCTCCGAATGTGTAGCGAATCGGAGATTTACGCCCTTAATAAAGATAGATCGGTAATCCTGTCGCGTGACGTTCCACGACGATTTTCCACACATCTAATTCCATCCATTTAAAGTGTTTCGAGATTCTTGAATTTCCGTGTTTGAGATCGTTGGAAAAATCGATGAAAGAATCGACTGCTCGAACGCTGTCTACGAGGCTTAATGGCAACGATGAAGACTCGAACGGCAGATAGGAGAGGGATCGTTTTCCCGTGATATTCCAGCGGGGCTGAAATAATGTCGTCAAATAACAGACGATAGACAACGACGCCGACGGTCGACAGGATAATCCTCGGGAGACACGAAGATCGGACATCGGACGCGTGCTAGGAACGAGGAGAGCAGACATATTGTCTTAGCGAGTTTCGAAGGCTTGGCAGGGGTTCACCCTCCGGTCCCATAAACGTATTCATGGCTGCGACGGGGGTTCTGCTTAACGTCCACGGAATCACCGCTGTCAATATGAAGCCTCGACGGCTAATAAAGATTGATGACGTTTAATTAAATGCTCGATAAAAACGGCGCGCGTCAGTTTCCCGTGGAACGGTCACGGGACAATGGGTGGTTAACGAGGCATTTTAAATCGACCGCTGTCGATTACGAATCGTGACTCGTCCCCTGGCGCTGTTTAAACCTCGAACGAAAGCGTAAATTTGCCAAGATCCTTTCCTTCTAAAAAGTTGGATCGCTCCCCACGAAATACTTTCGAACACGAGATGGATCGTGTGCGAGTTGAATGGGCATAGACATCGCGAGAGCAACACGTTCGTTCCAAGTGTAAGCCACATTAAGGTCGGTTTAGATAAATGCGTCGAAAGGTGCGAGTGACTCGCGCCCTTTTGTCGCGAGGCATCTGCCCATTGACAATGGTAATGGGCGTGAAATTTCGGAAATCTCTGTTGGATCCCAAAGTCGACGACGCTGTTGGAAAGGACCACGGCGAAGGGAGCGCTGACAAATTCTGGTTTATGGCAGTCAAGACGACCAGGTGGATACAGTCTCTTGTCTGGCAGCATCTTTGCTCTAGGATAAACCGCGCGTCGTCGGTGACACTTTGCACCGTTGATACAAGTCTGCTCCGATACATTTTACTATATTTTACAGAAGCGAGAGACATTTTGAAATTCAGTGGAGACTTTTGCTACGATGAGAAGAAAGTTGAAACATAGTTTGCCAAAAGGTTCTGTTCGTTTATAAGCATATTTTAGACCCCTTCAAAGTAAAACTAAAACTACAGTGCAATCTCGTATCGATGATATAATCCTTCTATTAACACGGAATGACACGAGATTCTTCTGGAACTAAATTTTCTCAGCTGCAGGTATACATCGCGGAACAGAAACGATTTCAGTGGCGCAAAGGGAGGCGTTGTCGCGTGAAATCGTGTCTACCCAAAATATTTGTATTTTTCGTGCATTGTCCATTCACGCGAGGCATTGTCGCTGGCCATGGGTCCATGGGATGCACGACAGCGTTACAGAATGGCCTGCGGTCACGAAATTTTCGTGAATGAGTGTGGCACCCCAATCGGTAGCCCACCCAAATCGCTTAAATATCTTTGAATGTTCCAACTTGCCCTAAACTTAACGGTTCGCGATTCGATCCAGAAAAAAAAAGGGCACCAATTCGATTATCGACAAAGACAACGTCCGGAAACGTCGTCCAGGTGAATCGGAAGGCGACGAGAATTCGCAGAGGACGCGTTTAAAAGGTGATGGCGAGACAAGTCCCGAGGAGAACATAGAGGCGGAAAAGACGAGGTGTGTTACTGCGCAAGAAGCTCAGGACCGGTGAGCGCATGATCCTCCTGAGGCTCGTAAGGTGAGGAGAGCAGCTAATAAGGCGTATCAGTTACCAAGGAGACGAGCTTCTCCTTAACGGCGAAGAAGAATGGCGGACCAGAGCAAGAAGAGGAACTCGGTTGGAAAACTCATAAGTTTCAATTTACTCGGGGATCAGCGTCCTCCGACGAGCTCTACCGAGCAAACGGTACGCCTTATATTGATTTTTGTGCATTTCGACGTTCCCTGGAACGTTTCCACTTCTCGGAGGACGAACACCCTTTCAGCCGGAGAATGCCGGGTTAAAAATCACGTCTACAGGTTTGGAATCCACATAAGCATTTTTGGTATACGTTGCGGTAACTCCTCCATCTCGTCGACTGGAATCCTGTCCAGGATAGGGCTCGAACAAAATTAAACTCAACGTTTGACGCGTAACATGGTCACTATGCACTGTTTGTTTTGCTGCAACCGCGAAACGATTCCACGATCCGCGACGCGAACCTCTTCGTCATGCGTTCAATTTTAACTGACTGTCTCATTCATCGTCTTTCGCAATTCTTCGCACCCACGCGTGGATCCCTATTGCTGATTTTTAACTACGCGACGCCTTGATCTTCGACAAGGTGAAGCGACGTTACACCTTGGTTACTTTTCGGAAACACGTGTCGTTTTCGTTTGCAGCGATGCTACTTCGTATCTTTCTATGCCAAGGGTGTTCCGATGCACATTTATTCGGAGACAGAAGCACTGTTTGTTATCCAGCGTAAAAATGGAACGCATCCTTGTCGCAAAGAGAGAAGATGAGAAACGACAGAGTATTTTTCTGTAAGTTACACGCGACACAAGTACGTCGAAACGTGCCACCCTGTATGTAATGGCGACGGTGTGGGTGATGTGAAACGCAGACGTCTAAATTTGAAACGGGACTGAAGCGAAGAGCTGAGAATTAGGTCAAGCGCTAAGAATTAGGCTGTAGGAACGTTTATGGGTTCGCGTAGAGTAACTTACAATTAGAGTAAGGTAAATCACGATTAAAAACTGTAAAATCCCGTATCGAATTTTAAATTGTGGTATGTTCGAAGGAAATTCACCGAACCAAACTTTCGTAACCGTCTTTCTTAGTTCGCGCTACCGTGTACCATTGACCAATGTTCGCTATTAGCGCGCCAACAGGAAATCTTTGATTTCTTATGCAACGTAACATTCCTGCTGCAGTTTACTTGTCGATGAGATTGGCAGATATCTTCGATCTTAATCGAACTAGAAAATCGATGTTTTTGGCAGATAGTGTAAGCGTTCGTATCAGAAAGACGATATAATGTGGCCTCGAATTTCGTTAGAATGTAGAATTTTTATGTAAATGGCGTTAGTGGATTCACATGCCACGATGGAAACGCGTCATGGGGGCCTATCAACATCGCGCACGCCAGAGTCTGGCCGTGGCCGAATTGAAAATAAATACACCTCATGCCTACCTGTATCGCCGGGTCGACCGGTACACGGCAACAAAAATAGAGTTGCATTTGGAGCACCCGGTATATGCGTGCTAGGAGGTCGGAGCGTATGACCGAAGAGTGCCAAATCTAGAAGATCACCTTTCTTCCGTCCTTCTTACGAGTTTCGGTTAACTATCGCTCCGTTCAACGTATTTCAACATTTTACGATTCCAATGCACGAAACAATTTTGGTAATTCGCTCCTTCTCCAACCTGTTCGAGCAACGTGATCAATGCGTGAACGTTAAATGGATAATAGATCGAAAACACAGTCTCTTTCAGATTGGGATGCTTCGTCAAATGGTTAAAATTAGTTAATACAAGTCGAAAGCAACGACTGCACAGCGATGTATGGCCAGCTTTCAGTTTCTCTTATTTTCATCAGCTCGGTATTTCAGTGTTTCAGTAGCGTCATCGTATCAATCATGTCTCGGTGTATTCGTGTCCAGTGACGTACAATTTAAAGATCACCCGACGTCACCGTGGTGTATTTAAACAGATGTATTTACACCACCGTCGAGCTCGAATCCATTAGTCAGCTTCAAATCCCGAACGGTGCGATAAATCCCCAATGGCAGCGAGTCATTAATATCGAACGAATTCAAACAGATTTACTACGTTTTGGCCTACACTCGAAACCCTCCTCGAGAAGCTGAACGATCGACGCGAACGAATTAAAAATAAATCCATAAAAATGAACGATGCACGTTTTATATTTGGTAGCTTATACTTTGCTGATTCATAGAATACGTTTGCTCTAACGTTCTCCAATTAAGAATAGCCATCGTTACGAGGAAGACACCCAATAGAAGCCAAAATTTCCTTCGAATATAACGTAAACATTATATTTCGACTCGGCACGTGCAATGACATTTTCGCGACAAATATACATACACCGCCTTGAACAGCGCCTCGCCTCAAGGACCGAAACACTGGATACTGCCAATGTCAATTTAGCTCGACGTTACGTATCAAAAAAGTTCTGAAAATCAGACGCGCTGAAAGACGAGATAATTCATCCCAAATGTTTATCGGAGGATCGTTGATTGACCGAGAGCGTAACTTGCCAATACAATGTGAGACTTCCTATACCGTAATGTTTCCTAATTCAATTACGGTCTGTATCGTTGGGACGACGGGATCTTAACGATTCGTTCGACGTATAGAGATAGCTAGACCGCTAAATTGCGCATATGTCTTCCTCCTGGTATGGCAACGTATTTATGATTTGACGAGTATAGGCTTGTATACAAACGGATCAACAACTACCCGCGCTTAATTAACGACTGACTCACGATCAAGTGTTTGGACGATTGTATACGATCGAATCAACGTCTCGTGATCGATGGATACAACTGTAACGTCTGTTTACGAGTTTCTTCCGTGTCAAGAATGCAACGGCGTTGATGTTGTTTTCGATACTTCTATTTAAGGGCGTACATGTGTATAGCGAGTGCGTGGCTCGTGAATTCAACTGATTAAATTTAGTTAACTGTCATTCCTCCACCTATAGATAAGATCCCAGTTATCCCGTAACCTTGACTTTGCTGCACGCGGATGCTCGAGATCGGTTGCAAAAGAACGATCGTAATTCGAGCGAAATTTCGCGGAATTAGGAATCGATCAGAGGGCTGAAAAAGTGTGGGAAGAGGCGCGAAGAAAGAGGAATGCGTGGGCGTGCAAAATAGCGACCGCGAGGATTCGCCGAGGTGGAAACTAAACGGACGCGCAAAACGTAATCAGGGAAAAACGGAAGGTTCCTCTTGCGCGGGGCTGATCGACCAATCGCGATCCGTTGGCGGGGGTTGTGCCATAAATGTCGCGTGGCGAGACGCGGAAACTCGCCGCTGGTCGGCGCCACCGTACCGACGTCCGGTATACTAGTCCACATTTTTGGCGGCAGCCGCCCAGTCTAAGGTCCAATCTCCGAACCGAACGGTCGTCCGAAATACTTAGGTAAAAGACCTCATCTCCATCGACCACCGGTCAAAGCTCGAGTTTATTTGCCATATTTTTCTCTCTATTATTTTCTTTTTTTTTTTTTTGTTTTTCTGTTCGTTGTCACTTGGTTAACGAAACGAACATTTTCTTTCACCGGCGAGAAATCGATCTCGACCGTCTCTGTGCCACGCATGAACACGCAAAATCGAGAAAGAGATCCGTATACCCAGAGAGGGTTGGGGCAGAACTTATTGTTAGAGACAACGTACGCGAGTGCGACACTCGAGGTCGAACCGACCGACACGCTACGAGAGACGGTTTCTTCTACGAGAGGGAAGATCGAAGATCGTTCATCGTCACGTTCGCATTCTACCGATGCTCGTTTGTGCGACAGTGAAAAAAAAGAGGAAACGCCTGACTGGACGTGGTTCTGCCGCTGCTTGTCCTCTGCGTATATTTAGTAGGAATTCGCTCTTCCATTAACCTAGACAGACTGCGCTGTTTTCGTCTACTCACACGTACCCAGTTGCGTTTCATATCGCTCCCTATACACCCTTGCGAATATTTTTAGAACTAATTGATGCTACTAACCACTCGACGATAACGCTAATCGCGGCGTGAGCCACTCGGCCTTCGCGCTTGCTCGATGAGATGAAAACGACCAAAAGTATCGTATTATTTGAAAATCAAGAATTATTAGAAATACGATAAATACACCATGATCGAACGATCGTTCCCGTCTCATCGAATTTTTATCCAATCCCTATATACCACGATAATATGCACGCCAACGATTGTATGTATTATAACAGCTACCCCTCCCCAATTATAACACCGTACCTCCTACCTCCCGTGTGACAAAATCTGTTTTTTGCTATTTTTATCGATACAAACCACATGCAAGTGCGTGCCTGGGGGAACGACTCCGGTGAAATTGGAGTACAAGGTTACCTCGACACACAACGAGCCAGAAAATGGTGTTGAATGGCCGTGTAAAACGACACGGTCGAAAAAACAGTAAAATTACGCTTAAATAAATATCGAAACAGTGCGTGGTTGCGTCACCGTTCTCTCCATACCTAGTGTATTATCGTCAAACTTTGTCCAGTTTGTTTAAGCAGTGTGAAGTGGCAGTTGACGCGGTGATCGCGATCGATTTATCATCGTCTCGTTCGAAACTCGCGAAATATCGTCCCGAATCCGTGGTTCTAATTTCGTGGAGGCGCGCTCGCAATAGTTGGCGCGACGCGCGTCTCGATTTCGCCCCGATCGCATACCAATTCAAGGCAGACTTCGATGGCTGCCGCGTCCACGACACTTCTCGAAAGGTGGACACGGTCGAGTTCGTTGCCAATCACAACCGGCCGAATTGTTTATAATAATTGGCAGCAATTTGTTTGGTAGTTATGTAACGTGCCGCAGTGTACTTATACCGTCGGATAAAAATAGCTAGGGGCCCTCGAGTGCCGCCAAGTCCGTTGTGTCTGTTATAACCGCTCCCTTTCTACGGTTAAATAATTTTTGCCAATGATTAGCGCCATCTCGCGTCATCTACTTTTTCTAGCGTCATCTATTTCTTGCTGGCGCCTGTAAAGCACCGTGGAATGCGTTTTACCGAAGGAATGGCGCGCGTACCGTTTGGATCCGTTAAATAAAAGTTACATTTTCAGTCACGGAATAACTCGTACGTTTTATTTGTAGCGATGCTTTCGTGGTTGAAGGAAAATTAATAACAATCGTGATCGATTGTAGTTAGAAGATATACATAGGTGGACCGGTATAGAGTCGAGTTTGTGTTCTATTCTGTCGAATGTTACAGTTTCACCATGGAGTGAATGTTTTGCAAAGAGTCTTGCACGTTTAAAATTTCCACGAGGTACCGCGTATAAAATTACAAGCACCTAGAAAGACACGCTCCAGATTGCTCATTCTCTTAATATCGTTAAGTACGTCACAAGTGCCAAGAGGCGCCTCGCACCGCTTGACAAGCTAAACTGCGCGTCTGACCGAATTAAGGCGTCACTACTTTCGGCTACATCCGGCTAAATATAACGTCGCGAAAAGGCTACTTTCTAGTCGAAGCGGAACTTGGATCTCGAACCAAAACAATTATAATCGGCTACTAGCATCATTCTATCGACTAATCTACTTTGAAATATGTCTGTCCAAGTATGTACTTGAGTTTACTGACATCATTTATTTAGGTCAACTATCCATCGAAAGATTTACGATTCTCAGTTTCGAAATGTGGTTCGCTATAAATTGTATCCAGATTTCGATTTAATGATTCAACCTAATTTCGACCTTTTCCAGTACTCGAACAATTAAACGATAAACAGGGGATGGAAAGCTTCAAGTAATGGACTACTCTGAGCAATCAAAGCTTACGTCTTCAAGGGAACAGAGCAGGTTTATAATCATTCCGTCAGTCAGGGCTGATCGAAAAATGAATTACCCATTCTGCTAGGCAAAGTTCGATAACTATACGAACCTGGTGCTATTGATTTCCTAAGGGCTTCCCCAGAACTCTACTCGAGCTGTACGATAGAAAACTTTTGATACAACTAGGCAGTCGCTATATTCTAGTAACACCGTTTCACGCGTTTCACCACAACGTGTCGTGTTCGTTGTCTTTTCAGCCGACGGTTAAAGTTTCCGCATCGTAGACCGATACGCCAAAGTTTCCCTCGTTTCTGAGGTGGTGTCGGGTCTCGTGCACCCTTTAACGAGTCACGCGAGACGGCCAGCTTCGCTTATAAAACTTGAAGAAGCGCACGCTCGGGGAATTTGTTCGGTTCCTGTCGAGTTCTCGACGCGAGCCGGTTTTCTAGCACTACTACTACATTTGCGAGCCATGGATGTATGCTTTGGCAAGTGAACTCGGAACTGTCAACGAGCTTTCAAATGAGAATCTAGAGGACATCGTAAATTAAAATTTGTCGCAACGATCTGGCCTATAATTGCTGGGAATAAGGGTAGAATGACGAAATCGTTTTGGTTTTCGTAGACTCGGTTCCATGTCTAGTCTAGGTTTATTAGTGATCTCTGAATACACTGAATCCTCGAATTTACAATGAATCGATAGGACGAACCGCTACAAACAATAGGTTACCTATGTCAATATCAGCCAGGGTAGAAGGAAAGGACAGGTGAAAGTGCGTCTATCGCTATCGCCTGTCACCGAAGAAATCCACGTGTCTACCGAGAGTCTGGCAAATGCCTCGGTTATTCGATTCTTTTGCTCTCACTGCAATTTTGCGAACGCCACGATGACGCATCCAAGTAGAACGCGCAGAAAGCTACGCGTCTGTGTACCTATGAAAAGGTATGCCAGTCGGGACGTATTTCAGTTTTTGGACCTACGCCCCAGATGATTTGCTTGACCGCGCCGCGTGTATTTTTAGAAGCCATCTAGATTACACACGCGTCCGGATGGGGATGTATACCCGCCTCCCCGATTCGAGTTCCTATCGCGGTCTCGCTTCCACCATCGCTGTATTTTTAGAAAAAAATCGAATTCTCGCAAACTAACTACCTCGATACGCAGTTGAACCAAACGAGGGACGATAAAACGTATTTTGTGAATGGACGTTGTACTTGAAATCAAGAAGAACGCGGTTGACCCCGTTTTCCAGGTGGAACGTATTTCTACTCCGGTATTCCGAGTGACAAACTCCGCGCAACTGTTTGCTACTAACTGTTTCGATATCTAGAGGATCCATGGTTAACGAGATGATGTATCGTTAGACGCCTGTAGACGCGCGTTGAAAAGCACTCGTGACGAAAAGTAAACTAACTAACTCTGCTAGTTGTAAGTTAAGTTCTCGCGAAGCAGTAAATTTGCGACATTGATATCGAGCGATTTAAGGTACTCGAGATCCTTGTATGGGCTGTCGATCGTTCGATTATCTTAAGCGGTGTAACTGTCACGCTCGCGAGTAAAAATAGAGAATTCTATAAATTGGAGGAAAACAGCGACGGACGTTTAATGGGTCATTATCGTCACGACGCGACGGTGCGCGGCATAAAGGAGCCCATTCCAATGGGAGTTGGTGAAAATCGGTCAAAGTCAACCGGAGACCCGTCGGCTATGCTGCCTTCGCACAGCTTGGATGTCCACCTGTTTCCGACTAAAAACGGACCGGGGCCCGGGCAGCCTAAATATAGCGACCGCGAATCCGGGACTCTTACGTCACGACGCATCGTTTGCGACCACGACCACCGAGCTTTCTTATTTTTCCCCTTTTCTCGACGTTACGCGACCATTGGCGTATGCCATTGTTATCGACTTCAACGATTCCAACGGACATCCGAGTATCCGATTAACGCTAACGACCATTTTCAAATCATTTCAATTTTGCTTATTTTCTTACATAAAATGTATAAATAATATACCATTGTTTCGTGTATTATTCGATTTAGTAATAAATAAATATTTAGTGAAATATTTTTCCATTCGATAGATAAAGTAGTGTGTGTAGAATCAGTCATTTGATCGATCGAGGTGGAAATAGGTACATATTTAAAATAAAATGTCGGTATACATTTGTGTGATTACCGACTGACGAAACACTTGCTCTACTGACGCAGACCCTAGAGACACCTGTTAATACAATCGAACAGTATTTTATTCTCACGAATAGAGAAATAGGTGGTGCCACCATCTAACGCGACAAATGGAATAAAATACTTGGTCAAAAAATTGTCGATGATATTCTAACTGACTTTCAATCTTTCTCAAACGATAATTACACGAAGCATTATCTATTCACACGTCAGATATGTGTCATACATTGAATAAATGTGTCTCCTGCATGATTTTTGAACGTTTTACGAGAAAATTAACATAAAACGTGTCTCTCACCCCTCTTCCAGAAAGATAGCGTTGTCTCGGTTGTCAGCTTCTCTGGCCTCGTGTACTAGGACTGGATCGTAGATCGCGCTGGTTAATCTAAGACAGAAAACAAAGAAATATTAATATCTCGTTCGAATTATTAGCAGTGTACATATTTAAATAATTCTAATACGTAAATGTAGATATTCACGATCCATCTAATTCCAAACGCCATTCAATTTCGAGTTCGTCACGTTTATGTTCGAAGATATACATATAAATTATTAACGATTATTTAACAGAGCAACTAACCTCGATAAACAAAGTCGCCTAATGTGTAATTAGATCCATTTTGGTGTTAATTAAACGCTTAATGTCAATTATTTAAACGTTGAACATGTAACAAGCAGCTTGGTTATACCCCGCGCAAACACTTCCCGTACTGAATTTCGAAATCAGCCGTGCCAACCTTTCAAAAATGAACATTCCCATCGATGGCAATTGACATGTTTAAAACAAAAAACTTCAAATTCCGATTGGATTCGACAAATTCCTAATGATTAATTTCATCGTTAGTAAGGTATATTTTGAATTAGGATTGGTAAAATGATTACCAGAGATTAGAAATTACTAGAAGCAACTAGATTAATGGCCGGAAATGGATCCGATCGCTGGAAATAAATGTTTGAAGAAAGACGATTAATTTATATTACGTATTCCAAATTTACTCGGTTGACCTTCGATCGCTCTTGCCGAGAATGAAATAGGAATACGTGCGAAAGCGTCGGATGATCCAGGCCGAGTATGAGTGCGAGTGTTGCTAAAATTAGCTGCGCAGTTGCGTCAACAAAAAGAAAAGACGATGCTCCTGTTTGTGTCGCAGTCCTCGATTGGCTGATCCGGGGAATGCCGCGGCCAATCCTAATACCCGTAATACTATTCGGTATTCGAAAACGGAACGATAGTAATTTTCGAACGCGGGAACTAAATTCAGATTTTCGCGTCTCATTCAATCAACTATCTCATTGATATTTTACTCGTTGATGTACCATCCAACTTTTACTCTGTACGTTTATGAATTACATTTCTGAATTAACTCAATGATTCTTAAGAACAATAAATCGATTTGTTGTTTTTAAAACTCAGTAACTTTCAGCAAGCAACGATTCGTATATTATTAGATTTAGAATAGAACCATTTCTTTTCAATGTCGTGAACATACACAATTGCAAAATCGTCTTTACTAAAAATTACGAAGAAATCGACCGTGAAAAATTGACACGCTATTCTTAGAAAACGACACGATGCCAGCAAACGCCTTTGCGGATAATCGTCGATAATTCTCGTATTTTTAGCTGGTTGACAGCCTGCTAGCGTTGCAAACTCTAAAATTGTCGAATTCGAGATGCCATCGCACTCGTGTTTTTACTTACATATATGTTGTTAACGGAATTAGAGAAATCGCGTCAATGGACAATTTCGTGAACTGAATCAAACATTAACGCACTTGAATGCATTTGCAATATTTACTCCCATGCCCGATAAAATTCCATACTGTTACAGGAAGAGCGATTTTCACTTTTCAAAGTAAATAGTATCACGTCGAAATTCGTGAACGATCTTCCTTTTCTGACGCCAAGTTAGGTCGCGTGGCACGTCTGGCCAAGTTGAAGCAAGGAAATACGCCAATACAAAAATAATGCAAAACTCGATTCAAGGTACTTAATCAAGCCTGCCTTCGTTTGTTTCAGCGAACGAGTGAGTTTAACAGTTCAGTAGAGCGGTAAAATGGACGCGCGCTTCAGAAGCAATCTCGACATGATTGGGCGCAACGAGCCCATCACAAGGAAAGCCAAATTCTGGCAAAGTTATGTCCGAGCCTTAAAAGGTGTGTTCTATATTCTCCAAGTAAACCCAAGTAAAAATTGTCCATTCTTTATAAATAACAAAATGTATACCACGCTACGATGCAGATCTATTGGCATCCACGAGTAGACTTTACCTTGAAGGTCCTCGACCCTTCCTCTATTTCTGCTTCCTATCGTAGCTGTTCTCAATCTACTACCTGTAACATATATACGTTTTCGAAATAGTAAGTAAATAAATTTTTAACGATGACAGGCACCGATGATATGAGGGCTCCTGAACACACGCACAGACCCCGCAGCATTTTCCGCTCTGATTACCCTGAGCTGTCCTCCTCGTGGCCTTTCGGAAAGTCTATCTTTGAAAATCCCATTCACGCGGCCGATCGCATCAATGTTCCTGGATACAGGTACGTAATCGTAGCGCGCTTCCTCTTATTTCCACGATACAACCAAAAACATAACCATGGATCTTTAAGCTCGTAGAGATATTTATCCCGAGTGTAATCGAACACTGACCTTTCGGAGAAGAATGCTTGCTCCTAGTCGAAAGAAAATTTTCAGTTTCTGATATGTCTCTGTTAAGCGTTATCTTTCGTTTCTTTTTTAAGGTACTTGCCCGTTCACCGTGAGATCTACGGTTACTCACCGAGGCAGATCTACCCCCATCAATACAAACCTGTAGAACGCTTCACCCCCGGTACGTACTAAAGAACTCTGAGCAAAAGTCCCAAAGAGAGTGAACGACGTCTGAATTTAAAAAAAAAAAAGAAAGTCAAAACAGAACAAAAGAATCGAAAGCGCGAAACGAAACGACATACATCTCGAAAGACAAACGAGAGATTCTCACCGCTAACGGCTAAGTGAGAACGAAACCAGAAAGAAAGAACGAAACGCATGAGAAATGGAACGAAATCACCAATCGTCACTGTGTACTGTTAATCCAAATGATTATATATAACCGCTCGTTCTCGGGTTTTTTTTTTTCTAGTTTAATTAAGTACTTGTCGAATGTAACCAGGTGCTTTTGGCTTCTGGTTGAAAGAGAACAAACCGACAAAAAAATATCTTAGAAAATATAAAATGAGAAAGCATAAGGAAAGGCAAAAGGCATAGCGGACATGTCGGAGGTGTCTGTGTCTCGCGATCGCAACCGTCCCTCCGAGGCCTTTCTCAGAAGCCAGAAACGCCACTCGGAGGTTCCGTCTCGTACCCAAAGCCTCCACCTTTGCCTGCACTCGATCGTAACTAAAAAATACAGAAAATTAGATTCTATTGTTACGTGTCATCCCCTCCGACGTGTGTGAAACGCGTATGCACCTAATCAGACCGTGTTAAGTAAACTCGAAATCATATAATATTATCGATAATCTACCTTCATACCATACCATATGTGTACCACTAATTATTACTCTACACATCTTTGTATCTAAGTTATTATACGTATATGTCGCTATATGAAAACATGCATCTACATACAAAATATATAATATGTTTAAATATGTCTAAGACTTGTCTGCTTCGCGAGTCTTTCCGTGAACGGACGAATCATTTCTCCGTCTCTTGTGTCCTCCATAAAACGAAAACATCGCTCTTCTACCTTCCAAAGACCGAATTATAGACGTCACTGCTACGCGAAACATAGGAGCAACGGCTGACATCCACCGATGATCGACGTTTCATCTCGCCAATCGAGTGTCTTATTAATCGACTCTGCTGTACACCAGAGATGGGCAAAGTCTGGTTTGAGTAACTAATAACGATTAACTTCGTAACAGCGGATGAGGAATGGTCGCTTGACTATACGAAACTCGATCGATACTAGAATGAACGTTTACACCAAGGAAACATTTGTCGTAATTGAAATTTGTTTGTGATAGTTGAAAATTAATTTTAACGTCACTTAATCGCCATAACCGCGCTGCAGCATCGCATAACATAATTTCGACTAGAATGGTAAACGAGTGTTAGGACGAGTGGACAAATGACGTATGTAGATTGTAGTGGCCATTTCTGTTTTCTATAATAAGCGACAAACTTGGGCAAGTGTGACGAACGCGGTAGTAATAGGGACAGTAGAGCCAGTAGCAATGAATTAACAAACAAATTAATGCGATTAACTAATCAAGTGAAACATTGGTGGATGTGTCGCACCTGTTCGATGACTCAACGCACGCGAATGTGTCGACGGATGGGAACGGCGACGACCTACGAATCAGACGACAGACGAAACGATCGAGCCATCATGGATCATCGTTCATCAATCACCGATCATAAAGATCATCTTTGTTCGTCGATCGCCCAGAAACAAAAATCGATAAGCTGACCCGCTTCCAGGGTTAAAACATGGACAGCTCTGATTCTAATTTCTTTCCAGGCACTAGACCAAACATGTGGCAATTTCTCAAACGCACCATCGATTTGAGCGACCTTAGGCGACAACAAATTATACGACACTGGCAGACGAATGAGCGAAACGTGCTTACTACGCGAGTGCAACTTCGTCATTGCTTACGGAGAAAGTTCTACTAACCGTGATCATCCCTCTACCAATCTCTTCTAACACTCGACTAATCACCAAACTCGATTAACGTCTTGACCTTGAGTATTTCATACACGACACACAGGACAAGTCAGAATACGAAAGACTTTTGTTAGAAATCATCAGTTCTGTCATCGGAAATCGGTATATACTCGCTCCAATGGTCTCATGTTTTCACGACAATCCAGATCTTACAGATATAAAATAATAATTGGCCAGGATCATTCGTCGCATAGGTATTAACAAATTAACGCATACCCTTGACACTTTATCCAATCTTTCTCGTCGATAAAAGCCAAGCAGAGCTTGGATACAAGCGCACACACCGTATTCTCTCTATCGTTGTGTTCAAACGATCGGCAAGAAAATGTGACGACCTTCCACGGTTCAAAGAACCAAGGAGAAGAAATAATTTGCGATCGAAACCATCTTGAAACAGTGGCCAATCAAGATTTCACAAGCACGAGAAAACTGCTGTATACCGATACGTCAAATTTTTAATAAAGTTAATATGGCACCGAGAAACAAGACCAATTTGATGACGATTTTGAACTTTTTCTCGATGATTTTACCAATTTTTGTTCCATGTGACCGTGAGTTTTTGTCCAATCGTTACTTAGATTTTTGTAACATTTTTATAAGCGTCGTTTATTTTTTTTTGCGATGGAATGTTTTCGTCACGTTTCGCTAACGACGCTAATAGTACACTATTTTTACGTTTTTGGGGTGAGTGGAAGGTTAATATCTAATGAATATTTGGCTACTGCGAGAAACTGTCTGGAAAATTAAATCTTGCAGCTGAGGTGGAGGTCGCCGTTTGATTTGAAGTAACAAGCGCCTCGAATTTGGATCGTGAAATAATCGCCAAAAAGAAGCGAAAAGTTTTTGAAAATTTTCACAAGTAGAAAGGAGTGCCTGACGCAAAACAAAATGTGACTGTATGGCGAGAGTTCGAACTCAAAGACAGCGGAAAGAGACTGTAGTAAGAGAGCGAAGTACACGAGAAAGTAATTCATGAAGCCCAAACAAAGAAATAAACTAGAATTCACAATGGCCGCCAAACTTGAAAAAGCTGGAAATTTTCTCACGACGCTTTTGCGTTTTAATTTCTACTACCGATTTTTTCCGTTAAACGTCGTCGCTTGTCTCCCCTTATTGTGAGCAGTAATAAAAAATAGAGTAGCGTTTACGATGAGTAAAAAGGCAGACGCAAAGACGATAGGAAAGAATTGATAGCGACTGTATTAATACACGCTCTAATTTATAATAATGCGCACGCGAATCGAGCATTCTTTTTACTAACAAACGACAGACAGTGCAATTAATTTCAACCAAATCCAGAAATTTCTATCTTTTTCAGGAGTTGGCATGTACTCTTTTTTAAGCCCAACCCCGTCCACCCCTGACCTTTACCAGCTTAAGTAATCCAACTATATAGGCTGTCCTATAAATACATGGTATGAACCAGAAGCAGAGGAATCCTTTCGAAAAGATAAATCAAGAATATAGAATCTCAATAGCTTCGATTTCTTTCATCTATCTATGGGACAGCCTGTATGGCTTTACCCTATGGCAGTACTTATCGATACTAATTAATTGGGCGATTAGAAACCACGATGGTGTAGAAAAAAACACATTACGAACTGTCACATAATAGTACTATTAAATAAAAGTCGCAAGAGGAATCGATATTAAGAGATTCAGGCAACGATTACCGATACTTTCATTAATTGGTAGCCAGAGGAGCTTTTCGATAGTTCACAGAAATAATATTTGGTACACGAGAGACGATGCTAATCGATCGGTAGCGGCTAGACAGTGTGTCAGTTGAATCGAGTAATTATTTTTCGGAAATTTCGAGCTGAACCACAGCTTTTTTCCGTCACCTCTCCGTCGGGGGAGGACGATTTTTTGAAGCAGTATTTTTTGGTCCTGTCAGGTCAGTATGCTTTTTCTCCACAGCTACACGTGACGTCGTGTTATTTTTCTTTTACTTTTTTTTTCTATCTTTTTTTATTTTGTGAGAGCGTCGAGATTTTTCTTTTGTCCTCGAAGGAAAGAATTCCGCGAACACCCTAAGCTTTCAGAGGCTAAATTTGTTTTATTTTTTTTTAAGTAGGAGAAACACGCACGGCTGACTACTACACGAAACAGGGACAGAACCCTCGCGCTCTAACACTTTGCGATCCGATTAACTCGTTACGTCCATGTCGGTGTCCTGTGAGAACGAAATTCGGCACGTTAACCTGTTTATTCATTTTTTACGTTGATGTAAAAATGTTGCATGAAACTACAGGTTGATCTAAGAATAGCGGTTGAAAAAAATATCACAAGCTTCTGCATCCGGTTCCCATGTTTTAGATCACCCTGTACATTCTTGATAAATAGTCCAACTATCTTATAACGAATGCACTGTCGCTAACTAGAAAGACATTTCTTTAACGTGAAACAGGCGCTTGACGCTAACACACTAATCAAGAGAAAATTCAGGCCACACGGCGAACCGATCAACCGATGGTACGCACGGTTTTGATACGAGATGTCGTGATCGTTCGTAGATTGTAGATTATGGTATACAGAATGATTAATTGGAGAAAAAACAAATGGACGAGAGGAATCCATAGTTTAGTGATATGTTGTTATGTGGACTTGTTATTTTTTTTTTTTTTGTAGCGCAACAGATCGGATCATATCGATCGATATGGATCCTCTTCAGTGCGAAAGAAAGGATGCAACCATTTCAAAGAACTTTCTTTCCCCCTTAAATACATGTGCGTTTTAGAAATTTCGTGCGTCCTTCTTTTGCTCGAAGATGCAAGAACGTTTTTTCAAACGTTCATCGACAAACTAAACAATTTTAATCGTGGTAGTAGACGAAGAACGTTTGGAAACACGCTTCGCTGTTTATAAGTACATCTACAGCATCCCTGCACGGAATCAGCCGAACAGCGAAAAATGAAAAATTAGACGATCTTGTTGGTCAATAATAGGGTAGAGCATGAATTCGGAAGAAGGAACCAGTCGTCAAAAATAAACGAAACACTGTGATCACCAGTGATATCTTTGCTGAGGTCTTCGAACAATGTGTTGCAATTTCTCAAGAGTTACATCCTCTAATTATTTTGAGCAGCATATCTCGCCGCGTTCGCAAGGTTCGGTTTACCCGGCGGGGATGCTTGTTTAGTTGCCACGAATTTTTGTTTCAATGCCATAAATATCACGATACAGCGAAACCATTCGACCCTGAGAAAGCTTGGACCGACCATCTGAACCGTTTGGCAGACATCGACAGGATGTACCCAAGCAAAACGCCTCTACTCTCTCGGCATATAAGCCCTCCGCTCAGTGCGAAACGATTGTTCGACATCCACGGTGAGTACTCCTCGTTGTGGTACTTGAGTCGAGAGACGAGACCAGTAGACAGTTTCCCTTCAGCCCCGAACTTTAACAACTGAACAAAACATCTCTCTGATAAATTAAATTGTATTTAATTAGTACAGCGTTGAGAGTTGTTAGTGGTGGTCGGTGAATCGGATCGAGGGGAAGTTGTATCCAGTCTTAAAAATTGTGTGCGGAAACTCGTCTTTTGTGGAATCACAGAAAATAGTGGGATCATCTAAATTTTAATGAAATCAGCTTTAAGTTGTTTAAGATAGTGCGAGAATACCGAATAGGTATCTTCGATGCACAGTTGTCTATTTCGATTCTGGATATTACGTTAAATATGTAGTTGGATAACGCGATACCGTACAAGTGTTCCGACAGTGACAAGTATTGTAATTCCATATGATGAAATACTTGAGCCGCGGTGATTGACAACTACCAACAGAAACGATATAAATGTAGCAGTTGTTCTTTTAAATGGCTCTTCAAAATAATTGTTACACCCCTAATGACTGGTGCTTATTACGCAATCGAAGCAAGGATTCATTAAAATTCGGAAGACCTGGATAATGTAGAATAGCTCGCAATTTGACAAACGTGTTTTCGAGAATGTTGTTTAATTTCAGGTAACCTGTTATTCGATAACGATTTCTTACCGTCTTTCTCTACATTGCTTCGGAGGAAGCCTTTATTCGACCTTCTCGAACCATCACCAATGGCACCGGTCAGTGCGTTCACCAGAGACCCATGGTGGTACCCGAGCTACGCTCCTTATATCCCGGGCTATGCTCAAAGAGCCACCCCGTTCTATCTAAGGGACAGTTACCTTAGCCCTGTAAAGCGTAGCTACCTGTGGAGCCGACATCCAATCAGGCCTCTCGGTATGTACACTTTTCTTTCATTATCCCCGACACTACAGCAATACGTGATCGCTCTTTATCTGGAGAAGTTACAGCTATGTCGTAAATCTTGAAAATTGGGGGAAGGTATGGGACCTATTTAGCTCGGAGCTTCGTAATTGATGTACAGGAGGAAGGTAATTATTTCTCCAGACGGAAAGCGAAACTGTTGACCTGAAAAAAGAAAAGACAAAAGTTAGAAGAGTAACAACTTTTGGATTTCTATTCTCGGTGTTTGTTGCGAAATCAAAAGAAGAAACTGTTCGCAGAAACACGAAACGCGTGATAATTGTTGCGCTATCGCTACTTATGACATCAGTTCTTAAAGCGTACATACAAATTTAACGATTATTTTGAGATCTCCTTCGCGCAAAGTCTTCCGTGCTCGCATTCTTTTCGTTACGTAACGCCGAAAAAATTACATTTGGCATTATCTAAACAGTTGTTTTGCGTGTTGGCACGCGCGCAGATATTGTTGTATCTTAAACAATCCGCGAAATTCGCGAAAGCTCGTGCCAACCGCGACCGTCGACTTGCAACGTTTAGCCAAATGATTTTTTTGCTTTTTGACACTTTTGACAAATCGATTAACCGCGTCGAGTAGACGGGTCTCTATTAAAATTGCTAACGTTAAATAGCGTAATGAACTTTGAAATTTACACGAGTTTCGCAGTTAGTTCGAGAAACGTTAAAGGAGCATCTCAAGATAGAAAAATTACGATTCGTACAATGACGCGTTTCGCTATTATTAAGGGAGGCAATGATTATTTCGAGAGACTTGAAAGAAATTAATCGCGTTGCTTTTCCTCGACTCGTTCAGTAAACTTCATAAACTCCAATAACAATGCTGCTGAGTTCGCAGCATTGTTTTGTCCCGACGAGGCTTCACCTTGATACGAAGCCCTGTGCTAAGTCGATCAATCGTTGTTTACGTTGCAAATTTTCCTACTGCTCGCGTTTAATTTGTCGACGAATCGTGGAAACTGAAAATAAGTGAATTTTCGCGACGGATGACGAGTCGACGTCGAGTAAGAGAGGAAACAGAAAATTCATCAGTAAACGTAAATGATACGGAACACGAATATGTTTGTTATATTTCAGGAGCGTTATACTACTATTATTCGCAGCCAGTTCCACGATTTCACTTTAGCAGCCCGTGGTACAATAAACGTACCACATATTAAGAAAAAAAAGTGAGCGATAAGATTAAAATGTGGCCAAGTGTTTTGTCCCCTCATCCTTTACTCGTTAATATAGTAAACAAATAATAATCGAAAACAGACGATGACGTCATCGCTGTGCATATTTCTGGTTACGATTAGATGTACTTTATGATTAACACGCAGCTAAACGTAACAAGCATTAATAAGAACAACAAAAATATCAGTTTGAACAAAACCCGTGTTACGTGGTTTGTTCGGACGAATGTAAGCAGCGTCGATCTTAACCGTGTCATCGTAAAATCATGAATCATTTGTTCGTTACGTTACGTTACGTTACGAGATACATAATCATCCAATTAAAACAAAGAAGAATTGTGTTTAAGCAGCGCCACACAGCTGTCTGTATTTTGTACGTGACTTACGTGCCTGTATTTCCAACGTTCCCTTCTAATAGGTCTGTTTACTCGAAACGTGTTCCTCTATGTACACTTTCATTTGACTAATATGTATATACATATACACATGTACATACCGATGGAAAATCGAGCCCGTCCCCTGCAGAGACAGATACTCCCGGAATTTTAATAAGCCCCTAGCATCCAGTTCTCGCAAGAGCTCTGCTCCGTCAATAGTTTGTGTTTTTGCAGACTATGTTCGAACTTAACACAAGCTTTAGATGTAACTCGAGATATCGACTGACACCGACAACTCGATCTGTGTCAACCACTCATTTTCCATTGTGAAGATTCTCCTATCTCCCCCCCTCCCCCCTCCCCCCCTCGCCCTCTTCAAACGTATTCTAATTCGTATTACATCAATTGTGTCCCAGTTTACGCTTTGAGAGTTCTACGAAAGCCGTGCATCCCTTTCAAATAACAAACATTGTGCTTACAATCAAAAATACGGTCACGTTAACAGAACTCTCGAAGCTACTTTCGCATCGTTTTCCTTTTTCATCGATTGATTTTTGTGCCTGATAGATCAATCGGTCTTTTTTCCAGCTCACGTCTACTGATGACTGTGTCGCCCCACATGGAACGCATGATACGAAAAGAAGCGATGAAAAAAGTGAAATAAAACCACGAAAAAATAAAACAAAAAATAGATATGAAACAGTATTCGCATCGTATCCCAAAAAACCGTTCGACACCTATTGCCTGACTCTTTGTCTTTTGTTTCTCACAGTGCGTACCATCGTCCACGGAGTTTTATTTATTAACATTTCTCGACACCATGGTTTATTGTACTCTTCATACGTACTGTCTACGAATAAAATAAACACTGCCCAAATTTTACTACAAGATGTTCCTTTCTTCGACAACGCGGATAACTTATCGTTATCCGTAAAAATCGACGATACGATCTAAAACGAACAACCATCGACCATGGGAACAGGTTTGTACAACAATATGCATGTTTATTATCTGAAAGTTTTACATCTTTTGGATGTCATTGCATAGACGTGCACTGCCGAGATTCGAGTACTTCATATTTATTTGCTATGTCATAAAATATCGTCGAATCTCGACCGATCAGCCTTTTACAAATATATCTGTGTACTTATATAATTTCTGAGTCTCGGACAAAACGCATATCGAGGGATCACAACCGCTTCTTTTACAATTAAACTTATAACGGGAGAGGGAAGGACAAGCCGGAGCACGGAGGGAAGACGGTCGATTAATTCGACTCGCTAAAACGTGACTGTTGCAAGTTCTTTCTATCTAAATGCTAAAAGGAGTGAATACTTTAAACGACAAAATCTCTTCGAATATGTTCATACTTTGTTTCTATTAACAGTTTCTAATAATCATCGTACAATAAATCGATACAAGTCTCGCAAATAGAAAAAATGATTCGTCTTCGCCGCTTAAATAACATTTTTAACAAACATAAATTACAAATATTTATAAACAAACTCTCGCCAATCACTTTATCGTCTAACGATGCATCGAAGTTGATTATTTCACTTTCAGATAATACGTGACTGTTGATGCTTTCACGTTTTCGGAACAAAGTGTATTCTGGCTTTATAACTCCGTCTAATATAATTTGTTTTCTTCTTAAATAGTGTATCGTTCACTGTACGCTCTTGATAAATCTTTTTAAATACTTATTCTCTATACACATCGGTGTTTGAATCATCTCTGATACTTTCTATACACGTAGTTTTTAATTATACAAATTACTTTTACATCGAACAACCTATCGAGAAAGAATACGTAGTATTTAACAACTGAGAATGTTCACCTTCCCTTGGAAAGACAAAAATCTAAATGTTTCCTGTAGTACGAAGAAAATATAATAGCTACCCTATTCGAGCTCGTAGTACGATTAATAAAATGCTGCACACGGGTATATCTAAACTAAGCGTCAAATAATTTTATTCGCGTAATAAATCCAAAAGTCAAACTATACCCCGACAAGCAAAATAACAAAACATCTGAAAGTGAAATAGTAAGTCTTCAAAAATGACAATCATCCGAGTTTTGCTTATCCAAGAAAAAGAGTAAACGTGTCTTAACTACCCCACTTATATCGATGGAAGTAAGTGGAATAGTATACCACCTATCTTTACAGCAAGATTCAAATCTCTCAGCAACCGAGATTCTTCATAAAGACAACCCCTTAATAAGTATATTTTGCATCTTAGAGAATTTTTATTTCTGTTAATCTCGCTTCTTCGTGCATACATCCTTCGAACAAAGGCGTAATGATCTGCATAGAGACATTATCTTAAAAATACTGGTTCTCTGTTTCTCTCCACCTTTTTGTTCTTGAAGAATAAACGATCTAATATTTCTACAACATACCTTGGAACGTGCTGTCAATATTGTAAAATACTGTGAACTAAGATATTAAAACCTGCATAGGCACGATATAACGAAAAAAAAAAAAAAAAGATATGGAGTGAAATGAAAGAATATCTATGTACATGACGTAGCGCCTTCAGTTAAACGATAATAATTAAGTTAGCTTCAAAGCGATGACGATAATAGTAAAATGAATATTAGGAATAATCACCAAGTCTAATAATTACACTGAACATTTAACATGGAAGCAATAAATACTCAAATGAGAATGTTGAACATTCGCGTTAAACGCTAATGGCGTAAAGGACCACCTGCATCTGCAAGGTGCAGGTAAATAATTCCCAGAAAATATCCTTATTTGAATTAATGAAAAAAGTGTCGCTTGTAATTATTATATTACTTATCTTATTAAGATGTAATCAAGGAAGAGGTAATCTTACACACTTCTCTTGACGTCTTCATGCTGAAACACGAAAAGTAATACTCATGAAAAGTATTGGCAAAGTTCAGAGTCGTTTTTGAAACGTTCCATAGCAAGCACACTCGTATAGGTTCTACGAATATACGATTACTTTTTTTAATCACTAATCAGTCAACATAATTGTATACTTAAAATATCTATATTTAAATCATACGCAAAGAAAAAAGTTAGAGCTGTATTTTAAAGTCTTCAATGATCACAAATAATTTCTGACGATCAAACAGCGCTATATCTCACCCATTGTTTTCTTACTCATTTCCCGGTGTAACTGCTGGTAGTGGTAGAGCGTATCTTACAACGTTATGCTCTTAACATTATTCTTTAATATAAATTTTGCTGTCTATTAGTTTAAGTTTCCTTAATGTTAAGTTTAATATTAAGTTCAATTCAATGAAATTAACGATAAATTTCCTTAAATGCCAAATCAATTTACCTAACACAAGAGCTTCCACTAACGGCGTTGGTGTCAAAAAGTGAGTATGAGGCTGTCATTTCTTTTTGGCTGGATTCCTTTGTGGCGTAGATGGTCTTGTGCCTTGACCTGTATTCATTGCTACAAATTGGTACTTTGCTTTCTTCTCCGACGGTTTCAATATCTGCGTATAAACGATCATCAATATACATAAATTAAAATGGAAATGTGTAATACGTATATAGCATACCGTACAAACGCAAACTCTACCTGAAAACTGCACATGAGGGTTTCGTCGACGCTCATCATTCCACCGGCGTTGTCGAACTCTCCGCAATAATTTGGCGCAGAAAACAGAGTAACCAATTGGCGCTTCGCGAAAAATTCGTAGCCATCTTCGACTACTTGATGTGCTCTACATATTAAATCCATATCGTGACGATTTAAAAACTTGGACACTACGTCCGGGCCGAACGTGAAAGAAACGCCTCTGTCGTTCTCTCCCCATCCCTACAACATAAACAATTGCGATTTATAACAGTCGTTTATATTAATAACAAACACAATCGAGCAGAGAATGTGGAAGAATTTCATACCTGGACTTCCTTATCTGGATCTGACCACAACAAATCACAGAGAAGGCCGGTGTCAGGTACGTCAGTCGGGCGCATAATTCGTTTGATTTGTTCCATGTTCTATGATACAAACGCACCAAAGTTACAAACATTTATTGGAAAAGACTTCCATTGATAATTCTTAAGAGCGCGGATAAATATAATCTTTGTACGCGAACAAGCCAGATACTAAAAAATCAATACTTCATTCTATAAGGATACTAATTTTCCATTAAAGATAAATGCAGTCTCAACTTTTACTCTCTTCCTTCTTAGAGTATAAATAGAAAATCAATAAGCGTCGTGTTTTTTTTAAATTTCTTTCATTAATGCTCGCTGAAATTTGTTATAAAGTAGTTTTATACTATAAGCTGACCATTCGTATGAGATCTTTAAACATAAAAATACGAAGGATCGTTTCGAAAAGCTTCAAGAAACAATGTGCGCGTTAACTCGTTCATCGTAAATGCATCAACGCAACGGTACGTATGTAGTTTCAATTCGTTACGAGGTGCTCTTCGAGAAGGTCGTATCGATTTTAGCACGATCCTTCCGCACGCAACATTGCAGAAATCGTTTACCCTTTGAAAAACTTGACCCTCCGTCGAATATTAAAAACGTGTACCAAAATAAAGATACACGTTCGGATTTCGAAAAAAAGCTCACGGAGAAATTAAACGATTCTCGATAACACTCGAAGGACGTTAAATTAAAGAGGTAGCAAATGCGAACACAGCATTCCCTCTAGCGTTAATTCATTTACATTCCGCGTAACTCGACGAAAAAATCGTAGCGCTAACAAAGTCTTATTTAAGACTTTAGAAATGTTTTCCTTATTATCGTTATACACGCAAGCATCTCTATTAATATAATTCGCATACTCAACAATCGATTTTGCAGGCACGGAACGATTCTCCGTATTGTACAGTTTATGGTCACTTGAAACGAAACTATCCGCGTATGACAGAGAAGGGAACACATCGCTGTTTAATAAGAAAAATAACATTCGTACTTGGTGAAATTTAATTCCGTAATGTTCGAGAACGATCTTTAGTAAATTACAACATAGAATCACCTGTAGATCTGGACTGAGCCCTCCATGGCAACAGAATATCTTTTCATCGATGATCGCAGCAATTGGCAAACAATTAAAGCAATCCGTGAACGTTTTCCATAGTTTGATGTTGTAACGTCTCTTGCATTCGTCGTAAAACCCGTATATCCTGTTTATGCTGGCGCATTCGTGATTGCCGCGCAACAAGAAGAAGTTTTCCGGGTATTTGATCTTGTACGCTAGTAATAGGCATATCGTCTCCAAGGACTGTTTACCCCTGTCGACGTAGTCCCCGAGGAAAAGATAGTTTGCGTCTGGTGGAAAACCACCGTACTCGAACAGTCGTAACAAATCGGTGTATTGTCCGTGTATATCGCCACAGATCTTAAGGGGTGCCTCCAATTCCAACAGGATCGGCTGCTGAAGGAAAATCTCCCGTGACTTCAGGCAAAGGCCGCGCACTTCACCCTCCGACATTAACACGGTCTTTCCTGGCCGGCTCCCTCTGACTGCGCCCAAAAATTTTCCACGTTTAAATGCATTTCTTCCGGCGCCACAACCACGCGAGGCTTCGCTGACATTTGTTTCACAGGTACATCGAGCATAATTCTACGCTGGAGCATCAAGGTGTCTGACACAGTGGTGTAACTAAGGGCGCGCAATTCGAGGGGCTCCGACTTTATACCAACAAAAAAAAATATATATATATATATATAATATCGGTTAAATACAACGATGATTCGTACGTCGAACGGACAATTATACATTCATTGACAAAACAAATGAAAAACAATGGTCTTGGATAGTTGGCGACGTAAAAACAAAACGTATATCTGTTACTGGTTCGGCTGTATACGTTGTTTCGTCAATATGGGTTCTATAAGAAATAATCGTCCCTAAAATATATTAGGCCTAATATAAGGAATATTAATTTTTCTCTACAACGGACGAAACATAAATTTGATCACGCGAACCCCAGAATTGCTGGTTACTCCACTGGTCTGACTACCGAGAACCGATTCAAGAGAGCAAGGGTATATAATACGATTACTCGGATTTCACGAATTCTCGTGTCGTCCTGTTGTTGGGGTTATCATTGCATGTAATACTGTCTGTTATGTTGAGGGTTGTTGGTCAGAGCAAACGATTTTAATCGCTCAAGGTCACCGAGGTCGCAACACCAGATCGTAGAAATGGAAATCGTGTTCGATGCGATTTGTGCCGGCGAAGGTGACCTTTTGCGCACAAAATCTGTTGGCCCGATTATAACACTTTCATCTTGAGCACTGAGATTTGTACTTATTTAGCAGATTGGTGCATATGAAGTGTCCTTTTCTTCAAGTCTAAGCTTTGAGAAACACTGAGCTAAATGATATTTTGTTGATTTAGATTTTTAGAGATGAATTTATACACGTGGATCGGTGCAAGATTGAAAGAATGATCTATCGAAAAATTCATTTAGATTTCTTGCATTTAAAGCCGATAATGCACGAAGCATTAATAATGATTAACGTGCCTACGAGTTTAATCGAAAAGAGGCGACGTTTCATGTGCACCCACCACCTAGTGTCACATTTCGTTAACTGCATGTTTCCAATGGAAGAAGGATCTGTTTTTAAACCATTTTAAAATAAATGCGAGATTCCGACTCGCACAAAAAAATGTCAGTAATTTCGAATGATGCAATTGTTCAAGGAAACAAATAAGACAAGCGGTTCGATAATAAAAACATCGAAGCTACGTAATATAGGTTTTCTCTTGATGCAATAATCCGAAATACGAAAGCTTGTCGCACACTGTAGTTATAATGCTTCAAAGGGATTAAGTGGCTATATGAGCTCGAATAATACGCCGTACGAACATAAACCTGCGGAATGCACTCGAAAACAAAAGCCTAGAGCCAGTTAGACAGTTTTATGTAATCGCCTAATCATAATATTCCGAAGAGAGGTTTGTGAATATGGCTGGTTAAACGGATCTCGAAGCCACCAAATAAAAAACAAAACAATTTCGCGTGCAGATAACTCTTCGGAACCTTGTACCAGTGTCACTGGATTATTTATAGCTATGAAGGAATTCACGGTGCGGTTAAACTGGGCCGATGGTGGTTATTGGAAAACTGCAATCGGCAAGGTCATATCACCGAGTATCAAAGCTTCATGATTAATGGAAACAAAGATACAAAATTCAAAATACAGCGAAGCATCGGGAACGACTTATATTAATATTACGATTATTATTTATAGAGATGGGCGAATGACAAAAAAAAAAAAGGAAATCTTAATCATTGTCGTGGTTATATACGATCAGGCGCGATAGTTTGGACCGGTCCCTACTCGTGATACGTTACGGTTTATTCCAACAATCTTATCAATTTGCATACAAATACGGTTTCACTTTCGTAGAAAACATTTACGCAAGAAGATTCGTGAAAAGCCTTTTTTATTTTGTTAAAAAGAATGTATGCTTCACCAATCGTTTCCATCCTAATTATAATATATGTTTTGTAAGAAATGTATAATCAAACAACGACTGCTATGTATTAAGTCTGTCTGAACAAAAATAGCGAATGCTTCGTGTTTCTTTGTAATATTCGCAAGACAACCAAAGCATACTCCTAACGAATATGTTCAATAATGTCAACATTGCGATATACATTTATTAATGGAACACACAGAGAAAAACGTAGGTTAGGATATAGACATTAAAACAAACAATATATTTACCAAGGTACATACAAGTTGTGCTATGAGATCTTCAAAGAGAATATTGTCTAATTCTCATAAAAGATAGCTCATTTGTTAAGAGAAGGTGATAAAGAAGCATACAAACAGTGTTCCGATAGAAGAAGGTAACTTGTGAATCAACACTGACAAATATATCGAACATGCAATTAAACGAATTTGCAGTCAAGCAATATATTACGTGCAAACTGAATTGTTATGAGTTATATCCGTTGCATAAGTATAACACGTACTTCGAATAGTTGTTGCTTTACAAACACAGGTTCGCATCTAATGTTTACATTGTAGATGCGACGTATACGATTTTGATACAAGGAATTTGTAGAAAACTGTGAAAGACGACGAGGTGCAACAATACCAGAAAAGCTAAGGGGGACATTAGCAGTACGATGGTAAAATCAACTTGAAACAAAGATGATATCTTGGGTGAAGTCCGATGTTGCAGGTGCCACAACACTATATCTAGTTTCTACTTCGTTTTATATTGTATATCATAAGCAAACGATAGCGAGCGATCACTCACGACGTTGAGGCAGGAAAAGACGCAACTAAAAAACGTAAAGAAAACTACGTGGGGTGGTTTCCTTGTTGCGTACCGACAAAATCCGACGAGAAAATATCTTTTAGCTTGGCTTTCTTCTGAACCTGGTCTTTCTGCGTGTGGTATACTTTACCGCGCAGAGTTCCGACACGTAGCATGAGAAAGAGAACAAACAAAAAGAAATAATTTTGCCTTGTGAGAAAATAAAGAAAAGTAGGGGATAAATCCGTGGACAACTGGCATGTACAAATTACGACTGCAACACTAGAAGATCGATATTTCTTTTTTCGTTAATCTACGGATCGTCAGTGAAACAAATTTCCATGGACAAAGAAAATCAAGAAAATCCATTTGCAGGTTCATGAAAAACACACAAATATAAAACGTCGTAAAGTAAACCGCGCACGATTTAATTCCTTCCTTTGGCTACAAAGAAACGTATATGCTCGATGTACGCGGCGCGACTTCGCATCGAGCAATTTTCGCAGGGTATTTTGGAAAAATGTTCGGTTAACTGTACACCAAATCGAAGATAAGATCCCGTAAACAGCTGCACACTTTCTTTTCACCAAGGCGTTCTTTTTATCACGTACCTTCCAACAATCTTTTTATCAGGTTGTCGACGTTCAACTCGACATCCGCCATTTTTTCTTGCCACTGACTGACTGACCCGATGTTTGTAGCTAGATGAGACGTTTGTATACGCATTTACTGTATATACATCTTGTAGATTCATCATGTATATACGTTCGCTGTTATCGACTGCCGATCCTGTATAAATGTAAAAAAAATGATCATGACAAACCAAAATTGAGGCAGAATTTCAGGTAGTAGTAACTACTTACGTAGGGAGTACTATCAATATCGAGGTTTTAATTTAGTTTAGACCCCTTCTGATCCATCTTCATATTACAATTTATATATCGAAAAAACGTATTTTAATTCGACAATATTACCAAACTTGTGAATTGTAATCGAAAATTTAAATAATCAAACATCAATTAGTATAGTAATTTTATTTAATTATTTATGCTTTCGGGTAATCATAACCTTTATTTTAAAACTATTGATATTTAATTGAGTGGTACTAATAAACAAAAATGGCATACATTATTTCTGTTGAACATCTTCGAATACGTGTAAAATTATAATTGGGTAATAAAGTTATAATACATTATATTTACAATAAATAAAAGACATTAATATTTTCGTCTAAACTAAAGTGTATGGAGTATATTTTTTTTCTGTACAATTAGTCAACTAAAAAATTAATCTCATAATTCAGAAAATCATTGAATAGTATTTAACACACCATTCGTAAAGGTACTAAATTTGTACAATTACCTAATTATTTGTATAACAAATTAATTATGATACAACAGTGTCAATGTGTATGTTTTTTAAACAATCATTCCAACTGCCATACGAAATATTCTTGATAAAAACGTGGTAATATATTGCTTCGATTAATTAAAAATATCCATCAGATCATACTAACTTAGGCATATTTCCTGTGATAATCTGGCGGTGAATCTGCGTAATCCTGCTGAAGATTGAAAAGTTCGGTATTATTTTTTTGTAAGTATTGTAAAAAATCGTGAAAATGTGATAATAGCAGCTGTATGCTTCTTTCATCTAATGTCGTATACGATAACATTCCGCCGAGTCTCACTGCAAGAATAATTTAGTTACATAGTTCCTTTCACCATTTTGTGAAAGGATTACAAATTAGTTGAATTTAATAAAATAATACCAAAGAGCCTAAGTAAATGGAATGCACCATATAATTGGCTGGGCAGTGTTTCTGGATTATCATTCATAATCTGAATAAATTGTGGACGTTCCCACTTGTATAATAACTGCAGACCTAAGGATATATTGAAGTATTCACGAATACCCTTAGTTATTTCTAATATACTTTCCCTAAAAATGATCACGTTAGGAATTATGGTAATACGATAAGCTAAATCATTATCATATAAATACCTGACAGAATCAGTTTTTCCTAATGATTTTGATTCAACATAATCATCTAGAATTTTGTCCACTGTATTTTTCACAGGTAAAGCAGGTAATTTATGATGTTTTAATATAACTTCTGATTCATCTATAAGTACAAATTTCAATTCTTCTGGGATTTTAATTTTAACTTCCACCTTGGTGAGATATTCTTCGGTTTCACCGGATGGTTCTAAACGGCTGCAATCAATTTTTGGTTACCTTATACTTTACATCTAATATATTTAAGATTTTTGCAACACCACTTTAAAACAGACCTGCGTTTTTTACGTGGGGCATCCGAAGTAGAATCATGAGAGGACGATGGAGTGACAGAGCTAGTGGTACCTTTGCTAAAACGACTAACACTTTTCTCAACTGTGGCAACAGGAGTACTAGCTCTACTATCCGTATCTTTTTCACGTCCACCTTCACTTCTACGTCCTTGAGTTTTAGAAGATGTATTGCCTTTCTTGTTTTTCTGTGTAGATTGTTGATTAGAATGGGCTCTCTGGACCTCTCTTTGTCTTTGCACATTGGCTTCATTGTATTTCAGAACTCTACTTTCCGGCACCCACTCATCCCAACTATTCATATTACATTAATACTTATGAATGAATATTATGTCACTTATTAATGCGAAATGAATACTCACTTTTTATTCCATCCAGCATAATGAATAAAGTACTTGATCTGTTTTTCTTTGGTAACTGAGGATTTTAGACATTTTGCTTCGTAAATTAAAGGTCCATGAAAGCACAGAACTTTCTCTCCTACAAACGAGTACACGATAAAAAGAAAACAGAATTAACGTTTAGTTATCAAAATTTATCTAGTGGACAGTGTAACTTTTCATACAATTGTATTAAAAACTAATACATGTACCTTCCTGAAATTTACATTTTGGTGGCATGTTGACGTCCTTTGAACTGCTTATTTTGACTACTGATTTTTGGGTCGTCAGTTTAAAATATTGTCTAAATTTTAGAAATTTGTCAATAATTCGCGCCAATGGCAAACAATTGATTTCCACTGATTAACTTAAAGTTAAAGCATAACTTTGAAAGCGGCGTCCTGCTTTGTCTTGTACATCGCACGTAAAGGCTGATACGCAATGTAGACTAGAACATTATAGTTATATAGTGATCGTACTAGAGATTTTTCGTTTACACAATTATCTAACTTGCATGGAGAGGAACGTAGACGCGATTTAAATTTAATTTCGAATTCACATATACGGAAGTATTAAAAAATATGCTAAACCGAAACCTCAGTAATCTTCTCTTTTCAAATTTAAATAATATCATTTACAGTAAATACAGATAATCGTTAGAACGAGAATAACAATGTGAATATCAGTTCATTTTCATTTAAAGCAAAATCCATAATTGATAATACCATTGTTGGTTATAAGATAATATAACTATAACGGACATTTATGAAAATGAATGATAGTAATATGGGTGTACACATTTTATATTTAAACTTTATTTTTGTATATAACACCGTTACGTAAATAAAACATCAAAATTTACGGAGTACGCGACGCGATCTGACCTCTTCCACAGACGACGCGCGAATGGCTTAGCGGTCAACGACAGCGCCAAGATAAGCAGTACACAAACGTTGCGCATGCGCGCTTCGTTAGGTAACAGATGAATATGTAGCTTTTAAATTATCACAATAATCAAGTTTTTATACATTCCTGAACATTCGATTATCGATTTCTAATTAGAATCAAATATTAAAATTCTACATAAAAATTAAGAATTACTTTAGGTATATTCATAGTACTCAATAATCTGCTGCTATGTATCAACACAATAATTGAAATTAAGTTTCTGCGATTTATTTTTTCATCCCGTTATATACGTTAAACGTGCATAAAAAATATCTCTTCTGCGTACACTTAAGTATTCATTAGTTTGATTTAGACATTTCGAAAATGTATAAACAATTTTAAATCAAATCGAATATTGGTTGTCTATCGTCGTATAACCAACTATTATCTTGAACGAGTATATCCCGTTACTTTTAACTTTTATAAAATTTACAAAATAAGCAAAGACGAAGGTTATGGAAAATTAAAAACGTCACATTTCCCTATGACGTTACACAAGGTTATATTTTGTAACTTTCTCTTCTTTTTTTTTACGATGTTCTTTCGGCGGGTCGTACCCGTAAAATGTGACAAAATTTTCGTTCGTCGTATTGGTACATACATCACTCAATTTTTGTTAAGACAATTGATCGGAATCAATTTTCCCTTTTTATCATGGTTTTGAACAGTCTCAAATAAATTTGAACAGTGGTACTCTAACAGAATCGCTGGCTATATTTAGAATTAGTGTCAGAGAATATTGACGTATCTGTGAAACGCATTTTTCATCGTTTATTCAAATAATCACGGATCACTATTTTGTTATCAGAAATAATAATTCACATTCAATTTGTTCACATAGTCATGCGAAGTAAAGATTAGAAAAATCCTGTGAAACGAAAAAAAAGTACGAAAAGTACCACTTATTCGACGGACTGTCAGAGGTGGATAGAGTTTCACGAATATCAGGTTAAAAATGAAACGATGGACTGCCATCATCATGATAAGTTATTATAAAAAGATCTTGCAAAGTCTGAAAACGGTGGAAAACGCAGTTCTCGTGTCGTTACTGTTCGATGTGTTATCACACTTTTCCAACAGACTTCAAAATTAATCGATTACTACATAATTAAAAATCTACGTATTCAGACTTTGTAAGGTCCTTTGTAAGATTCAGGTAGAAAATATTGTAACTTCTCACTGGTGTCCGTGACTAAAATCACCGACCATTAACGTTCGACAATCATTAATATCATTCATTATACCACTCATACACGTTCCACGCATTCTGTTCCTTTCTTTGCTTCCCCTCTCGTTGCACGATGCATATGAAAAAAGCGCGATGTCACCAGTAATTGCAAACGAAAACAAAACTAGTACAATCCTCTCTGTTGCAGATAGGTATTGCATGAATATTGTGCAGAATAATCGTTTGCAAGTTCGTGAACGATAGAAGGGTGAATTATGCTGAGATCTGTTAAGAGTAAATCGAAGAAACTCTATATGTTCCATGAACAGACATTGAAGATTGTACGACGTTCTTTTGATAGAGTAAATAATATTCTCTTAAATAAATATATACTGTGACGATGCAAACATTAAAGCGACAAAACGCTTTGTTCATTGATTTCACCTCTATACCTTCTATATTCGTTTAAAAATAATCCCCTAGTCTCCTTTGTACATGTACATATTAAGTAATTAACATTCACATTATTCTGCACAACATTCGTTTGACTATAAAATGTATGTACTTATTACATATACATATATACGTATATATATGTATACAATAAGTAAATTTATAACCTAACATTCTCTCGTGTAATGCTTCAATAATAATATTAATAATAATTAAAACTAACTAATCGATATCGCGTGATAACCATTAATGAGGTGTCTGCAGCATCTCTGTTCTTTTCCGTCGGGGTCGTCACGTTCTTATTTGTATATATGTATATATATTTGTATTATTTACAGTTGCAGAAGGGTGTGATCATTATTGTGTAGGCACTATGGCTTCGGACGTACACTAAGTTGTACGTTAGGGTACATCCTTAAGAGACTTCCAGTTAAGACAATTCTCTCCAGTGCATTCTTGAATCCTTCAGGAACATTGAACAGTATTTAGGTTGCCTTGCATATGTTAAGACAAGAAATTTTCCACGCCGTGTTTACGCGGCGGAAAACAAGTTGCACTGGCGTAGAAATTCTCTATTGAGAAACCCCTTAAATCAGGTCCAGAATAGTACTGTATCCTGAATGAATCTTAGACATTTATCGTTACAATTAGAATTAAATATGCGTTTATATGCGACGATACAGCCTAAGATTTCCTGTTCTCTTTCTGTACGCTTGAGTTCGTCTCCATTGTTCGCGACCATTATCGAGGAAGCTAATCAACACGATGTACGTAGCAAGACTGATACTATGGAGTCAGTGTAGGATGACAAATCTGCCAGAATTATTTTTCCTCGCCCGCATCGACAGATAAATTTAATTATAATTCATGCATCGTCGAACCGCACGAATTATCGTTATCGGAAAACTCGACCAATTACAAAAGTATATAGAATAAAAACTATGCCTTCCTGCCATTATTTCTTCTTTTTTGTTTTTACAAACGATTCATCGACAAGCTACTATGCATCGACTGCTTTCAATAAATTTATAATGGATTCTTTCGGACGGCGGTCTTCTGCTTCAAACACGATTTAGAAAAAACAATTCAGTCCAAGTGATAAGAGAAGACGACCGTCCGGAACGAGAACGTTCATTTTTTGTTCTTTTTAATTATCACGTGAATAGAAACATTACACTAGGAGGGACATTTTGATGAATGATTCCGCGCGCTACCGGTTCAATTAATTTTACAATTCAACAACTACGAAATATCTTCGTAGCTTGGTGTTCGACACGAGTCCAGTCTCTCTTCTCTTTGAAATTCCAAATACATTCTCACCCTCGTTTTACTCTTATTTCATTTACAATATTATTACACATTGCACAGAAAAATGGCTTTTGCTTTGCCAGGCAGCTTTACAACTTATTCCAGAAGCTTAATCGGTCTCGACCGTATCAAGACGAGAAATACACGAGAGCACCGCGTAAACAGTTGCGCGTGATATGTTTCCCCTCTGTTTTGCGGCGCGTCTTTTCATCTGCAGAGGTCGAATTTTGAAAGGGATCCGACATGATACTTTATGCTGATGATTTACAAATGTTTTACGCATAGCACGAGTCGCGGTTAAAACACTTCAACGTAAGATATTCTCGACAAAATACTATTCGGTATTAAATCGTTACGCGAATCATTACAAATCACAAAATCCTATCTATACTTCGTATTTACATCCGCGTATTCTCCAATAGAGCTAAACAGCAAAATCATTTTACTAAGCCGTGATATCGGTTTTCATTGTTGCAAATTTGATTGTGTTTGAAACTGAAGATATTCGCGATCATCCTGTTCATACGGCATCGATACGAACTTCACTATCCTAATGAACAACAGACCAAAACGATACTACGATTTGCTATACTTTCTCATTCTAAACGAGTACAATGTGAAACGAAAATTGCCAATTGGGATACGTGTGATTTGAAAGCGTAATCACAGAAACAACAAATTATCCTCTATCCGTTCGAATACTGGGGAGGCGAACTCAGAGAGTGATAGTCCAAAAAGACAAAAGTGCTGTCACGATGACGATGATAAGGATGATATTTTTAGAATTTGAAATCAAAGAGATCCGAAAGCCCTTCCTCCGTGCCTAACGAGAACGAATAGTCGTTTTCGGAAAGAGGTGGTTCCAAGGACAGCAGGTGTTCTCCAAAATCGAGAATACTTAGATCTGTAACAAAAGAGAGAGAAAATAGTGGGCTTGTCCACTGTTATCAAACACCTTTACTTTCAGATTCGAATTGTCTTATATAGTACAGCTGTTTTAAGTTATTTGGAAATGTACGAAAATGTTGAATAGTCCAAGTCTTTGATCGTATTATTTTTGTAAGAATGTAATTGAAGAACTAATTAAACATCGTTAAAGTGCCGAACCAATATTCAAACGTATGCTCATCGTAAGAATTATACATATGTTAAAGTATGCTTTACAGTTAGCTGACAAATAGATTGCTTAGTTGTGTTATTGGAAGCCAAAGTATAAAATCGAAGTATGATGGAGAAATCAAAGCTACCGAATGTAAGAAGCAAAATATTAAGAAAATAGATACTTGCATGAAAGCACAAATAATCCAGTAATTATTTTATCTATAAAACGTACCTTTATGAGATACGAACTTTGTTGTTTGAAACCATAACCTAACTAGAACTCTGCCTGTGATGTGACTTTAATTTTCATAACACACAAGTCACAGTCAGAGCTCCATCAGGGTATGGCTATGTTCCATTGTTGAAAAGGTAGAGGACAATGAAAGAAAGATAACCCGAGTCCATGAAATTTAAAAGATGATGGGTGTTAACTTTTGCTATCTTCCTTTCAAAGAGATTACTTTCCATGAAAAGTTATGGAATTTATTAATAGCATGCACAACGTTTCTTTCAGGCTCATTAATAATTGTAACATTTAAATTATGAATGTAATGTTATAGCATCCTTTATTTGCCCAAGAAAGAAACGTGTTTTTTCGAAAAGATCCCAAAAGTACAGAGACAATTGCAGTGTAAAAAGCATTTATTAAAAAAAAAAAATAACAAAATGAAAAAAACATAAACACAAAAATACATTAACAGAGAAGATGAAGAAGAAATTGCATAGAAAAAAGATTTGATGAAAAATGTTACTTCATTATAGACTAATTTAACAGGATATATTAATGACAAAATTAAAGGATTAAATAAGTAAATTAAAAGGCAAAAAGGTGAAAACAAACTTATGACTGTTTGTATACAAAATATAAAATTATATAAAATTAAGTATTATATATATATATATAAACTTTCAAATAAAAATAAAAGAAAAAAACACTAATTAAAGAACTTGTATTCACCTCATTGTAATTGATTGCATTTTATGTCCAGCATTTGCAATCAAATGCAGCATTACATACAAAAGCGTACATGCAAAGCCAAAACAGCATACATAATATTTTAAACGATATTTTGTGAAATAAAAATATAAACTAAAAATAATACCATTAAGTTAATAAAAAATGTTAAAATTAAAATTGGATGTAGATGCATCAACTATTTTTTAAACTATCGAATTCTATTCTTTCAGCTCTAATTTCTGATCGAGTTAAAAAAGAAAAACATAACAAATGAAATAATTCCGAATAAATCCTAATTTAAAAGATTTACACGGTCCTACCTGAAGTGCTAATTTGATCCTCCGTTTGGAGTTGGAATTTGCCGCCACCCATTGGTCCATAATCATCGGACTCGCACAAAAGCGCGTCCCTCATCCCTGCTAAACTGGTAACCGAAGAAATAACTGGAGTTGTAGACAAACGAGTATTCAACGAACTCTCAACAGAAGGTACTGGTTCGACCCGAACCCCACTTCCTCCATTGGCCAACAGCTCAGTAGGCAGACAAGGTAAATCGGTTTCGTTCGACGAAGGCACAGGTTGCGTCGTCGTGTATCCTGAATTAGGAGACGTTTTAACTGTAGGGTCATCAGGACAGAGAAACACCTCTATTTCTCCATGAGACGACCTCATGTGCATTTGAAGCTGCAACATTAGAAAGAAGCAATATAAATATAATTTCAATTTTAATACAAGTTAGTTTCGTACAGTAACTAGCATTTACCTTTTGTTGACCAAGATTGTTGATAGGCTGTGGAACATGAAGAGTGGCTTCTGGCGGAGCCTTTACTGCCATTATAGCCTGGTCTTTGTACATTGGGACAGAACGTAAATCGTGGTACGTTACATAAGCGTATTGTCTGTCTGCGCAGAGCTCCCTAAGGTTTTTATCTGCACCGTGAATTAACCGATCTAAAGTGTTTTCCTTAGCTTCTAGATCCGCTACTTCTTTTCTGAGATCAGCAATGTCATTTCTATCATTTGGTAACTGACCGCCTCTGTAAAATACGACGATCACATTTACCATTATCAAAATTATTTTCAGTATTTAGTTTAAAGTAACTGATAAATAACATACTTCCATTGGATGTTGTTTTTACTTTTCTTCTCCAATATACCTATGCCTTCCAACACATTTGTAATGTCATATATACGACGTTTCTGTACTTCCAATTTTTCAGATGCTACATTCAAATCTACAACACCATCCTGACTGCTTTCGACTAAGTGTATGAACTTTTTTGTAAGTAAGCTCAGTGATGTATCATACCGCGTTCGCTCTACTGTTTTACCTGAAACGAACAAATAACATTTATTTTCCTAGAAGAAACAAAAAATAATGTATTAACTGAAAACAAAGAATAAAATTCACTTTTGGTAGGTGTGTGGCCAGTTATAGAACTTGATCCAGATCTCCTACGTTTACCTCTAGGAGCCTTAAAAGAGGATTGGCTGGGTCCTGTTGTTCCCATTTCCAAATTCAGTCTTCGTTTTACTGCCTGAACTGATATTTGCTATAAAAATATACCAAACATTTTATTCAATTTCTTTATTATTATTATTTTAATATTACTTACTTCAGTTCGTGGTGGTGGTTGTGTTGGTTTTCTTGTTACTTGATAACAAGGTGTTTGTCCATACTGATGGTCTTGAAGATGAGGACTCGGTGTCTCTTCAGCCACCTTTTGTGTTTGTACTTCATCCAAAGAGCCATCATCCAAAAATTCTGTTTTTACTAAGAACAATGTTTATGTAGACAAGTACAATTATACATTAAAAAGATATTATGAAATTGTCAATAGTTAATACATACTTAATTTTGTCTCTACCATGTCTGGTGTAACAGGCCTGGCAGGATCTTCCAAGACCACCTGTCTCCTTACTCGAGGCATTTTTATAGTTTATAAGAACCTAAAACAGTTAGAAAAATCTTATACATAAGGTAATAGAACAAGGAAACAATCTTACAACATAAGGTTGTAAACAAATCCTTTTATTAAAAAATTAGTTGCTTCATTTTGTAATTACATTTCATAAAAAATTATTGACAAAGCAAAAATTGCTTAAAACATGTGTAAAAAAATAAATATCTGATTATAAGATTAATACAAAAGGGAATTTCCATATTATTTGTCAATATATATTTCTCATACAAATAAAGAATCAAATACAGTCAGTTTTGATTTTTTTTATTATTACTATACATTCATGGGAGTAAATAATCATAAAATCAGTTATAGTTTTATTTCGAAATAGTAAAATTTCAAAGAATTGTAGAAATCATGCTGAACACTCAAGACTTGTCCATGAAGGTTAATGAGTCTATTAATACTATTTCGGTGAACAATTGAACATACATTTTCCATTTTATTGCATATTATAAAAAGGCGTCTATTATCCTGGATAAATTAAATTTGCAGCAACGATAGAGAAATCGAACCACGAGGTTAAAATATAATGTTTAACGAGATGTGAGTAGTTTGTTAACCTCGCTGACAATATGCTTTATTAAATATATCGACAAGAAGGTATCGAAATACAAGTAAAATTTCTATCGATCCTCATTCGTCAGTGAATTTTACTCGGTTGCGATAACACTTGTAAGAAGCAATAACTTTGTAGATCCATATCAGAAAACAGACATCATAGGGAAGAATATTTTTCATTTCGAATCAAATAACATCGGTACGACCAGTTTTAATACTAAAATAAAATTAGGAAAACGTAAAATAACAAGTCGGCAAATTAATGTCAAAGTTAAATTCTTATTTAGTAATTTAGTATATAAGGTTTTACTATTTTTTTATTTTCTAAATGGAATTTACAGTTTTCGTATTTTCTTGTTTCATAAATTGTCGATGATATCATAAAAATGAAAAAAACATTACATAAATGCAATCAAATAAAACAATATTAAAGACACTAGGATCTTGGACGTGTAGAAAAATAATCCGTTTAATGGAATAACGAAACGGAAGTGAACATCTGGTAGAAGCTACAAATCAATTTTTAGCAGAGTTAACCGTTACTATTATCGAGTATATGTATGTAAAATTGAACTATAATTTCGCTAATTTTATTAGCGAATTTGTTTCATTCCTGTTTTATTCGAAATTCGTAATACGATGTTACCGTCTAGTTTTGAAAGAGAAAACAAATACAAAGTGTCCGCGAAAATGAGCAGAAAACATCCTAAGGTCCCTGTTTTCAAAAGGCTGGTTACGCGCCTGAGCAGATCCACAGTGCAGTCGTACGAGAATTTTCGAAAAAAAGAGCAAGCGTCTCGAGAACACGAGGCAACGTTCCGGGTGTGGTTTAAAGAGGCACGCCGCAGGATCGTCGTGTTACAGCAGCCTTGCGTTGTAAGCAGTTTTAGAAGCAAATTCTCAGTCGAACTGCGTGGTTGTCTCATTTTTGCATGTTTGGCCGGGTACACACTGTCGACGTTCGACGAGATCGCGAGGCCAATAGCACGGTAAAGCGTATTCGAAGGTTGGGAGCAATGCACGGTGGCGAAGGCATTGATTGGTAGGATGTTATCTCGAAGATAAAACACTAGTGTAACTCCCGTCGACGGCATTGGACGTAAACTAGAAGCGTAGCATCGATTGGCACACCGTGCTCTTTAAAACATTAAATATCATGGTGCCGTTCGCTGACATTACGTGAACGTCCTTTAAAGAGGTATGCGAATAAATCCCGTCTCATTTACGCAATTATTTTTACAGTTCATCGAGCATCACGCGAAATCTGAAAAGTGTGCTTCATACGAGATAAGAAATATCATAGCAGCGTTGGTGAATTTCGTACAAAGTAAACCAAATATGCCTCGTGTGCACGAGGCTTCAGGCCCCAGATGTGACGACGAACCTTACTGTCCCCCTTTTTTTCGTTCTTCCGCTTGTAGAAACCGCACAGGTCGCGTGGTCTATCGACGAGACCCAGATCGTCCCCTTTCTCTTATCATAGCGAAGTGGAAAACGCGCGTACATCAACACCCTGCCTCACACGTATACAGCGACTGCGATCAGCTGTTAACGTCGATCGGAAGTTCATAGATTGCCTTTTATATTCGTGTTTCTTTTGGAACGTCGCGAGAACGTTCGGCTACGAATAAATAACGACCGAGAGGTGATCGTACCGAACGCGGTAATGCGTGTTCGCGAAATCCGAAAGCCACGCACCGAAGCGGCCATGCATACGAGAGCAAGCGAACGAGCGAACGAGCGAACGAACGAGCGAGCGAGCGAGCGAGCGAGCGGTCGGTCGGCCGGCCGGACAAACGAGGGAGCGCGATTATGCGAGCGCGCACACACACGCAGTGCCGGATCTAGATTCATCGGGTCCCGAAGTTTATTCCTTTACTCGAATGTTTTACGAAACGCAAATGTTATTGTTACGAAAATCCTTTTATTAGGTCTCTTCTCGATGCACTGCCATTGCTGTATATTCGCGACGACAATCGCAAGTACGTATCGCTAAACGGTCGGCTATTTCTTAGGTAATCAATCTTGAGAATCGTAGCATGGATGGAATGATCGAAGATATAAAAGCTCGAACAAGGAAATGTGTTGAATATGTTATCGTTTAATTCGATGAACGCACCTGCATCTTTGACAATATGTTTGCAGAGATTTTTAATAAAATTATGTATACGAACCACGCCGTTGGTATTTTACAAAGAAAATAATTGTTTTCCAAGGTTCTGAATAGTAGTCGAATGAAATGATTAAACACTAGTAAGGAGGTCTCGCGGGTCCGAAGTTAAAGCTTGATTAGCTTCACGGTAAATTCGGCCCTGTATGCACGCATACCAGTTCCAGGAGTACGCACACAAAGAAGCGTAGGATTCGCACGCGATACGCAGAGCCGTTTAAAGAGCCAAGCCGGGACTAGAGTATCCCTAGTTAGGCGTGCTACCGGCACGCTCACGAGGAAACGTAGAATCGGTGCACGCTTTCGCGATTGATCGCGAGAGATGCCAGCTACTTTCGACGCACCAAATCGGTTGCGCTCGAAATAACGGTCTTCTTTTTCTTTTCCTGTCTATGTGCGCTCCAGTGAGCATATCTTTTTCACGATTGCGAAAAGGAACAGCATTCGCGTGCGTGTCGAAACGGTCGCTAGTTCGAAAACGGGGATTTGTGTTTCGGTGCAAGCTAATTCTTTTTCAAGGTGGAGGAGTAATCAGAACAAACGAATACTGAAACGGTTTTCGCGTGTTTATTCACTTACTTGGCTCTTGAGCAGTGCGGTACAAACCGCACAGTATTTTGAGACGGAGGCCCACGCTCTCTTCCGGGAGGTTCAGCCAGCACACGGCGCGGCGCGTGTCACAGCACCGACGAGCGAGGCATATCCTTGCCTCGTCGATTGCAAATACGTCGCCGTCGTGGTCGTGTTCGTTGTTGTCGTGGTGTCGATGGCTCTAGATGCAATTTTCACTGAGGCCTGTCGATGACAGGACGGACAAACGTGCCCGGGATGACGAGAGTTAACCCGGTCTCCCGAGGCCAACGTACACGAACGTTTCGCTTGCTTTTTTCTTCGGTATATCATACACACACTTTGTACATACGATTACTCCCTCGCCCTCTCGCGTTTCTCTCCCTCCGTCCTTCGTTTTCAGCTTGTACCCGTTGTCGGTCGACCTCGTCGTAGTCGTAGCAGTTGCGTGGCCTTTATTTCTTTCTCTGTCCCTTTCCCTCTCTTGCTCTTTTCTATATATCTGTTTCGCTCTGTCTCTCTACCGCACTGGTGCGGTGTCCATTTTCTGCGGGGCCGATCTCGGCAATAGGAGCGACAGCCAGGCGGACTGAGGGCCCGAAATAATCGAGTGCAGGCGCCGAGCCGTTCGACCGATTGTCGTGTTTTCAGGTTCCAGGGAATGTGGAGACTCTAAAGTTCACGATAAGCCCCGCCTCGACATGATCGGTCGAGTCACCGGCGAGGAAAACGAACCTTTTCTGTCGGGGTGTCGCGCGCGCACACGAGGCCGGCTCGTGAGCTGGGCGATTGGATGGACAGGGCTGGCTGGCGCGCTGGCAACTGGCTCGGGCTACGAGGCAGATAGACCCGCCTGTGCCGGTAGTAGTAACACCGAACCGCGTGTCCGTGCGATCTGCTGCGCTCTCTCACAGTAACCCACTGTCAACGTAGTGGTGGCCTTTTACACTGTGTCGGTTTATTCGTGAACGCGTCTCTGTGACAGTGGTAGTAGCTGCTTAGGCGCCTGTCATGTGTCGGTGTGTTCGTGGACGCGCGCCTATAATGTACCGGCGCACCGGCCATCTGCCGGTCGCACACGGGAGTCCAGTACGCGCGCCAAAACCGTCACTTTGCTTTACTCCGTAACCACCGCGCCGCCAGCTATCGCGGATATCCAAAAAGTTCCTAGGCTCTCTCACCTTTTAATCTTTTTCCACGATACTGGATTTTAGCCACAGCTTCGACAATTTACCTCATCTATCGAGACGACAAGGACCCTCTGGATTTCACACCGATGTTTGTTTACGTGCCTTGGAGGTTGATGTTCCTCGGGTAACATTCGGCGTTGCACTTTTCCAGTATCGTATGTCGCGATCGTTTAAACGATAAACGTATGAGAAAAATGATGGATCCATGGGCCACTCCAAGTCTTTAAGAATACACCGAACACACGCGCCAAAACTGTCGCTTTCGTTTTCCACGAAACTGCCACGCAAGCTCCGAGCCATGTAGGTGAAAAATCCCTATACCACCGACTTTCACGCGACACGTTCGTATTTGATGGATCAGTTATTCGTTTTTGACATTCCGGAATGTTTTTATATATTGTCCTTAGCGATTATTACCGTGTCAATCCGCCATGGTCAGGGGTGTGCGGTTACGGAACAACGTCCACGCTTGATGTTGGCAGTGAGTCCCTTTAACGTGGGCCTTATCGCGAAGGAAAGGGGGCAAAAAGGAAACGGGAACGCACGCACTCCCGAATTATGTAATTCCGTAACCGTTCGATTCTCTTTCTTCGATTACACGAACCTCCGAAGATTGGGAGGATCCCGATGCCTGTCGTTTCTTGCCCGAAACTAAGCGGGCGGTCGTCGCTTCCTTCACGATGGAGGGGTGTTGGACGCAGGGCCGTAGTCTTTGCACGCGTAAAGTTGGCCTAATTTTCTTTCTCGCTTGCAAACGTTTCCGTGTACGATATAATAGAATCATTAATTGTATTTTCGTTGATTTCTCAAAAGTCACATTTTATTCGAGCAGTACGTTAAATACCAACTATTCTATAGTCGGGCATGAAATATTTTTATTGGTAGGAAACATAAAAATCATACACTTTTATTGTATTTTTTACAAGAATGTACAAGTATGGGATACAACAGATATTGTATGTTTTTAATACTTACAGGATTAAAATACAGTCGAGCGACACTTGTAATAAGTAAAATTAATTATAGAAATAAAATTACTTACATTAGAGAAACATATGTTAATGTAATTATATTTTGCTTATACAAAGTTGATTTGAAAAATTTATTCGGCGAATACTTGGGTTCCTTGATACAGAGGTCCGTACCTGAGATAGGTCGTCAAGAAGGGAGCCCGGTGTTTTCTTCGTAACGTATTTATTTGAACCCTACGCAGCTACAAAAGGATCGTACTCTATGCAGGGCGTAAGGGATGTATAAGCTCCCTTCTTACTTCTATGTACATGTGGTCATCCCCACTTTCGTATTTAAGACATTATTCCAAGTTAACTTCCAAGGGCGCGTCAAAGAATGAAATCAAACGTCGATCTGGACCCAAACGACTATATGTCTACGATCACGAAAACTTCGGGACGTTCCGATTGCGGACGATCGTGTATTTGCATCGCCGAATACGTAATGGCTTTCACCTCGGCATTTTGCGTATGCTTGCCAATCATAAATTCCTCCCCTATCGCCATCGCGTTGATCTTGAAGTTCTCGCGGTCGAAGTTAGTAATCTTGACTTTCTGACAACACAAAGCGTCACGTTTCTTACGAGAGGTCAAAACTATCAAAAAAATCAACATATACGTATAATAGGTGGAACGTGCTTCATTGCGAACTTTAGCTTTTCATCGGAATAAAATGAATCGAACTTGGTGCAAAACGCACGTTTTGCGTAACTAGTATTAGTCAAAGAAATGTTGTACTCGGAACGAAATCGTACGTGTGACGGTTTATTAAATGCTCGTAAATTTGAATGTACCTTTGCAACGATAAATGGGTCGGCGCTAAACATGAACAACAATTCGTCAAGAAAATGGAAAAGCAGACTTTCCATGTCGTGTCCCTCGGCGTCGATGTTGTGTACTTGTGTCATTTGAACCCACTCCAAATCCGTCATGTATCCAAACATGGCCACGGCACATTGTTCGAAAGCTTCCTCCAAAGTATCGCCCCACGCGTGTAACCTACGATGCATAACGATTATTAAAATATACATATATGTATTTATGAAATCTTTCCAACGATTTATTCAGATTTACGTTTCCTTCGCGTTAATAAAAATAAGAATGACTCGTCGTCTGACTTTTCGCTTGAGGTTATTTACGCGGTAACCTCCAAAACGTATAGGTCACTGATGCAAAGGATTTGCGAACTTGGTACTCACTGAACATCGGCCGTGTGATCCAGATCTAGAAAGGGACGTTTACACTTTGTTAGCTTCTTCTACTTTCTATAATTGTGCTTAAAATATTGAAAATCAAGCTCGTTAGATTTACACGTGTAGCAAAATGGAGGCCGGTACGGTGGCGTGCCGGCTACTGATTTTAGTATTCTAGATCGATTCGAGTATTCTTCCCGCGAATGCAACGCGTTATTGTACGTTTAATACGATACCGATACTCACATTCGTATTTAACAGGAGGTAACGCAAAATCTTCTTCGGTCAGAGCGTCCATGACTGCGCACAGCTGATTGCACGTACGAGAATAAACGATCAGCTGATTCTCTGACAGGTTTAATCAATGGTGGGCCGGTTCTGCGTGCGCCAAGTTTTACTACGTAGATGGCGTTACGTAGAAGGACGCTTCGTAACTTGAATACCGACCGAGAAGAGTCGGTAAACGTGAATTTTATACATATAAAATTATCAAATAGAATAATTATTATTTATGCGTTTTTTTTAGAATATAGTAGCTAATAAAAACTCAACTGAAATTAAAAATCGATAAGTGCTTTGGCGATTACTGAGTTTCAACCGATCAATTGATAACTTTTGCAATTTATATGCAATAATAAAATGATACAATTTGTTGAGATAAAAAAAAAAGTAAAACGAGAAATTTAATTTATTCGAACAGCTCCAGTTGAAACTGCTGTAACAGTCATTGGACTTGTACGCTCCCTACCGAATGCGGGTCACTGGAGTGTTTACAAATCCCTATGCAATAGTATACGCCAACGAACACAGATTTCGAACTTGTGTCATTTGCGTGCATTAGTTTCCATGATAGCAACAATCACCGTTCAGTGAGCGGTGGACCGCATAAGCAGCCTGTAAATGCTAATCGGGAGACCTACATAGTTTTCTTCTGAACGAGCACGAGATGCAAACCACTTATCTTTCAAAAAAGCGGAAAGCCAGCGAGAGAACAGGAGACTTGTTATGCTTAAACATTTTATATAAACCTCATCGTCGACAAGACTTATTATTACGAAACATTTTCGACGTGTCTGCTTCGCTACCAGTTTATTAACTGTACGAATACATGATAGTTGTTCTTTGCTACTTGGAACAAATAAACAATCGATCACAGGCTGTCTATTTGCATCCACCAATCTTCCAACACCTTCCCGTTTGAAAAGAAATAACGAACAAACGAAAGAAATCATCGTTATTCGGATCCAGTAAGATCTACTCGATGGATTCGTGCACACTCGTAGCAGCAACCGTCGAGCTGGAGTTCTTTGTTTGTGTCAACGATTAACTGTGTCGATCGACTAAACGAGTGAGAGTCAGACTGATCAAGAATGCATGTAGTACAGTTTCGTTGTCCGTTTTTCTTTGTCAGCCGCGTCTTGATGAAAACTAGTTTCTCATATCGATGCGATGTGATCCAAGGGCGTCCACTTGGACGCTTGTAATCTCTGTTACATAAAACTGCGTAGACGGTACCGTAGGGGATTCGTTCGGGACACATACCAGTCCTGGTCTCGTCATCTGTTTACAGTATCGTTTTCAACGCTAACGTTCGTCATGGATATCTTCAAGGTCACAAGGTCACGAATGCCTACTTTTATTCATAACGAGTGGTACGCAAGCGGTCAGAAAGTCGCAAGTGTCTTCCGATTGTGGTTTTCTCTTTGGTCGGCTGCTTTCCATCTTTCTTCGATTATCCTCGACTCCAGATTCCACAAATTGAAACAATCTTATGTGCGGTATGAAAAATTATAATTTTTCCAGAGAAGTTTTTCCGCTAAGTCATTCTGTTTATGTTGTTATCTCTAAACTTGATCCATGTATGCAAATGTATACTAGGATGTAATTTCGCGTCAGGTATCGTCAGTGACAAATTAAATGCGAGGGAAGCCGAGGCGTGCCATTAAAAATTCTGTATTGTAGGTTATTAAACTCGCATTGTACCAAAACAGCAATCACGGAAAGACACAAGTAGACATAGGCGAATATGAAAACCATAACTTTGTTTGGATTGCGAAACGATACCTCTAGAGATGAAGTTTCCGATGAAGTTTCTTTAACGGAACAAATGAGATGCTCGTTTTAAAGGTAAAGCCATCGTGGATGTCTCTGAATTCTCATCGAATGGCACGGACAGCCCCAGTTCTCGGAGGTGGGTCGCGGGGAACGAGCTGCAGTGGGAAAAATAATGTTACAAAAGCAGTAGAAGGTAAACAAGCGTGGAAATTATTCCGATAGTGGTTCTGCGAACACCTAGACGAGCGGGCACAGGGAGGTAGCAGCGCGAAACCCCGCGATGACGATAGAGCGACGTAGAAGCGAGCGCACCAAGCCCGGGATGCCGATGCAGTGACAGAAAAGTCGAGCCGAGTTACATCTGTGTACCATGCTACTAACAAAAGAAGAGCGCGTAAAGCGTTCCCCGGAATTCAACTCCCGACCGAGTTTTAGCCTAATGCCACCTGGTGCAGCCTGCTGATTCTCGCCTCTCACGTGTTGGCGCGCATTAATGACATGCAATTTTGCAACGTAGCTTTGCCCGAAGTCCTTGGCGCTGGAAACTATATAAACGGACCGCTTATAATTGGCGAGGCTAGCTGGAAGATTTTTAACCGAGCAGGATGTCGTGCCGTGCTGTACCTGTGATCTGTGTTGCGCTCTGTGGTGTTGCCCTCGTCCTAGGGGATTACCAGCTTCGTAAGTTCCAAAAGGTCGACCTTTACCCTCTTGCTCCATCGGCATCGTTCGGTCGCGATCGTCGGGGTTGCGATTTAACCTTCGAGTCGTTGGACGCATCTTGCCGCTTGAAACTATCTCCTTTCGAGATACTTTAATTTTTATACAAGTTAAGCTTTCTTCACCACACGCATTATTTTTTATTTTTTTTTTTTATTTTTATTTTATTATCAATTTATCAGAAAGTACAAGGAAAAACGTTGTTTAAAAATATGCCCATTTTCTGGGACAAAAATCAGCTTTGTATGTTGTTATATTTAGTCAGCCAGTGTGCTTTGTTTTTATCGCTACCAAATCTGACAATCAAGTTTACAACATTTTTGCTGGAATATTCGATAATATAGGACATTCCTATCGGGTCTGGATTCAGAGGTACATCGATGATGTATCGACGAAAGTTTGTTGTTTCGCGGTAATTGGTAGACCGTTGAAAGGATCAAGAGTTTCCGTTATCAGTGGTCGCGAACTAGCGAGTTAGAAAGTTAGCGTGGGACGCGCAGTGTGGAGGTAGCTTGAATTTTAGCGAAATCTATTAATCGACGCTAGCTGGATCCTTTCGATATTCTCGTCAACAACGGAATACATTTTTCCATTGTTGCGAGTGATTCTGCCGGCTTTCTTTCAGAATAAATTTTACTATGCTCGATAGGCAGCGTAACGTTAGGTAATCTGTGCACGTTTTCTTTTTTCCTCAGCTGCGAGCGTGAAAACATGCAAGAAGGACTCCGATGATTTTTCGTCGTGCTTGAGACTCGCCATTCAGGAATCATGGCCCGCGTTTGTACAAGGTATCGTTTATCGTACAAATATTTTATCCTGTTGTTTTTTTTTTTTTTTTTTATTCTCATCGAGTGGAAATAATAGTTTGAATTTATCTAAACAGGAATGCCCGACTTCGACTTGCCAGCTTTAGATCCTTATTATACCGATGTTTATACCAATGAATACGAAAGTGGTCAACTGCGTGGAAAAATGAGCGCCAGCGATGTCCGAACGTACGGTCTTGCCAAATCTCGTTTTCTGTCCGTGAAACCAGAAATGTCGAACGATTTCTTCCGATTGGAAATTGATGTCGAAATACCAAAGATTTTGATCGACGGCGACTACAAAGCGGAAGGATCCTTGGGCGCCTTCAAAATCGGCGGAAAAGGTACATCGTTTTAGCATAACGTTTAAACGTTAATCGTCGATGTGTAGATCGATATGAACCGAGCCACTTACAATTTAAACCATTCAACAGGATTCTTCAACATCAGCATGGACGATGTCAGGTGCACATGGGATATCTCAGGACACGTAGTCGACGATAGATGGGTTATCGAACACTTTAAACTAGTACCTGTGATTGGAGGCTTGAAAGTCTGGTTCAGCGACTTGTTTAATGGAAACGATGAAATGAGTAAGTAGATCGAATTACTACATCGCTATCTAATTATGTATGAAACACGGGATGATAATTATTTATCAGTGACGGTCTGGAATGTTGTACACAGTAGGATAGAATGTGACACGAGCAGGAAGAATAATTTACTATGTATGGCATTTTGAGTTGTCGCAAAGATTCATTAGTCGAACTACGTCACTTTGACATCCCATCGTTGCGTAATAGCCGTCGCGTCGCCACGAATGCATGGAAACTCGAGTTTCAGGGGAACGCATGATTAGCATGCAATTTGGACATTCTCCTCTGTTATTTGTTCGTGTTTATACTTTTGCCTTCGTAACATCAATCATCCCTCCGATTGTAATACCGTCGACCTATTACGCGATCTCTTACTTAAGACGATACCAATCTTCAATTTTCTTTACAACTTTCATAGGCATACTTCAACATACAAATAACGAAAATAATATTTATAGATCGTGCCGCCATGCTTTTCATTAACGAGTATTGGCCAGTGGTGTACCGTGGCATGCTGCCAAAGATGATGAAAAGTTGGGACGTGTATCTCACCGAAACAACCAATCGTTTCTTCTCGAAGATACCTTTTTCGTCGATTTTTCCCTGAAACACGCTAAATCAATGGTAAATCATTAGAAGTGAATCGAAGAGAGAACGGAAAGATGTTCGATTGTTTTTGGACAAGTTAAAACATTTGGAGCGAAGCTATGGATATGAATAAGTACGATTCGATGGATATGTTAATGTTCTATAGCGTAAACAATATTAGTGACACTTGAAGGTATTTTTGCATTTAAATCGTGTGGTCGTCGAGCACACTGCAATGACAAGCGCTAGCTGCAAGACAGCACTTGCATGTATCGTCAACTATGATTGTTATTGGATGGAATGTCAGCGATGTAAATAAACCAAATACCAAATATTAATTTGTTCCAATGATTTTCTGTTACGATTGACTCATAAAATAAAAAATGCAAAGTTCACGTTACAAATATATACATATATTTACTGTTTCTACGAGTAATTCCAATCATTGTTATAGATTTCACTAAAATTATACTTCGCAGAGATACCAATTGTTTTTTGGGTACATGTACTACTCGTGCGATATGAAGTATTTCTTGTGGCGCGTAGAACATGTAGTTCTTTTGTAATATAAGTGGCAGCTAGATTTGATGCGAGGAATACTGTATGTATAGTGTTTGGTTTCATGACGACTGTGTCGATTACGATGATCCGTTTGGTATCTGTTTTAAACGTAGTAATGAAATATAATAAGCACATATATGTACATGGATAAACACATAAATATTGATATTTACGTTTATTTCATACTATTTTTCCAATGGAATACAATCAAATTCATCCTACCTATATTCTCCGCATATGTGCCACATGCACCACTACATGTTACCATATTTCTTTTCGCAATGATCGTTGCGTGTTTGCAAATAAAAATCCATCTTATTAAACTATATACATACATATTCCGTACATAATAGTCGTTTATAATATATAAACAAACGTGTTGTACTACTACTATTTTCTTTTATTTTGGAGAGTAAACTTAACTATGCCCACATTACCCCGATATCCCAGACAACCCAAATTATAAATCATTCGTGCGATACACCTCTACTTACAACGTAGATTGTCCTAATTCTAACCGCTTTTTTTTTGTTTTATGTAGCTTGCTAGCTTATGCTCGTTTGTTAGAAGAGTCGACAATACCAGCGGCCACGGTAACAACAAAATATCAATGGAGAAGGTACGTTCAAGGTAGCAGGAATACTTCGACGGGCACGTGGCGTAACAATTGATTGACAATGCCAGCAAACAGTACGGACAGTTTCTTTTTTAACTGTGGTTCCATCACCTTTAGCACTTCCTGTCCGTTCTCTCTCAGGAACAGGTTGGTTGCTTCGGCTGTAAGAATATTTATTATAATTATATATATTTTAACGTTCAATGTTTTGTTTACGACAGAAGTTGACACGGATACTTACTCAGTATACGATTATTGTTGAAGAATTTACGGACTCTCATTTGTACGTGTTTCACATCCAGAACGACATCGAGATTTTCAACGTTAAGATACGTCTTTCCATCTCTCGCATTTGTGGAAACGGTACCCTTGACCAGAGCTTTGACGTCGTCGAAACGAGCGTGAAACGTTCCGTTACCACTGGCTGGTAGAATGATTAATACTCCTGCACTGACATATTGAAAAGAAGCGAATAATGGTATCAGTCACGTAACGTTTACTCTACATAATATATTACTTAATATAAACTTATAGTCACGATTCGTTCTGTACGTTAGGTATGTCAAAGAACGATCGACAAAACGAGACATTTAATTTGCCGAGATGACCAAAGAAAGCTAGCACAATTGTAAACGGACAAATGATGGAAGCAAACCTAGAATAATGCGCGTCCAAGATAAGGGCTGGCATTCGTACAATAGCTTCGAAGGGTGAGCCGAGTTTAATGTCCTCAACGGTGTAGTTGCTCGCTCCCTTTACGAACAATTCGCGTAGCTGTACCTTATAACCGTTTGTACCACCTGTCAGAGACAGAGTCAGCTCGCCCATCTGTTAGGACAAGTCGCATGGGGTAATACATGAAGTAACCGATGTGAAAGAAATCGATATTGAAATGTTCTGAATTCTCGAGTAGAGGTAATTGATACATTTTATTATTATTCTAAGAAGGTAAAAGAAGCTTACACGAAACGGCTCAACCGAGGGCAGCTCGATTTCCGGTATTCCGACTCTTAGATATGGTCTCAGATGGTGGAGGGCATCGATCAGACAAGCTTTCAACTTTGGATCGCTCCTCGAACACTGCTTCACGTATTCCGCTGAAATCACAAAATATACATATAGTATCGGTACGATTACTAGTCAAATAAAGTAGTTGATCTATTATTCTAATAAAGTGTCATTAAAAAAATGCAATCGTATATCGGATATATCGATGTGAGGTAAGCGGAAACCGCGCGCTACTCGCACGAAAAGCTAGTTGCCAAGCAGCTTGTTACTCTAACTACACATTGTGAAATCCTAATGAAATTTCTTAGGGTCACTTGCACGACCTCCTTACCGGGTGCAGCACGTTTATGTAACATTCGCACAATTTTCAACCGGCGAAAATTCGCTGCGAGTATACGCAATACCTGGCTGCATCGATACACCCAACTTTCAACCCCAACAATCGCAACGAAACACCACCCAACGATAAACAACTAAACCAGATTTCCCCCCCTTCCAAAAAAAAGTTTCCTTTCCGTATAATCCATTATGATAATATCCTCATTTTATAAGACTTTCACTCGAAAATTTTTTACAAACTTGATTCGGAGAGACCTGTGTCTACCAGGAAGCGATCGCGTAAGCCATTGATACTTAATCGTTGCGTCGCGACATAACACTGGTTTCGACGAATTTCTATCTTTTCTTGTTTTTAACACTAGCGATAAATAAACAAATATAATTTCACTTCGTTTTTCGAAAAATAAGCGTCAAGGCCTGCGCGGCTATTAGATGTCATCCTAAAAAAAACGTTATGCAATAGAGGTGAAGTCGGTCTGCGCGATATTGGACATTTCCCGATGCAACCGTACATTTTAATGCTGCTGAACAATTGTTCAGAAAATATTCTCGTTACTCTGATTCGTAAACATTATTCGATATCAAAAGAAAAAGTACGCTGGCGAGGGATCGATAAAGTTTAAACTGGCCAGGAGTTTAGAAAAATTAACAATCGCTGACATAAGCGGTCCTCCGATTAAAAAATTAAAGTAACTCACGGTTCGAATCGACGGAGAGAGTAGTCGAACCACCCGCAACGAGGAGTAGGAGACAGAGCGCCGATCCGATCATCGTGGTCGTAGTTAATTGACCTGATTCAGAGATCGAACTGGACCTGCGACCGTTTCCAAGACTTTTTCCAAGGATCCGTGGTACCCTACTGGCCAGATCCACCTGGACTCCGAGTGTGATCCTCGTCTAGACTCGACGGACACCGATACTTTCGACGAGCGTGCTTCAAATCGCTGGTCCCCGGCTAAACGGCACCGCTAGACCAAGACTGACTATGCAAGAGGGCATTGACAGATGCCGGATCGTAACTGCACGCGGATACTTTCACTGCTGCAACGTGCACCTGCGCCTTCTTCGTCAGTGACGATAGACGAGTCCCTCTTAGGCCATGTTAGACCCGTCGAAAGTACCCTAGATACTCTTCGATCTTTTCTAATCTCGCCGCTATCCGCAGCAAACTGGAAAGCTGCTCCTGGAATGCCTCTCGCGCCTCTTGGCTCTGTGCGAAACTATTTTTATCCAGGCCTCTTTGTATTGACTTTTCATTTATTTCTGGAACCTACCGAACGATGTCGATGAATTTGCTGCAAAAAATAATTCTAGTATAATTAGAAAACTTGGATAATCTAATCATTACAAGCATACCGCATACATTTTCTTCGATATCACGGAAGAAGAGGGAATACCCGGAGTAAACTTTGTCCTCGAGTATGTTTCAAAGATTAGAACACTAGATGAAAATCAAGAATTTATGCGTTACTTCATCGCAGAAAAAGGTTTAACTTTCTAAAAGTATCTAGACTAATCCCAAGTATCGGAGAACGCAATTTTTATCTCGACGAGAATAACGTGCCTTTTACGAACTCTTTAAATTGCGACGAAGGGGGAATGAGTAAAGATACAAAAAAAAACAACGATAAATCATGTAGAACGGTCGAAACTTTTAAAAACGACGCGATGTCGCAACGTTGAACTCTATGTACGTTGCAAATGACTAGGAATTGATAGGATATGATGATTGAGTAATTGCTATAGTGTGACACTTTTAGAAATTCCTTGCTGGGTAATTTCTATTAGTCGGTAGTTGAAGTCAGAACATTGTGCAATGTAATTTTTGGTAGACTGAGCACGTGGTATGTATAAAATTGCGAAGATGCTACTGTCCCAACTGTACAGGATATTTTACATTTTAACGAAATGTTTATTCATCCACCTTTATTTGATCGATACTTTTATTTTTGGTATTTAACGAATACCTATTAAACGTATTACCTCTGTTGTTAACAATTGTCGACCTTCAGTTTTATTAAAAAGTTTTTTTGCATCGTATGAATATTCTTTGGCGTTGCAACAATACCTCAACCGTCTCTACACCACTGCAAACCTGGTTGCCTTCGAAAAGGTGCCGTCAGACTCTGAATTTTAGAGTTGTGTGTCGAAGAATGACAACGAATTTTATATTTTATCTAATAATGCGTTACGATAAATATTATATAAATACAAAAATAATCCTTGAAAATTGTATAATAGAAGAACGAGCCTCTGTCATACTTTGTCTATCCCATCTACTGCCCACGTAACACCTTTGATGAGGAAATACCGATACCAAACGAGTCGAAGTAATTCTCAGGAATCGTCAATTCATGGGATCGTATTGTCGTCGTACATCCTGATCGCTCTTTCAAACCAATTATTTTCCATCGTAGTTAATTTTTAATGACTTTCGCTGGCCTTCAACCATAGGTTAATGTACGCGTTTTGAAATGCTCCATTAGGATGTAAGCGAAGAATCACGCTCATTCCATTTAAAGAAAAAAGTTGACCTTCGTACCTCCATACCTCCATCTACAAAAAGCTATTGACATCAGCAGATGGTCCTGATGAGGCTCAAACAAAATTCGTATAATGCATTTTTTCTATCGCCAGAAGTAGACAAGTTGTTCAAGGCGATAATCGTTAAATATGCAGGATGTAGAAAAATAGAGGATTTCTCAAGTATTTAAAAAGTTCTCGGTCGATTCTTGAGTCACTCCATTAACCTGTGTCTTTTTCTATCAAAATTATGTATCGTCATAAAAATGAATGACTATAATAAGTAGCTGTGTAAACGATTTACCTGTTTTTTTTTTTTTAAATCGTATGCGGTCTTTCGGTCGACAGACAACCGAATATAACGTCAGTTTAGCAACTGGAGCAACTTCTGCCTACAAACCGATCTGGCTGGCCTGTTTTATCCAGGTGCAATCTATTGTTCGTCGAATACGACCAATAGGAAGTATCGATATCCTTCTTCCTGTTCTTTTTTTGAGCAACTCAATGTCTTGAGAGCGAAATGGAAAAAAACCAGTTTCGTAATGCGTGTTGATCTCTGATTTAATTGATATCTCGAGAAAGGTCTATCAGAAAAAAATGAAATTAAGTTCGATGATTCTGAACTTTTTTGAGCAGCGTATATCTCCACAGCTCTTCGAACACAGAGGATTCGTCTCCCCCTGAATGACGGGACGGTCACCTTACCGTACACGCGATCTCTGTGTTCACCCAAGGGCAACGAAAATCCTTTGAGTCCTTTCATTCGCCTAAGGAGCCGAGGTTAAAGCTTCAGGAAGCAGGAAACGCGAATTGTTCGAGCGACAGAAAAATCAGCCTGCAAAAAGGCCGTGAAAATAACCTGTCGCGTAAAATCTCGATCTCGTTTCACTTCGCGGGGTTCTTGCGGGCAACCGAGTCGTGGACAGGTGATCTCCCTGCGTGTTCCTTCGTGAAATTATGTAAGGTCGTCCGAAAATTCTGGCACAGAAACGCGACGGTGGTAACCCTTCTCTCAGATGCACGATCGAGAGTGAAAGCGTAAGCATCGCTCGCGTGTTCACTTCTTGCTGGAATTACACCGCGTACTCCGAAACAAGGCGCGTGATTGTTGTTAGATTGTGACATTGTCGATCGTCCTGGACAGAGATGCGATCACCATTCGGTATCTACGTGGTTCTCTTCCTCCTGGTTGCATCCTCGATCGCTGAATTCGGTAAGAGAACTAGTTGCTATCGCACAGAGTTGCCCACTATCGTCGTGGCAGTACGACACGGTTATCGCCGCGAAACGGTTGTGTAAAAGGACCTCGGAATGCCAATTGCAAGCATTGTTCATTAAACGTATTTAACCGTTCCAGTCGACGGCGACGTTAAAAAAGATTTTGCGCGGCAGAGATCGTGCTAGTGACACGTGCTTTTTCAGGAATCCGCGGATAATTCGTGTCCAATGGTTTTGTTTATTGTGTTACGCAAAGGCAATTTTCAATTCAATTTGATCAATATCGAAGGTATTCCCGTATTTCGTTGAAAGTTTCTCGAAAGTCTTTGGTGCCAAAGCATAACTGTACGAAACAAGCGTGTTGCGTGAAGGACGTAATAGGGTGCGGATTATGCAAGCAGAAAATTCTCAAGGAGAATCAGACCATTGTAAGGAACCTGGAAGACTCGGTTGGACGCCTGATTCAATGTAAATTTGGTTCTCTACTTGATTGGTTGTTTTTTCTCAAAGCCTCTTCCTACTTGTCTCTAGCATTGATTTAAAACGATCTGTAATCTTGTTCTGAAATGCGTGAAAGGAATGCGATAACCATATAGGAAAAATGGTTATACTTTTTTCTTTTTCTATAATACTAATTTAGCAATACACTGGATTTAAAGCAACATAATATCTCAGTTAGCGTGACTATCGCATTCCTTTTTCAACGGTGTCCCAGATTGCAATTGACGCACGCTAAAACTTTAAATGGTAACATGCCTTATGGAGCGTTCCTAATCTGTTTCTTCTTTCTTGAGAAAATATTTTAGATACGTTAATATCATCTTTGTACCCCTGTTCGTTCAATTTCAAGCAAGATGGTTCCACTAATTTAATTTAAGCGCGTCAAATGTACAGTCCCAGTGACGAAACAACACTTTCTACAGAAACAATTATCGCAATAATTTAGTCTGCTGAAATTACGTATTCTTACCGTGATAAAATCAACCAACGAAGAAACCGGTTTATCCCAGACGAAAGAGTCGAAAAACTTTCTTCTGTTTCAGAGGAGCACTTCGAAGATTGCCATCCAAATGTACCAGGGTTCGACGCGTGTGTCCGAGAAGCGTTGAATGCCATTCGACCTTATTTCAAAACTGGACTCACCAAGTACAATGTCTCTCCGTTCGATCCATTCTTCGCTAGGGAAGTGTCGGTGACACGAGGAATGCCAAATTTTGGCTTTACTTTAACGCTGAGGAACGTCACCGAAACTGGATGGACCGCGAGCAAAGTGACAAAATTCGTCAGTGATTTGCCACACTACAAGGTACAGTTATATATATAAGGTTTCCGTATTCAAAGAGTTCGATGAAGTTGTTCGAGAAGTTTTGATTCTCAAGCAGGAGTTGATTGCCTTGAGGAGAACGGGGTGAAAGGAATATTAAAATTTGGTACTCGGATGCAGGTAAAGTCCAAGTACTTTATTAAGTAGGAATAAAATAAATTGTCTGGCCGAGGTCACCGTCTTCGTACCATTCGTACCATTTCATGATAGACCCCGTAACTCTTTGTACTTTGATTTCAGGTTGTTTACACTCAGAGTTTCCCAGAGAAATTTCTGGCGGGCTCTTACGAATTCAATGGGTCCATATTTGGATCGTCCATGCGCAACAAAGGAAAATTTACATTGGCCCTGTGTAAGCGATGCCGAATAGATGGTTTGCGAACACCATGTGACTGGAAACATAGAAACTAACGACTTTTATTTCAGACGATCTGATTCAGACGACTACTGTGACCAAACGACCAGGACAGAAGATCCAAGTGAGCGTCGACGTGCAAACTATCAGAGATTTGAAACTTCACATCACGAACCTGCTCTACGGCCGGCAAATACTCGAAGACATTCTCGATAAAATAATAAACGGTGCCTGGCAACCGGGATTCGTAATGACCAGGCGTCTAATCAACGATCTGGTCTCCACCGCGTTCACAGAAATATTTGGGACCGCTTTTCGTAATTTCCCTTTCGATAAAATCATCAAATCGAAACCTAGCGCACGATAACAGAATTTCGCGACCAGATATTTTCTGCTTTAATAACGATTTTTGATTTTCTGCAAGCGAAACGATAATATCATCGTTGGTTACAGAATTACCAGCCTTTCTCGTCATAGAAAAATTCCATTCGTGCATTAATCAGCAATCGTTATCGTAAACTGCGATCTTCGTTTCTTCTCCGCGAAAAATACGTGTAAGGTGTCTCTGAATAAGCGATGCATGCAATATCTAAATGTCACGAGATTCGAGGAAACTTGAAAAATAGCCATTCGCAACGCAGTATCGAGGCAGCGTCGAGGAAAACAGTTTTTCCTGAATTTTTTACGATCGTGCCAAAGCCTCTTGGTGTTCTTTGAATAGAGACGGTTTATCGAAATTCGCGAAGAGATCGAGCGATCGAACCAGTCGGCAACGAAGATGTCTGTCAGTCTATTGCGAAATCGATCGATCGTGTTATAGGTGGTTTTCGTTTCCTAGTAGCCTTTACCATTAAGCAACCGTCGTTTCATGGCTCTGTCGTCTTAGGGGCATCCTATGTGACGAAGCCAGGAGAGAAGAAGAGGTTTTGCCCTTCTGTTAAGATAGCTGTTTACCTTGAGAAGTGGTCGGTCTCTGACCTCACATTCTCATGGTGTGCGAGCATGGTGTATCATCATTCGTGCATCGATTCTCGAGTCGAGTGGAATCTATAGATCATTCATAATGATTTCTGCGTAGAAACGAAGATGTACAATAACAGATGGGAACAATTTCGCAAGTCGTTCGGGTTACTCACTTTCTGTTCAGTATTTTAATTTTAAGTCTGGCAGAACTCTATCAAATAAGCTAATAGCAAAGTATTACACCAAATGTAATAGACTCGAGGTTTGTGGATTCGTCGCACGTTCAATGTGCGCACAACACGCTGTCAACGAAAGCATTACCGTTCCATTTTTTATAATGATCGATCGCGGTCAGAATCGATCGTGGTAACGACAAGTTACGATGTTCGTTAACGGTGCTTAACATTCCTCGCTAAGTTTGCCGACTTTTGTGACGTCCACGCTCTGACGTGTGCTTACTTTCGATCTACCTGTCGCAAATTTTTATGGTCGATTATCGAATACTACGAGGCGCGGGAGTGCTTCATTTTGAGTCATAGTCTGTCGACAAGACACAAGCATTTTTGTCCAATTATGGATGACTGCTGCGAGGGGACTTTTGTACACCTTTTCGTTCAACGTTACAGTAATCCTTCAACTTATCGAAAGTTCTAGTTATTCCTTTTTTTTTTTTTGTAACTATTATGTATCGAGCATCAATAAATGACTGTAGTATCGAGGCACTTTTTTTATTTAATTTTTATTACAAAAATGACTGTACTTATCTCTCTTTCTCTTTGAAATGTCAGAAAAGTATATCAGAAAAAAAATGTTGTTATGTATGATTCTGGCTGGATGACTGGAATTTACGGCCGGATGCGTGCACTCCCTCGGTCTCATCCTGTTCTTCGTGTTCGAGCCTCGAAGGCATAGCGGGGGCAATGTCAAGGTGCTATAAGGCTCGGCGCATCCCTGCTGGTCGGTCATTCCACGCGAAGAAATTCGATCGACTCGCGCCGCCCGCTGACAGAGTATACCAGTCTCGAGTAATTGCCATAACGTCTGGGGTTTGGATCATCGATCTCGATCAACGATGACGAGGTACAGCTTATTCGTGTACGCGTGTGCATTGCTGGTCAGCGTCGAGGCTATCGGTAGATACCAAGGTCTGGAGTTTTTGGAACCTTGCTCTAGAAGGGATCGCAATCTGGAGGGCTGCCTCGCGAGGTCGGCCAACGCACTCACCGAACACTTCCGTCACGGTAAGAAATTTTCTCGCTACAAGATCTTGTGAGCTCTTGAGAATAAAACGACGACTTTCATGGTCGAGCAAGCAACCGTTTTATCCTCGGCAGAACTAAACGAGTAACGTAGCTGTGTGCTATGTACATGTATAGATTATCGGTCACTTTTTGGATAAGAAAATATATGTATTATATTTAGAAACTTCTAATTGGGGATGTGGGAATAGAAAATGAATGTAATAGTTGTACAAATTTGAACGAGACCGAAACTTGATGGATCGAAAACGTTTACTACTACTAGGTCAAATTATTGCTTCGATACTTGGAATTCGACGGTCAAAGAAAGTTCCGCGACAGTAACTTCCACTCGGCAACTTCGAAATCTCGTCGGTGATATACAAAGTTTCTCTGAAAGCCGTAGTTCCGTTTTCCAAAAGTGGGATTCCAGTGTAAAACCCGTCGCGTGTCACCAAGGGAAAAATACGGAAGTCGAAAGTCGAGAATTACCGATCGCAGGGACCACGTGGTGCCGTTGGAAAAAAAAAAAGGAGGAAAAAGAAGTTCGCGGCAAAGAAGCAGGTTATAACGGTGTATTCGAATGGTCACCCAGTGTCCTACATTCCTCGCACTCTACACACGAGAGTCTGATGGCATAGGTTCGCGGCTCTGACGCACCTTGAATAAAACATCGAACGGATTTAAGGCTGAAGGGCTAGCTTCCGTTCAACGACTCGAATTGCTCCTCGTTCGTCTCGATCTTTTCGCTATACGTGATACAGTATTCTTGTACAACCACGCTGCGACGTGCAAGCTTAACATTTGTTTCGTTATCGAAACCTGACTACAACGTTACTCTAATTTAATACTATCTATTTGTTGGCGATGTTTGTAGGGTTGCCTCAGTTGGGGTATCCAGAGGTTGAACCTATTATCCTGGACGAACTACACATCGCACTCGGAGGTGGACCCGATGGTTACAGAGCGCAATTCAAAGATGTGGCTGCGAAAGGGGTTTCGTCGTTGCGAGTAACCGGTCTGAGGGCTAGGTTAACCGACGACGAGGTACAGTTGCAGTTGGCTCTGAGTATTCCTAGAATCAGAGCAGCGGCGAAATACAGATCCAGCGGTACTTTAATTCTGGTGAAAGCCAGTGGTGCTGGCGACTATTGGGGCGAATACGGTAAGAAATGAGAACTACATAGTTTCATCTGACTGTAAGAACGTAAATTACTTCAAAGTGACACAGGTGTTAGATTTATATGATATCAGAGCGTCGGACTAGTCAGTGAAAGTCGAGAATAGTAAATTAGTTACAGTCAAGTTAGTCACGACATCGAGTATGATTGTACCAGTCCACTACAGAAGATTACTATCATAAATAGGCCAGATGCAGAGCATAATGATTGCCAGTAAAAGTTGCGGTTTCTACTGAAACGTAGTTAACGTGCTATCGGGTTAATCGTTAAGTATAGTAGAAATTAGTTGTACCTGAAATGCGATACGAGGTCAGGTACCGTGAACAAAGGTCTGCCATTTATGATTCGAATGATAGTCGAACGTTGTACTAAAACATTGCCGACCGAGTGAAAATACTTAGGTAAAAGTCAAGAGCGTCGCCAACTTTCACCGCCAACGCAATGCAAATTTGTTTGTAAAAGTTTTTGCGTTGCTCTTACCGATACTACGGCGAAACAGACCGCTGGACGATAGAACCTATACAATTAAAAGCATTAAAATTATCAAGAATTAACGATGACTAAACAATATTAAATTAAACTTGAAAACACAAAAAAGTACTTGTTCGTTAAGAGACGAGTCGGTATCTTGAAGAGCTTAAGTAAGTGTGAAAGTCCAAGGTCTTATAACGGTCTTATGTTTACGTCAACGTCGCCGTCGTCTTTAGAGGAACTGTACTTGATTTCACGGAGATAGTATCATTGACCTCTAATAACTTCGCCTTGTAGTATGCAACGCGCTTTGCATCGTAGTTTACCAACACTCGCAGTTCAAATTACTTTTCATTTATTTGAAAATCTATCTAATTACAGAGGGCGTCAAGGCCAAAGTCTTCATCAGAGCGAAGCCCTTCTTAGTTCAGGGTCGTCGTTACTTGAGGCTGCAGCAACTTAAGATGGATTTTAGCGTACAGAACATTAGAATGGGCGTTGAAAACGTTCGCGATAGCAACGCCATTATACGTAAGTGAACTTTGTCTAAAATCTCTGTATATTAATTGACGAATAATCAAATTATGCAAGCATTATTCAAGACCTCGTCTACCCTAAATTTATTTCCTAGTTTATTACTTTTCGCATATAAAGTATTGTTTTTTATGGATCGTTCTAGTACGATAACAATTTTCGTAATATTTATGAGACAATCGATCAATTTAACCTAACGACGCTTTTTCATTTCCAGTTGCTGCGCTGAATTTGTTCATTAATACTAATAGTCAGGAATTACTTAAGGAGATGAAGCCGGATCTTAGACGGAAATTGGTTCAAGTTATGACGACCTTCGTCGAAAAGATCTTCGCTCAAGTACCATACGACGCTTGGATCGTGGATTGAGACGATCAGAATTGCCCCCTGTGCTCTGGTAGTTTTAAGAACGATTCGCATTCATTTTTTTTTACGTTGCGTTCTCTGAAACAGGGAGATTTAACAATTCGTTTTCATTAATAGAAATTGCTTTGACAAAGTAGAAATTGCAGTAACGTCGAATACGAAAGAACAAAGGGTTGATAGACGCATAAATCATTAAAATAGTAACAGCTCGCCGCCATTTTTGTTTAGATAAGTTTATCGTCGATAAGTAAGCATTAAAATGTATTTAATTCGATGAGATTCGAGAAGTATGCGTGATAAGAGTCGAATGTTGGATTTGTAATTTTCAAGTTACTACATCTATCGTTGAATGAACATTTATTTTAGTTTTTCCGAGTGTACCTATTCGTTGCACCATTATGACTAATTGAAGACTGAAAAAAAGGCAAGTTATGATAATTGCGAAAATTGTTACTCGATGTTTTTATAAATATGTCTCTGAAAAATGGAGTTCTCGACTATTATAACTTTCCTCAGTTTTTTGCTCTTCAATTTATACAGAACATTGTATCTTGGACGAAACGTACCGCGTGATTTTTAATTAAGTTCTGGTGTTAGAAATTATTCATTTAATGTTACCGAACGGATGCTATTCTTAATCTTGTAATCATGTAGATATCATTTGTTCAACTTTTATACAAATAACGTCATAAATTATATTTATATATATTGAGCTTCTACTTTTATATATCTATATACAAATATGTACATACACGTATACCATGGTTATTTTCCAACAGATTCAAAGATGTATTGAATATAATCTAGGTGATACTACACCCAATAAATCTACTTTTGTTGCCTTTCACGTAGCGTTCGGTCTCTTCTTGCGGCTTCGTTATGCAATAATAGCTACATTATGTGATCTGTTTTGTGACTTGTGTAATTTAACAAACGACGTCTGCCAGTGTGCAACGGTTGAATGTACGAACGTCGTTCGATGGGTGATCGTAAACGATTACACGTTTCCGGAAACTTCAACCTCGGGGCGCTTAATTACCCTACATGTCGCTGGCATTTCGCGTATTTTCTTCCAAGATCTTACATTGAGAATTACGATCCATTTGCAAAATTGATGAATAGCTGGATGACGGTGCAGAATTAGTTAAGTAACGAGGTTCATGTGCTCCATTCAAATTAGAACCCCCTATTTCACATTACGTACAGTTCGATTAGCGATGTCATATGTCACGTGTTTATACGCGTATCAACGCATATAAACATGTGAATTCGCTGACGTATTTTAATATATGCACATAGAAAATCGAAGGGTACTACCAAACTACCATCCCGTGCAATGTGCAGCCGTGTAACCATGTCACGTGAAATAAGGGACACGCGCAATGTCGTAAATTCTGATTTAAATAAATTACCGAAGAGCGTTGTTAGTCTTTCAAAAGTATCACAGTGGTTTACCCAATTCAAACCAATAACATACCATTGACCGACGTAACAATTGGTTTACCATTATTCGACGGAATAATTAGTACAAGAACGTCATGCACATGCTGTAATAATAATCAACAAGAAATCAAAGCTAAACCTCTTTTTATCGTTATCAGATTCAGATTATAAAATACGGTAAAGTTTATGGTTTGTGCTGACTATTACACATAATTTTCGATTATGGAAACGTTCCACACGCGCCGCGCCGTGGACGCGTGCAAAAGCCGTTTCTATACCTGAAAGCGGCAGTCACCCACACTAACCAAGTACAAAGAGTGGAGAGGTTCGGTACCTTGACCCTGTCCTTCGACATCGTCGAGTATCGCGAACAGCGATGACGCGTTTGCTGGTTTTTCGTTTGCTCGCGTCCTCTTCTTCGGAGCAAAAAATATATAAAGGAAGAAGATGGAGGAACATTGGTGGAAAGACGATACGCAGCTGGAATATTAGATGGAAGAAACGATTCTTCCTGTTTGACAACGTGACCGAGAGAGACGAAGGGATTCTCACGAACCGGGTTTCCCTCGACCTCTAGTTCCACGAAATTTTCGTCGTTGAATTTTACAACGCTCGCCAGCCAGTAACGTTATTCCTTTGTCCTTTGATATTGCTTACAATTTCTCTGTCACTGGTTAATCTTAGTATTTTATACTATAAAACAAACTATAATTTTTATCGAACAAATAAAGGATGAAAACTTGCTTATCTTTTGTAGGATATATGAAGTTTCTGTTTAAAGCTATCATAGAACGCGCGCGTGCAAACACGTACTTACACAGTGAACGGCCAAGAACGTTGGTGTGGGGCATGCGACACGATCACATGCTCAGAATTCAAGATTTGATCCTTCACAGTGATCTGGCAGACCTAGACGGTGTGGCTGGTATCGTCGAATGAAGAACATTGACCAGAGAGGGGAGAGATGAAGAACTATAAGGACTTGGGGCTGGCCTCTGCATTATCCATTTCTACACCAGCCACCTGATCATTCGCGGGTGACAGCCCTGACGATTTCTTCCTGCTTCGCGATCCAAGTATCTTCATTCGTGATTTTCGGTCAGTTTTGATTCTCCCGCCAGCTTTATCGAGAAGAAATGATGAAGATCATTCTCACAGGATTAGTCGTCGCGACGATTTTCAACGTTGCATCTGCTCGTGATTTGCGTAAGTGACATTTTTACACGTTTCTTCGTTTATTTTGTACTTCAATTTCATCCGAAAATGGAGATTTAGTTGCGGATGTGATATTGAGTAACTGTTAATACATAATTACAAATCTGGCGATATGTAAGCATTTATGTCTGCATCATTGAGAATTTCTCGATAATAACTACGTTTTATGGAAACTACGAATGAATAATTATTTTGAATGATTCACGCCATTCAACAGGCCTATTTTAATTCATAACAATGAATGTGATGACGTTACAGCCGAGTTCCTTCATGTTTGTAAGAGGAACGATCCTAATCTGAGCAACTGTATCAAGAGCAGCGTGGAGAACTTCAGACCGTACTTAATAAATGGGCTTGCGGATTACAATATACCTTCTTTGGAGCCTTTATTGTTGAACGAGTTGGTGGCTGCTCCGGGAAACACTATTAAACTGAAGTTGAGGAACGTTCGCGTCTACGGCGCCAGTAACTTCACCGTCTCCAGATTGAAGTAAGTTTTATTACAATTAAATAAGTTTACAAATGCTTATTATGGAAAAAGGTAGCTCTCTGTATAGCAGCGAATAAATTAAATTGTAACATTTGACATTCTGATGTTGAGAGAACGAAACTGTAAACAAACCGTATGTTCTGTGATAAAGTGTAACTAAATACGCTCGTATGTTAAATTAAACGGACGGTAATTTGTACAACGATCCGTCTAAAAATGCTATTTAGACTCGAAGAAGACGTTCAGTGTTCAAGAACCTTCACGAAAGTGAAGGGTAAGACAAGGACGATCGAGCCAACTACGAATCACCGACTAAATTTAAACGCAAAATCAATGCCCTCCCTTTCCCGAAGGTTACACTGAAATTACAATTCTCGTCGAGTGCAGCAGTTGTCATCAAGAAACACTGTTCCAGAAGAAGGCTGAGTGTACAGCTCCCGGGGTCAAAAAGTCGTACATTTCCCATTTATTTATTGGCGAGTAAAGTAAAATATAGCCTTATTAATATTAAAAAAAAAAAAAAAAAAAAAAAAAAAAAGAAGAAGAAGAACGTCCTGGTCACATTGGTCTGCAGACAGTTGTCCGGTGTTTGTTGTACCGTGTACCCACAGAAAAAGTTGTAGCTTATCTGAATCTGAAGAATTGAAGAAGAAAAGTCGAAAAAAAAAGCAATCCGATCGCGTCAGATACGGATTAGTTATTGTGCTCGAGAATCCTGTTCCGAGATTTTTTTTCCAGATGGAGATGTCTTTCGATCGTTGATTAGGAAAATAAATATTCATGAGAAAACAGGCTTAATACCTTTGAATTTGTAAATGTCGAACAATGCATTACTTTGCATAAAATTGACGTCAATATAAAATTCGCCTCCAAATAAGAAAAAGTTGTAGGAGAATGGTTCGTAGAGAGCCTATCGAATTATGCAGATTGTATCGTTAGCAACTATGGCGATACATGTGATTGTATTCCGGATGAAGTAGCGCAAACGACACCGCGGTGATTGATTCTCCGCCGAATCATAAATAAGTGAAATAACGACGATAGTAGAAGAGGTCTCGACCGTTTGTATTCCGTGTGCACGCCAGGTAGATAATGACCGTGACACGAACTTCTGAAATACGAGCTGGAAACGATCGGTATGGCACGCGCGACGCACGAATTATAAAAAGAAGCGGTCATCTGTAGTATCGTAGACGAGAAATACGATACACCGGACGTACAATGGAACTTTTTATCCGACGACTAGGGCTGTTACGAAATGAATAACTGAAATTTATGCGAGGAATAGGAGAAAAGAAAACAAGTGTCTGGGATACTTTGAACACAGGGAGGAAAGATAAGTACGTCGTGATAGTCAATTAGGGAGATCAAGGGGGACTGAGAAAGGAGGACAAAAAATGACGTGACCGATAGAGAATGCGAAGTCGTAAGTAAACAGTGTGACAGGGTTAGAGACGAGATGCGAGAAAGACCAATTAGCCAATACCAATTAGAAAAATGGCTCTGTTGACTGGCCATTAGTTTTAATCAGACTTTTTATGGAATCCTTAATTCGAATGCCATTTAACTTTACCTCAAACTAGTAACACTACTCGAGATTTATCAGGCCTAATCGCAGCGTATACGTAATTTACGAGCGATTTTTCGTTTTTTCCGCAGAGCCAATTTGGACACGTTACGCTTCGTGGTCGAACTGAACTTCAAGAGCCTCTCCATCGAAAGCGATTACGACATTGACGGAAAAGTGATCCTGCTGCGTCTCAAAGGATCAGGCCCGATGACAGGAAACTTCACAGATTGCAAAGGACTCGTCAAGCTGCGGGCGAATGTGGAGCAGCGAAAGGATGGGAATAATTACGTGAAAATTGTAAACTTCGACACGAAGATCTCGGTAGGTCAAGGACATTTGACGCTGCAGAATCTTTTCGGTGGCGATCCTATCCTCGGCGACGCTATCAACGCGGCCATCAACAGTAACTTCAACGACTTCATCAAAGAATTGCAACCGTCCCTCGAAAGCGCCATATCGAGCACATTCCTCAAGCTCGCGAATAGTATTCTCGGACAATTCACTTATGAACTGCTTTTCCCGCTCGCGTAGGAAACCTCAAGAGCTTGGATGAATTCAAGTGTCAGTTGTTGGTTCATCGATGATACTGCACCGAGATTTGCGTGCGTTATACACTGCTTAACGCTTTAACTACCGACCTATTTAGAAACTGTCAACTTAGGAAAGGATTTTTTACATTATCCATACTGATTTCTCCATACTGTTACTAACCTGTTAGTTTACTGTTGCCAACAGGAATTAAATAGGCTCTCGGTAGATGAAGCGTTGAATGTAAATTAAGATTTGATGCACAACACACAGCACGACATTTTTCTTCGCTTTGATGAAAATCGAAAATATATAAACTTTACAAGCACTTCTATCGTATCGCAATGCATACTAATATCTTCATTCTCGACGCGCGTGCTAAGTGTATTAACTGCAGTACGAAAATATTTCATGTTCCTACATAAACTATTTCCAAGATCGAATCGAATCGAATCGCACTCTGTATAAATACACATAAATAAAAATTTAGTGCAAACGATGGTGCGTGTATCGATATATAATATTTTATTTAAAATTTTATAATTTATTTCGTTACAAAAGGATAAAAAGAAAAATTTTTAGAAGTGTAGCATAAACTCTGCGTTCCCTGCTTTACAACGAACAGGTTTGTTTTTCCCATTGAGAACTGTGAAACAAAAATTGAAAATATTACGAATTGTTTTCTAGCGTTGATAAAAAAAACGATTTACGTGATTTCGATGGTCGGTCGATAAAACTTCAAGTATTTCTACGAATACTCGTCGAGATACTTTTTTGCAATCTCGGTTATTCTCGATCGGGGAAGAGCTCGTCGAAAGTGAAATGCTTGCAGATCTTGTTGGCTGAATCGAGACACATCTCGGAAATAAAGCGTTCCAAGCTAGGCTTGGTGGTCTCCAAGATTTCCTGATGACTGCTACCCAGTGCCTGACTAATTGCTTCTTGCAGAGTTTTGTCGAAGTTTGATGCCTCGAATTTAGCTGTAAAATCTTTTACGTCCAGCTGCGTCTTCATCGACGAGAAGTACATGTATTTGTTGCCGTTTCGTTCGATTATCGAGTACTTCATATGCACTTTTACTAGGACGTTGTCTGTAACAGATCGTTGCGTTCCTCTATCAGCGCTACTTATTAACTTACCCCTATATATACATTAACATATAACGTAACTACCTATGCCCACGAACCTTAAGTCTAATTGCAAGAGTAGTTGTCACACCTTGAACAAGAAATTAATCGATGCTGTACTCACTTGCACGAAGATTAATCGGACCTTCTCCGGAGATCGGTACCAAGATCTTAGCAGTGACGCTGTAAGATGCATCCATCTGGATTTTGTCGCAACGGAGGACAACGTCTAGAGTCTGCTTCTCCAAGTCCATGTGGAGAAAGTCTATATGATAAGTGTCGAGTCCGTGCAATTTGATGTCCGATCCAGTCGCTTGAATGTTCGGCATGTCCGTGAGCTTTATCGTACCGATTGACAAAGGATCCGTAGGCGGAATGTCGAATTCGGGGATTCCGTTGCGAAGTTTCGGAGCCAAAGCTTCCACGCTTTTAATGATGCACTCGTCGATATGTGGATTTTTGGCGCCACATACGTGGATGTAGTCGGCTGAAAAATTAATTCAATTTTACTTTTTTCGGCCTATAGAAGAACAACTGTTTGTACAAACACGGAATCGTGTACAAAAACCAGCTGTTTAATGGAATGACGGAGGAACCTGTTTTCATAGGAAACACAAAAGAAGCTAGCCTGGCCGATGAGTAAGAGTAAATAACTTTAGTTCAATACAGAATAACGTTGTTTGATTTTGTAGTACATATCTCAGAATTATTACTTGATCTTTGGGCACGAGGAAATATTTGCAATGAAAACAAGTGTCGTACATTGTATTACGTTCAACACAAACATAGAGTGTGTACCTATAATTCCAAGAATCTTAGGATTTAATATTATTAATAGTTTTGCAATTCAGTATAGTAAATACCGAAATATTAATCACAATTTTTTGGAGTTATTTAGTGTTTTCTGTTTACCAACGATTTAAATGTTTGAAGCAACTCATTGTTCTCTGCTATCAGCTGACTCTCGTAAGCTACAAGGAAGCATTTAGATGATAATTATAACTTGCTATTCGATGACAGTATCTTATCGAAAAAATTAACAACTATTAATATTAATATTTTGTCGAATGGCAACTTGAAGAAATCTCAGCGTGTATCGGTGCTATTCCTTATCATTCGTATAAATTCGAGACGGGAATACTAATTATCGCAAACAGATGTTCATTAAAAATTGTAGATGTAGATTGTTTGCGATTCCACTTTCGTTTAGAATCATTCTAAGAAGATATCCTGGTTTTCGATAGTTTCCGTGTTCCACGACCTTGTGCACCGTTATTGCTGACATTTATAGTCATTCATAGACATATCCAACGCGTAATTCCCTTTATCGTCAAGATTCACGGCTGGATTATAAATATTTATTATTACACTTGGCTGAATACCATAACACTTGGGTGTGTATAATATCTGATTAGCGTCTCTAGGTTGACCTCAAAGAGTTAAGTAAAACGTGTTTTCGCAAACATAACTATTTTTCCAGAGTTTAGTTTTGCATCATCCCTTGTTTTAATCGTAAATTATTTCGAGTTTTAAATATGGTGCTTTCCTAAATCCGGAATTGGCAAACAGGAAAGATATTACGTGTTACTTACATAAAAAATTGTTAGAACTTGGATGGATTGTACCGTTCAACCGTATCATTTATTTCGATCATTAGAAAATTCTCTTGAAAGGAACAAATTTGAAAATGTAGTTCATAACTAGTTTAAAGCAAAGAAAACTAGTTATTTGACAAAGCACTACTCACGGACTTTGGCGGTCGCGAAACCCACGACTGTCGCGAGGAAGAGCAGCTCCTTGGTGAACATCTTGGACCGAGATTTTTTCCGTTCACGGAATCGAAACTAATGCGATCCTCGCTATTGTGCACAGATCGACACTGATCCTTGGTCATCAAGTAAGCTCATATATATACGTTCGCGGATAACAGTGTGTTGCAGGAAGAACAATACTGAATCACCTGTGCTTGAGTCTGTGATTGTTGAACATCTATACAGGATGTATATTCACTCCTCTATAAACGTCTGTTTTTCCCACCAAGTCTGAAATGTGGATGCGTTGCTTAGAAGGAGGGGAAGATTCTGAGAAATCAGTCGGTGCGTCAGATCGTTTAAATCTGTTTTTCGTTGCTAATTGAATCTGCTTCCGAGATTGAATTACATCATTGATACCAAAGTTTGGTTTCAGGAAATTAACAAATTTGCTTGTTTATAATTGGACTTGAGTCAAAGTCAAAAATCGCGATTAAAATTAATGAGATAATCGAAGCAATTATGAAACGGGAATAGATTTTCTACCGATCTGGAAATGTTTGTCCGCGAGATGTACGAGTCATTAGAAATTATTTGGACATCACGTATAAAGTTGTAATATATAATTATATGATGAAAATTAAAATGGTTTCATGTGTTGCATAAACTAATCGAACGTCCTGCAGACACGATGATCTTATGTGTAATTTCTGTGACGCACACGATTCGCTCTGTATTAAAGTATCATCGGCACCATCGGAATAAATTAAGTATAATTACCGTCACAACATTCTCGTTCTTTCAACAGTTTGCAATGAGATTGATCGACTATCATTTTCTGTGTGTGAATATCATTTTCATCGGTATACGTTAGCCGGCAAGAATCGTCGGTGCAGTATTCGACGCGAGGCAATGTCGATCATTGATGTTGCGACATCTTTCCACAAAGTGGCTCGCCGATGTTAGATCGGTGATTAGGTCTGCTCGCATATTTTGTTCCGGATCGTAGGATTTCGGGTCGGTCTGACGTTGATCACGCCTTTGGAACTTTCGCTACTCTTAACGGTCTCGTAAAAATTGCGGAAATTGGCGTGAACAAGTTTTTACTCGCAACAAATTCACGGCGTAGTAAAAGGAAGAATGCTGGCTCCCTGGATCGTGCGAATTAGCGGTCGTTGCGTCGCTACGTCTATCATTTTTCGCGCCTTTAATCGCGATCTCCGATTATCCAGCGTCCGACAACTCTCGGCACTCCGTCAAACATGAAAATTGATTTCCGCGTTGGACTGCTGCCGATTATCTAGAATTTCCTAAAATCTGCGTACTCGAAACTACGATACTTTGTCAAAGAACCCGTAAAGAATTTTTCCAGGTAAATCTAGTTAATTTCTACTCACTTATTAAACGTAGAACTCAACCGACGTTACGCTTTTCTCTAAAATTACTGTATTACCCGAGAGGGCTGATTATCCGAATGTTTTTTCCATTTATTAGTTTCATTGCTTAACGCGAAATTCCATGCAAAGTTCCGTCGGCGTCGTTCGTTTAGAAACACGGTAATTCCCGTTTTCAAGCGACAAAATCAGTGAATTTGCTTAAAAGCGGGATAGGTAGCAATTTTTCTCTCTCCCATCCCTCTCCGAAGCTCGCTTAGCCGCTGCATAAATCTCTCGTCGGTCAACGCTATTAACGTCCACGGGAATTACATAAAGTTACAGTAACGCTGTTGACATTAACTCCGCGATTTGGCAAATCCAGTGATTCTTAATCACAGCGCCGCGAAGACGCGTTGCACCGCGTTGCGAATGTTGGCAACGGATCCGTTGAATCTTTAAGTGAAATTGTCCCGTGAGTTTGAAAAGGTAAAGAACCACTGACCTAATGCCTCCGCCGCGGGCACGGCCGTGTACGAGTGCACCGAACACCGCGAGCTCGTCGTCTCGTTTGCTCCCGGTGTTTCGCAATTCGTCGATCGGGTTCGAATTCTTGCGTGAACTAGTCTCTTGCCAGAACTAGTTCTCAAAGGGCGATAATTAACGATTGATTCTACGCAAAGTCGAATAGTTACGCCAATGACGACGTTATCGATGACTGCTCGTAAGTTCGTAGACTTGAACAAACTTGCAAAGTCGTTAATTAAAGACGAACGAGTAACAACTCGAATACGGTTAGGAAGCAGGTGTTTTATTGCCAGAGTCGGCGATTGTGAGCGGTTACGTGTGAAAATCTTATTAGGCATCGTAAATCAATAGACCTTGCTTGTAAAAGATACGATAGCGTCGCATATATTAATTACTGAGAGAGTAGAAAAGAAACTGTACGCGGAATAGAAAATGAAAAGCCTAGATTATAGGCTGATCGTCGATAACTAACGTTTTCGCGAAGCCACATCATCTTTTATCCTTTTATTCGTTTACTTTCATTGTTGTTTGTTTCTAATTTAATAGTTTTTTTCCGAACAGGTCCATCATTACCTTTGGCTCGGCTGTTACGTCGCAAAAAATATCCGCCTAACATAAATTAGTTTACGAGTAGCTTTCATTTACTTACTTTCTCCGTTTATCGTTTTTCATTCACCGTGGCTTTGCGATTTGCCGTTACCTTTGGACATCTTTTACGCTGCAAACGACGTGGATGCGATATAAATTAGCCTATGACACAATGTCCGCTATTAGTTGTGCAAAATTATCCGTCATCTTCTTTAAACACTTTCCACGTTCTTGCTAAATATACGGATCTAATACGAGCCAGCCTACGAAATCATTCTGCGATCTAAGGATTGCTATACTCTTCTTTACCTCGACGGTAGCTTGATAATAATTACTCACTGTTACGTGCGATTCTCATTACTTTCGTGAAATTCTCACGAGACACGGAACTCCGAGGTGTTTATTATCATGGTCATTCGTTGAAGTTCATCAAGGAAAGATTATCCAAGTGCTCGGTAAGTTGAATAAATTCAGAAGAGAAAAAGAACTCGATGAAAATTTTATTCTGTTTCGAGCCCCATGCAAAGCGTCGGTTGGTACTGGCGGGAAATCCGTCAGGGAAGGCGGGTGAAACTCGCCAGTCGCTTAACTCGACGTAGATCGACACCTGCACCGTTCTCCAGACGCTAGTTCTGCTTAGCGAGGGGCTGGACCAATGACCGACAAGTGGCACGAGGTAATCAGCATGCCGAATGCGATAAAGCAATCCCTGCTGTTCGCTAGGGGGATCGCGGGTTAACATATCATCCCCGTCTTTCGATCGGTTAGTCGCCAAGAACCTTCCGATCGGCCGCGATGTGCGCTCTTCTTGCTCGCGTTTGGTATGCAACAGTCGTTTCACTCTCCGTTCTGTTCTTCTCAAGTTACGGATCTCCACTTTCAGTAGATAGATTCCTTCCTCCCAATAGTTGTCGAAAACAAGGAAGAATTTAACACGATATACGTTTTTGTCAATCGTGATTTACTACCAGACATGTGTCGACGTTGTTAGATGATTTCAGCGGGATTTTTAGTTTCTTTTGGGATCAATTTTCTAGCGTAAAGCATGCCAGGTTGACACGTGTGATTGTAATTGTTCCGTGTAAAATGAAACGCAGAGTCGCACGATTCTGCAGAGCAAAATGAAAAGTGTCGAATTGTTGTTTCAATGTTTTCATCGGTACGATCAGGGTGTGCGTTTACAAGCCATAGTTCTACACAACACCCCGAGGATTGTATGAAAAATTTTAATCAAAATTCATTAACTATATACTTCTCTGAATTACAAATGCTACGAGCAAAAACATTTTCCTGTGCACAAGGGTTGATACAGTTTTGCCCCGACTCGTTATCGATACCGTCTAAATGATTAGTAATCGTAAAACACGGAAGTGTCTGCGAGACACGAAAGTCTCGCAAACCACAGGCAAACATTTCGCGGTTAGGGAATGCATCGGTGTTGCAACAGCATAGTTGAGACGAGTCAGGTCAAGACTGTATCATAAATAGTGAATGCATCGTAACAGATTAATACATTTTTCGAGCGAATAATTACAATTTTTAAACACATTGTCAACCTTAGCCCCACCGTGATTCACCAACCAGTAAGTTAGACGAACGACAAAAGTATTCGTATCCGGTTATTAACATAATAAAATGAGATTTTTAAAAATTACCACAATCGTGAGTGCGTTTAGCGTTATGTAAAGATTGGAAACATATTTATCGCTTCATTGGCAGTCAGCCTTGGCACTATTCGTTTAAAGAGCACTACAAATATACTTATACTCGTGAAATCGTGCATTTCCCGTTCTTCGCCCGATAAATTTCATTGTTAAAATCACTACAATTACTTTAATCAGAAATACTGAGGTATGGAAATTTTAGTCTAGTCAGTTAGTCATCGAAATGTTGATAGTTTTGCGTTGAGAAACGACAATTAACAATTAACGTTCTGTCTTCTTTTTCTAGCCTAACGGCGATTCTGGCTTGCGCGGTCTCTGCCGTTTTACGTGAGTATCGTGAAAAAAGTACCAAGTACTAAAGTACCGAGATCTGGTCGCTCATACGGAGACGTGGACGTTAATGATTCTTACGAAATTTCGGCTAGCTATCGGTGATATACTAACGAGACGGTGCAAAATCCTTGGTATCACTTTCGGTTTTACAACGCGAATCCATTCGTGCCCTTGAATTTCGCTCAGGACGAAATCAAGGTCTCGAATACGGTGCACCCTAAACATCCCAGTTCCCAAAGACTATCAATATCATCGAATTAGTTAGTAAAAGTGATTTGAAAGTTTAACAAGTTAATTTGCATAACCTGCTAGCAGCGGTACTATCGTAAACGACGCGAGCTTCTTTTGTCTTCTGGAAGATGTAGATATATCAATACTCGACATGCATAAATAACACGTTGCATTTCCGCTTCATACTATAGACTGCTCTTTTACATGCGGTTTACCTCGATTCTGTTTTCCAATTAAAAGCAAGCTTCGTTTATGGATGAACGATAGGTGCAATTAACAACATTGTTTTTGTATGCAGCGCCTTATATAAAACCGTGCAAGAAGAGCGATCCAGATATTAACAGATGCATCGCAAGGTCTATCGACCAGCTTCGCGACAAACTAGCTGCTGGAATTCCAGAACTGGATGCGCCAGCTATAGAACCTTTACATTTGAAGCAAATTCGTCTGTCTCGAGGACCATCTGGGGCGAGGCTCGACGTAAACCTCACAGACCTGCGGGTAAATCACACGTTTTGCCAACTCTTGGATTAGCGACTCCACTTTCTCTTCGAACGATGGAGCTTGAATGAATGCTGACGTAGTGTTCGGTGGTAGAGATGGGGTCATGCATGGTACGAGTTTCCTCAGAACAGATTAGTATCACCCCCCACCATCTCTCCCTCCCCCGTTTAAACAAATTTGTTGCCAGTTAAAAGATCATCATCCCTTCGCAAGTACTGTTTAAGGAGCCTTTTCTAAACTGATTTTGTTGCGTCTTGAACGTAGGTTTCGGGTCCATCCTTGTTCAAAATTCACAACCTCAAAGCAGATGTTGAGAACGTGAAATTCACCTTCAAGGTGACCTTTGATAAACTGACCTTTCAAGGGAAGTATCAGATAGACGCGAGGATCCTCTTGTTGAGACTGACGGGAGACGGAGATCTGACTGGGAGCTTTGGTAAGATATTTGACCAAAGACATCTATTCCATTAAAATTGTAATAATCCCGAGTTGAAGTGAATTTTATGACGTTGCAAGATATTTTAGAAACGTTGAAACGCTAATCGTCATTATACTTGCAAATACATATTTTTTGCTACTCAGCTGAACAGAAATTTGCATGTCAACACATTCAATCGATCAAACAATGTTTTTTTTTTTTTTTCAAGAATCAACCATTCTTAAACGAATTCCATGATTTAACATACTTCAAAGTCATTCTGTCGTATCTCAATTAATTAAACATTGATTAATTCTGGCGTGTGTGTAATACTTTAAAATTACTCACAGATGATATATGCTATAAAAACAGAGATACTACATAATAAACTCTAAATCCTGTTCAAAGATCGCTATACGTGAGTTCCCAGGAGTTCTTTTGATTTTTAAACAATGCTTCAGCAGTCGGCGCTTAAATATTGTCCGACCTGCGCTATCCTACTGGAGTAACGGCTAATTAATTTCTTATTCATTCCATTTACTTACTTTTTCAGACAACTACGACTCCGATGTTGTTTTAAGAGCCCGCAAAGTCTTCAGAGACAACGATACGTACCTCAACTTCGAAAAGATGAAGATAATGATCAAAATTGGCAGGGCCAATTTGCACTTGAGTAATCTATTCGGTGGAGATACGGTTTTAGGTGAGTCAGTGTTTGTTTAACGTCCTTTTCAGTTCGTTATTAAAAGTAATAAAATACCAAAAGATAATTTAAAAAATTGTCGATAATTATAGAACGCAGTGACGCCATCTGTGGCAAAACGCCCAAGCTTGTCGAGAAATAGTACCGATTTTCAAACGCTAGATGGCGACCTATGACTTTGTAAATACCGACAACGAAGTTTCATTCTTTTTTGTTACTATTTACATAGAATTTAAGTTTTGCTCGATGTATTTTAATGATGCAAAGCTTCTACTGTCCTCGCGAGAGTATTATTCAATGTAATAAAGTAAACAAACTGATGAAAAAAATTCTCGATAATCTGTAACGGGTGGCGCCATCGGTGGGAAAGCGCCCAAACTTCTTGAGAAATAGTACTAGTTTTTCAACGCTAGATGGCGCTATCAATTAATGGTTGCCGACAATGTTTTAATTATTTAATTTAGTTGATAGCATTGCATTATTTATAGAGCAAAGCTTAGATTCTATGCTTTTCGTGGTATAAAACCGTGTATATACGCAAGTAATAATAAGATATAAACAAAATTTTATTTACACTATTTCTAGCGCGAAGTGGCGCCATCTAGCGTTTAAAATGAGGTACTATTTCTCGACAAACTTGGACGTTTAGCCACGGATGGCGCCACTGCGTTGTAGAATTATCGACAATTTTTTTATTGGTTTATTTAATTTATTACGTTCAATAGTGCATTTGTAAAGACATTAGGAACTCTGCAGTATTAGAATACACCGAGCGGAACGTTTCTTTTTCTGTAAATAATAACAAAAAAAAATAAAATTTCATTGTCGGTATTTACTGAACGATATGGTGCCACCTATCGTTTGAAAATTGCTACTATTTCTCGATGAACTTTGGCGTTTTCCCACTGATGGCGCCACTAAATTAAAAAAAAAAATTTCAATTATTTATTTATATAAATACATTTCGCAAAGTCTACGCGTCATAGTAATAGGAGATTGATATACGATAAAAGTATTACATATTTTTTTAATTGTTTTCACGTACGATTAGCTGCTGCCAGCCACGAGTTGTTGAACAACAACAACGCGTTAATCCTTGATGAAATAACACCGGTGCTGGAGACATCGTTGGCGGATCTTTTCACGAACGTCGCAAACAAGATCACCAAGTCTTTCACCTACAAGGAACTCTTCCCCGATGACTAAACGACGCGTGATGGCGCTGCGTGTTGCTTATTTCAAAGATATTCATTTCGTCGTGTTGCTACGACTTGGTACCTTTCCTTGCAAATGCTCGGACATATCATACAGTCGCGAGTAGAATAACGGTACCGAGCATTTCACGCAAGATTGCCTTTTCTTCATCGAGATAGAAAGTAAAATTCGTAATAACTACAAGTTTTTAAAAAAAAAAACGAAGATTTTCTTCTAACAGATGGTAGTTTTCAAATTATACTTTTTGACGAATCTTAAACTTTATCAGTTATACAAGAATCGTCTATTCCATATAACATTCGACTGTAAGTTGAAACTATCGAATATTCAACGAATTGAAACTTGATCCGCCTAAAGTAACGGGATAAGGAATTTATTTTTTGTTTTGTTGTTTACAGTTCCGATTCAATTTATGTAACATTCCGTTATATAACGTCTGATCCAACACGTTTACGATTAAAACGTAGTAAGCGTCTGCGAGTTTAATTTATGATGGAATAAAATCAAGAGAAATTACTTATAATATGTTTATTAAATTCGTTGCAAGTATCTAAAAGTACCGAATATTAAACGAGGAATCGTGCGAGCACAAAATGTAACGGTATCGAGTAATAACAGATAATTAGAATAATGAATAAATAATTATTTGAGCGTAGGTCGCCACGCAAATCCTATACATTCGTATTCTTATTCATCGATAACAAAGTAAAAAATCTACACTTTCTTTGCTATACGCACATACCGCGCATATACATAAATTATACTTAACTTCAAAGTAGACAGCTTTCTTGCATTTAACAGAATTTTGAAATCAAAAGTGATTATCACCGGTCGATTAATCGGGCGGAAACGAGCAAAATTTTATTCGAACAAGAGATTGCGAATAAAGTGAACGATGCGCGTCGGTTTCATTTGGAATCAAATTTCCTCGTCTCTGTTCGGCAAAGACGGCATGGTAGGGAACGACTCGGTCCTACGGGATAACGAGAAGAGGACTAGAGGAGCAATTCCTGTTTCGTGAGCACTCCTAATGCTCTGGCAGCCAAGGCTCTGCTCACAGTCGCCGCAGTGTCTTCGATAATTGGACTGGCGATATCCAGAACCAGACGAGGATTAGAGTTGAAGAACGTCGCTGCCGCATCGGCTGAAACGAGAAATGAAAAGTAGTCGAAAGTGTTTTTAAAATTGTCGAGCTAGCCGTACAACGGAGACCTATTTACCTGCTACACTGTGCGAAGGAGGCGCCTTCAACCTGATGTTTCCGTCACCAACGCGGATCTTCGTCACGAGCTTGTCGACTTCGATCCTTTGAACGCCGTTTCTATCGGTGACCGACTTGCCTTGAGCGCTCACTTGCGCTTCTGTATTAGCTGCACATTAAAAATCGAATCGTTAGAGTCGAACTCCTAGAGACGTTTTCCTGATCGAACTCGAATCGTTAGAGTCGGGGTGCACTACTTTGCTATAATTAAAGGAGATGAAATCGTGATACTCACTGAAATTTCCTTTGAAACTGCCAGCACCGTTCAGCGGAAGCAGCAGCAGCCTTCCTTGCACATCGTAGTCGCCGTTTACGTGGATATGAGGTAGCTGAACTTTGATGACGACCGAGAGATCGTCAGGGTTCGCTTTGAGGTCGTCGATGAGGAAATTGGTCGCTCCGTAGACGCGTATTTTGCTCATATTCGCTTTGATTTTCAGAGCCTCCAGATTTCTGTCGACCGTCAGCGACGGCAGGAACAGCGGATCCAGCGCGGGTAGTTTCAAGGACGGTATTCCTTTAGCTAGGTACGGAGTGATTGCTTTTAGTTGCTGCAACACGCACTCGTTGTATTGTCCTAGATTGTTCGTCGGGGCACAGGGCTGCACTCCAGGTGCTGGAAACAAAAGTTGACGCGTGATTAGTATAGCTAGGGGGATGATTTCGTTGCAATTATCTGGAGTTTAATAGGTATTGTTAACGAGTATTACGAACGTAGAGTTTTCGCGAAACGTTGAATCGGTCGATGCTCGTTCCGGATTCTTCACCTATTCAGCAAAAGTCAACGCACTATGTTGAAACTGCAGGTGATTGAACGCGTCTACTTTATCGCTGACTAATAAGAAGTCACGGTGAGCGCGTTTCTGCACACGACGACACAGTCCGACGCGCAGCGCAGCCTTAAAATCGAAAGTGCGCGCGTAGAAAGTGAAATTATCGGGACGCTGCGGACCTTCTCGTTGACCGTAAAGGCGAATTCTCGCGGAGAACACACGTGCTCGTCCAGCGAGAAAGGTTGTTCGGTCCACTGATCGATGGATCGCCGGTAGCTAGAAACCGCGCGGAGCACCGCGACCAATCGATCATTCCGTTTTGTCTCGCCGTTGTGAAAGGAGACCCTACGACTGCTGGATCTACTCGATTTTCTAAACGACTCAGAAAAGAAAAGCATCCTTTGATCGAAAACCTGACGGTGAAATTAGAAATCCCAAGACAACGAACGACGAAGGGAGAATTTCTTATCGATCCATCTATCTCAATATTCTACTTTTTTTTACATTGCTTGATAACGTCCCTGTAACATTTTACAGAATTATGCAACTTATTTTCTGCAACTGGTACATCGGATCTGCATGAATGCGCAGTTAACACGTTGACATTAAACTCCTCTGAAATGAAACGCATCCGTAGTTTTTCCCAAGCATGAATCGATTTTTATGTTTAACCATTGCTCGAACTAACCAGTACCCGCGTAACGTCGTTCTTAATTTGCGATACAATAAAGTAGCAAGAAAATGATGTAAATTTTAAGTTGCAAAGTGCAATTGTAGATAGTAATGTGTAAACAGATATGTACTGGTTGGATATAGATCGCCGTCCATAAGTCACTGGACACTCGTTTACCACTTTAGGAATGTTGAGGCGTGCTTCTGGTTTGGTGGTAAACTATAATTAAATACGTATACTTACGATTAAACAAAATTAATTGTGGAGGACCACGAGTGGTAACCTCTTGAAAGGAACATTGCGAGATAATTCGTAGGCGAAAACAAAGGTGGGAATTCCTGTCAGCTATAGGACGCTTTTTCTGACCAGCCATGTAAACTTTCGAGCCATTTATTTCCGAAATTTGTTCGTTATCAAGTCAAGATAAACCTCTCCGAAAAATGTGTCTTTCCCCCATCTCTGTTTACAGTTTTGAACGGCATCGGTAGTTGATTCACCCAACTAGCGCAGGGTGAGGCGTACTCACGTAGTTCAGCGATGACAGCCCCGATCCAGGTGGCAATCAGGAGTAGCCCGATCATCGTTGTCATCCTGTCGCTGTACTGCGGAGCCCCGTGGTATCACGATTAGCGGGAGCAATATCGAAAATGCGTACTATGGCCCTTGCGGCTGGGTATATATAAACTAAACAGCACTTTCTCCGCGCGTGTAAATCGCCCCACTCTGGGAGATGGTGAATTCATCACGGTAGAATGGCTCCTTTTAACTCAGTCAGGGCCGTAGCCAGCCAGCCGATGGCTAGATGTCGGCTACATGCACGAGGATTCGTCCCCAATTCCATCGGAACTAGCTGACCGTAGGTCAGGATTCTAATCGTTCCGCGGAGAGGATGTGACGTCGGGAGAGATACCGAAACGACGTCGACGCGACGAGATTAGTTCTTAACTAATAAAATAACTCGAAAAGCAAATAGCCAAATAATCGAAAACCACCGTAGCTTCAAGTTCGATAAGCTTCGCAAATCTCCTTTATCGCGGCAATGCGCTGTTGCATTTTTAATTGGCTATTACATCAGAGACGTTCCAAGGAAGTAAAAGTCCCAGCCTGAAATTTGGTTAGCGGAGAGAGCGGGTGCAAGTCCACGTTTTATCGGTTTTACGGTGTACTCATTACGACAATTTTCTTTCGGTCATGTTCTCGTTCAAAGTAGTTGCCTTCTTTAATGGAGCACTCCTAATCCCGTGGCTCGTAAAAGTCTCTTTTCGTTAACCCAGATAACACCGAAGAATGTTTTCTAAATGCATTATTACGTTACGTGGGGATAAACTTAACACGAATAGAGCGTTCACACCTGCCACGATCTTTTTTAGATAAAGTCATTAACAGGCAGTGTCTGCTGAAAGTGATCGTGTTGGGAATACTTGATAATACATATGCATGTATCGTTCGTCAAAAAAATTAATATATGCGCTTGCGACACGTACAGGTACACTGAGTTTCGCTAATTTTCTTGTTGCTTTCGTGGATAGGGATAATATTTTTAGTTTCGTAATTATTCCATGGTCTACTAATAAAGTCCGTAATAATACCATACCAATTTCGGTTCCGTTTACATACTTTAACAGGTGTTTCAAGTACACTGCATGAACAAATTATATCTCGCAAAGCAATTAATTCTACATATTGTGCACATTCCAATCGACTATTATAATGAAACGAACAGTAGATGATACCATTAAATCGTGACTTGAATAGAAAATAGAATACAAACGGCAATTGACTTTAAGCACTTGTAAATAATGTGTACGAGATTACCCGTACTCGTAACGGTAACAGGTTATGAAACGATAATTAATGTTCTTAGGTGGATGGCGATCCTCGGTTTCTAATTGTTTTAGCTTCTGGCGATGATAATCTCAGCGTTGATTTGCTATTAATCTAATAGTCCTTGTGGCCTCGCCAATTCCGACTAGCGTTTCCTGTTGCAATTCGAGATTTCAAAAGACGATGGCGAAAAGTGATATTCATGTATGTGTATAACTCAATAACTTCTGGAAACATCTCTTCGAAGCAGTCTCGTCCTCGATCGAGTATTTTACAGAGAAAACTTTTGTCGTTAATCGTAAGTTGGATGATTTAGAAACTCTTTAGTTGTCATATGTAGGTCATCGACGCTGTGACTCAGGCGTATTGTTCTGTACAAAGTTGGAGGTGTAAAACTGTTTACTTTCCCGTGTTCTCGCATGAGTTATTTTTTATGTCATTCATGTATTTCAATATTTTTTAGGTGGTACAAATATATTCCGAATACATGGAAATATATACTACTAACTAGATGATACAAACAGAGTATTATTCGATAAAGTATGTTACGTTAGAATAAAATAAAAAATGCGATTAAAAGTATAAGCAGCTTAATCGTTAGGAATGATTTCGCTCTCCTAATCCCGTGAATTCGCATTTGATACTCATTGATTGACTGTTACTTTCCCTGTCGCCTAATAGCGATGTTTATGTTGCAACTCGTCGAATTTTCCAAATGCGATTATGTAAAATCTGACGAATCCTGACTGGTTCCGCTATACCGGCGCGCTTGGTGTAAAATAGACGTAACGATTGGAAACTTGTTTGTAAATCGAGCGAGTAAATACATGCCGTTCCTTTACAACCGGATTAATACATCTCACAACGACAAGATTTTACTCGAATAATAGCAGATGGATTATCGATCTTAATCTATCTTTCTACAATTGTTCAATTGTACAATTGTTCTTAATAATATACAAGATACCTATGATATACGCGTATGTAATATGCAACATGTGTGTCTATAATAAATGTTTAATGTATCGAAATATATATAAATAAAAATTACGTCATAATTAAGATTACCTACATTGTAGAACTTACACGTAATGTATACATGAAACATTAATAGCAATTTAATGGGTTAATGACTTTTCAACGCTGTAGTCTTTTTTTAATTGGTACCGTCAAGGTACAGAAATAAATAAATAAATAAGTAAATAAAAGCATGCAATTACTGGTTAATAAATTGACAGATGTACACCGATCAAAATAATTACCATCCTTGATAAGATATGTCCAGAGAATCCCTAATTATTTTGAGCAGTTTACGATAAATCGAAAGAGTGTCCGGTCCGTGTCACAGAAATCCAGTTTCATGGCCGTCCTTGGTTCCTGGCTAATTGACCGGAAGATTTTTGTACATTCTGTAGATCATCGCGTCGGCTATTTTGTCGTTTAGAGCCTTGGTCGCCAAATCGTCCGCCAGCATAGCTGCGACAGCCTCTGCTGCCATCAAACCTGTGAACAAAAAACAATGGAAATATTTAAGCGACGAGGAATATTCGGTTACACCTATATTGCTTCAAGCATGTCCTCTAAAGTCTTTCGCTCGTGTACGTTCTCAGTTAGTCATGTAGCGGCTGTTAGTCTGCTATTAAGCGAATCAATATCTCGAACTCGTTCGTCGTGGGAGTGGATGAAAACGATGCAGAAAGTGGACACTTTTACTTAATTCGCAACCATCGATCGACGTCGATACACCCAGTGCACGGCTACTTTTACTTTCCTTCTTTGTTTCCTGATTGCACGGTGAATAATTGGATTGTAAATTGCACCTTGTAACGCATGAAACGGTAGCGTCTTCGAATCGAAACGAATGGTCTCATCGATAAAATTACGTTTATGTCTCGAAACAAGTAACGAGTTTTCTTTAAAAATTTTAATGGAATAATTGAATAAATGGATGACCAAGTCTTGTAAAAGTGGAACTTTACTACTTGTAAATATATTTGTTTAAGTGCGAATATCAACAACAGATATTATCTGAGTTTTTTCGTCCAAAGCTGCGGCAAAGTGGAGACTTGAACGCGTGGTGTATCGCGTGACGCAGCCCGGGTATGTAACGACAAAATCGGACTTGGATCGCCCACGGACGCCGAAAGAAAGTATTTTTCAATCCGTTAGGCTCTCTCGTGCTTTATATAATTGCGTATACGCGACATTCCATCGTTGAAACATATGCGACGACCCAACGGACCGTCGGCATCGGTGCGATCGCCGACACGCATGCAGACGTAACTTTCGGATCGATTGACAACGCTTTCCTCGATCGGAATCCTCTTTTCCTCCTGTGTTTTTGCCATTGGCTAATTATGGAATACCGCGGCTATGACACCGGTTCTATGATGCAATAAAAACAGACGAAAGAGTTTTACATAATACCGTGAACTAAGCTTATTGTTGCCATACGAACTCGTATCGGTGACGAACGATCCTTTATACGGGCAACTGCTACGTCTATCGGTCGTCGAAGCTACGATGATATTTACCATGACTAAGAATCGATTTTACTGGTCCCTTTTCGTCCATTCCCTGAAGATCGACGTTCTGCTGCTTGGCTTTTAGCTTGCTCCTGGCTGCACGCACGATTAACGTATCTTCGCCGTTGGTTTTCTTTAATTCAACTGTGAAGTCGCCCACCAGTTCAGCTGGATACAATTAAAGGAACGTTAATAACATTGTCTACTAACATTTTTGTAGCCGATGCTTGATACTTACCGAAGGTGCCATTGAGTTTTCCTGTTCCTCTCACCAACTCCTTTCCAACTTTTCCCGTCAACTGGTAATCCGATTTTATACGAAGCAGAGGGACTCGTATTTTTATGATAACGTGCATCACATCGTCCTTAAGTAAACGTTAAAAAGTAATTAAAGATCGCGATGCTGTAATTGTACGTACATATCAAAAATAATACTTACGTCGGTGTGATTTTCTTGGTGCGCGCGTTTCCGTCTCGATCCTTGAGCATTTTTCGACTCCATTCCACCGTAATGGTACACCAGTTGCATTCCCTCCTCGAAATATCCTTCCTTTTCCTGGTACTCTTTCGCGTATCTACTCAAGCCTTTCAAGGTCTTCGCTTCTATGGCAGCTTTAATTGCGTCGTTTCTCTTCGTCAACGCCTCTCCTTCGGTACAGTTGTAACTAAGCATCCGTCTCTTGTCGAGAAAGTCCTATTTGCATAATTTCGTTATTAAAATGATCCTGTCGTACCGATACTAACAGCACGAGTGCTACGTAAATCCGACTAGCTATTCCAGTACGAATTATTAAGGAAGAATATAGCAACAGTACCTTTGGAACATCTTTGACCCCGTACACCTTAGCGTCTCCTCTCGATTCGATCTTCTCGTTCCCAAAGCGCTTGATGTTTCCATTGTCGTTTGCATCCGCGTAAACGATGTCTATGTAACCTGATTGCTTTTCCAATCTGCCTTGCTGCCCTCTACCACCGTAACCAGGAATGATTCGTTGATCCTGACCCTTCACGCTGCTCTCTACGTTCTCAGATGCTGCAGTTTCGACGTCTCCGTAACGCTCTTCGGCTCTCTGCCGACCAAAGTTTACTCTTCTTTGGTTACCGACGTTCTCTCTTTCGTTTTCATTCCTACTTCTTTCGTATTCTTTGATAACAGCGTCTGTTCTGGCTCGATCGTAATCCTCCTGTTGATAATTTCTGGAACTCGATTCGGAATTCGAGTCGTAACGAGACTGATAGTTCCTCGAATTCGACTCGTAGTTCTTCTGCTGATTGCTCCTGGAATTTGATCCGGAATTCGAGTCGTAAGGAGGCTGATAGTTCCTCTGGTTCGACCTCGAACCGGACTCGTAATTTTCCCTTGATTGATAGTTTCTCGAGTTCGGTGACTCTTTTGTCCCGTAAACCGGCTGGACGTCCGAAGGATATCTGAAACAGAAGTGTATACAATTTCATTTCACCAATAGATAACAAAAATATCAACATACAGTGTTTTCCGAAATTACGGTTTCGTCTAAGTAAACGTTTCGTCTTTGGCTCACCTGGAGTTATCGCGAATTCGAGCCATCTCTGGTCTGGAGACAACCCTGGCGCCCTCCATGCTGAAACCTCCGTAACTCGAGTCCTCGGACTTGTTCCGCTCGCTCTGAGACCCGTCGGTTCGATCTTTCATTTTCTCGGCTTGGATCTTCATCAGGAATGGATCGTATTGCCTCAGCCTCTCGAAACGGCTCTCCTGATCCGGAGAACTCGCTTGAAATTTGTTTTTTTGATTGGTGGCCGAGACTATGGCTTCGAAGCTTTCGTTCTGGCCTTTAGGTTCTTTGACCAGCATATGGAACCTGTACCTGATGGAGTCGAGGTCTCTGAGATCGCTGTAGCTCACGTAGCCAGCTTCCAGTTCGCTCAGATTCGACTTCAGTCTACCTTTGGCGATGTGAATACTCTCCACGGTGGAAGCGTTCAGTCCGCTGATCTCCACGTTCCTTAAAATTATTCTATAGCTGGTATCGTCTTCGGATTGGTCCACTTTGATGACTGGTACCTTCAGCGGGTCCAGTTTGCCCGTCTTTGAAAATCCACCCGTTAGAAGTTTCATCCAGAGTTGCTGAGACATCTCTAGCAGCGAACCCTGACCGTTGGCCAACGCAACCACGCACAGAGCTGCGAATGCTATACGGATAATCTTCGTCATTTCGATTCTGGATCTGTTAAGCTACTTTGTAATCAAACGACGTGGTTTACTCCACGGTATAGACCTCCCAGATGTAGACGGGTTTGAACAACAGCAGAAGCACAATGACAGTCACGATGATGATAAATAGAAAACAGAACAGAGCCGCGCACATTAACACGCGTGGTTGCAGACGAACAACTTGGTCCAGGACGTCGATCAGTCGATAGATTCAACGGGATCGACGAGGTCCTCGATGACCATTATGAGATCGTGTGGAACGATGCGGAGACACTCGTTGGAGAATTTCGTGGACGGTCGTGTACCGATGCAGCATCACCGATTGCAAGTGGGTGATGCGTTCGTCCGAGGTTTTTATACGAGATTGTGGAAGGGCATCTGATCTGGGCCATGGACCCAGTCATTCTTGACACGTGTTAACTAGGCGGCTATTTCTAGGTGGACGTCGTTTCTTCTTTTTCTAGATCGGCTCGTCGTTCCCTTAAGTTCTGTTCGCGTTGCGCGGCCAATAGGGGGCAAGGTCCTTCCCCGACCTTAAGTGGAAAATTGTCCAAAGCCGCAAATAGAGCGCCATCGGTGTCCGATGTTACGTAACAGCGTTCTCTTAAATGTACATATCGTCTAGAGTGTACTGTGATATCTTTGCGTCTAATCAAACAGCCAGAAATTAAACATTCGATGTTTTAGATTTAACGGACAACTTTTTCAAACTTCCTGCTAAATGTTTTATACGTGGCACTCACGGATCTCTGCGCGTAAAATCGTTGATTAACATAGGAATTGGTAGTGGTATAAAATTGATGCGTAGCAAATATCGAAACCTTGAATTGCGTGATCCATAAATGGAAAAGAATGACACTAGAAACGACAGTGTCAGCGCATTGTCAATCGACGGCACGTCCGCGTATCTTCGACGGCGACCAACTCCGAAATTATTTCGTGATCGAACCTCGTCGCGGTAACAATGCTGCTCTACGGATCGTTGATAATATTTTTTGTGACGAGCTGCTCGACTGCCGCTCTACCAGTTCCAGATATTCGTGAGTATCCTGCTCTCTTTAATAATTCGCTGACAACAGAATGATAGCGGGATCATTTTCGAGGACTATATTACATCTATTTTCGTAAAAAAAAAATGTATTCAATCGCGCCGCTTCGTACCGTAGTTCTAGGGCACGTCCGACAATGTAGATGGCCGTTTCGAATCTGGAGCGCGTGCATTTAATTCACGATAAATCGATCAGAAAATCTAAAGTATTTAGGTTTGCTTAGGGAGCCTGGCTAATTTGAATTACGAACAACGTTTTACTATGTTTTCCAGCACCGTATCTAAAGATATGTCACCGGAGTGACCCGCATCTGAACGACTGTATAAAGGAGAGCATCAAAACGTTGAAACCGTACCTGGGAAATGGCATTCCGAGCCTTCGAATACCACCCTGCGAGCCACTTCATGTGGACGAAGTCGAGATCAATCAATTTTCCGGCCCGATTTATATCCATGCAAAGTACAGCAATATCTCCATCTACGGCGGAACGAACATTGTTCCAAAAACCATCAAGTAAGTTGGGTATTCTTATAATAATTACAGCAGATGTAAAAATGTTCCTAGAATAAATTCTATGCTAATGAATTCTTGATTCGGCAGGCTCGACTTGGACAAAGATCGCATGAGATTAAAATTCTTTATTCCTTGGCTGGAAATGATCGCGCATTACCATCTGAACGGCAAAATAATGATGCTACCGATGGTCGGAAGTGGTTTGGGACACGGGAATTTCACGGACATCGATGTCATCATCACTCTTCAGATGGAGCGTTACCAGAGCCAAAAAACAGGTCAGGTTCACCAGCGCGTGAGCGACATTTACGTTGATTTCGTGATAGGCCATGCTACGGTGAAACTGGACGATTTATTCGACGGCGACACCACGCTCTCCGCGGCCATGAATCTTTTTCTAAACGATAACTGGAGGTCCATAGTCGCGGAGATAAAGCCGAAACTCGAGGAGACTATCGGCGATCTTATTAAAGACTTCACGGACAAGATTTTCTCCGAGTTTCCGGAAGATGTGTTGCTGCCACCTTGAAATTGCATCATTTTTTTAAGCTTTCGCTTAGATGTAACATAGAATTTTTAAGTACAATTTGTAAATTTACAAATCTATATATAAGCTGGTACTAAGATATTCTTTTATAATTTCGTAACATACCTATAACCCTGGTAGTAGGCAACCACATGGTAAACGCGTAAGCTGGACAAACATTCCGCAGGCGCAGTTTAAAATTTAAAATTATCAGTTTCGATTACCACGATAACGAGGAAACAATAAACTCGTTCTCCACGTCTTCTGCCAATTAATTAATTAGCAATGTAATAAAAACTAATGCAAGTGTATTCAGACTTTCCAATAAACAGTTCCATCTATAAGATTTTGTTAGTTTAAAGAAATTTACAAATAACGTATGCGTGTAAGCGATCGTTGAATCTTACACCACTGCAGATATTTTCTAAATTGAAATCCCGTTGAAACTCGTTGCTCAAACGACTATTTCTCCGCACGAGAGGATCGAATTATAAATTACAGCCAGAAACGGATTAATCGTTTCTCTATCATTTGTTGAGATGAACACGCGTAATCCCGTATAATCTTTGGCGTTCAACTGCTTCCTAGGATAATGATGCTCTTGCGAAAAAGACTCGACGAAGAAATTGAAAGGATTCTTGCGGCATCTCCAACATCACGCGAAGTGGTAAACAAGTGTATAGATCGGAATTCGCAAGCGCGAAACACCTTTTAAAGGCTTGTAGACAGTGACGTTAAATATCAGTAGTGCTATCGATTCTGGTATTTAATTTTTACATGTTTCATTCTATTCACGTAACATTATTTACCAGGACATTAAGCATTCGCCTTACAGTATGCAATCCGTACTCGCATTCGTGTAATGTCTATCTTCGCCAGGCGTACGAGTCGATTCTGTTGCGTCAATCAATACGGTCGACTAATTGACGATAGAGGATATTCATTTGACTATATTGTGTTTCCTTGAAAATATTTTCAGCCTCTTTCGTTGATTCTTTCCGAACCGTAATTTATGAATTAACTAATCATACGGAGTGGAGAATTTCAGAAAGGTTATCTGCATAACTGGTTTATTTTTAAAAATAGACAAAAATGTTTGAGACAGGAGCTTCTTGAATTCGGGGGAGGGGGGAGGGGGGGGGGGGACGTAGTCTCTGACATGCGCTACGGCAGACGAAAATAAAAGACACAAAGTTAATATTCATTTCGAAAATCTAAATTGCAACTTGGAATGTACTTGAAATATTTGCTGTTGAGATGTTACTTGAAGAAACTTCGCATCACTCTGTGACACAATGTTTGTATTGAATTCTTGCTACGCTACTTTTTCTCGGTTTCCTAGGTAAAACAGTGCGCGTGTTAGAAAGCTATACAATTTTAAGGGACTGAATGTACGCGTGTCAAAGAGTTCTCGATGTCGACAGAACAAATTGGGCAAGAGAACGATGCGGTCTTTCAGAATTTCTCCAAACGGTGTAAAACGCTCAAAAATTTCAAGGTGTTCAAATAAGAGGCATGGTTGAGAGCTAAAGGATCGCTACGCGAAAAGTTTGCTCGGGAACAACCTACGTTTCTTCCATCAACGAAACGTACCACGAACATGATACACTAAAATTAAAAAGAAGAATAACGATAACGTATCATCGATAAAAACGTTCCAGTGTTTATCATTGAACATTTTCGCAAATTAACGTGTTTGTCGAACTCAAACAAGTCTTGCAAAATGCACCTTTCTTCACTATTCATTTCCGAGTAATTTATCAGGTATTCCACGCACGCCTTCTGTCAAGGACCAACTCGAAAAGACAATGACACATTATACATTCATGGCCAGCTAAGCCACAAACAGAAAATCGTGACCAACTATTATCGTATATTAATATCATCTATTGTTAAAAATAAACTATTAATGTTTATACGTCACAGCGTCGTTTCATGTAAATGTTACAATACCTTCCATGTTGTAGATATAATTAGATCGGTGTATCGCGAAGAATAATCAAAAGTAAAATGATGATTGCACAAGACAATCTCCATATTAATCTCGTGTAAAATTAATACCATTAAAATAATTTTGATGAACTGTTTAGATGATGTAGCGCTCGCGCAATGATCTAGTAGGGCATTACGCAAAATTCACTGTTCGTTTCGTAGTGTACGTGCACACATTTTCTAGCCTCGATATTATCTTTCATCATGTTTTCTAAGGCGCAATTGACCAACTCTAGTCTAATTTCGATGTACCTTAATAAATTTCATTGCAAGATTGAATCGCGATGAATCATTTTAAATTGGTACATACTTTACCGTCGACGGTTTGATTTTTCTTTTTAATATGTTTTGTGAAACAATCAATTTTGTAATCAATAGAACAAAAAAAAATACATTTTAAATCAGTGGAGCATTATAAGCTTATTCAAGCAAATGGGAATTCGGGAATTTGGGAATTTGGGAATCTCGGAGATTAAACAAGATGTCTACAGTAATTTTTCAAGAACCATTTTTATAAAAAGCGAATCGTGAAACAGTGGTGTCCGAATGTCCAAAGTGCGAGCTTCGGTGGCGGGAATAGAAAGAGGCAAACTCCTGTCTGCGTTTAAAGCCGAGCAAAAGTCCCCAGAGTAGGGGAACCCTCGCATATAAGACAGAATATGAACGGGGCCCGTGTTTAGTTTACGACAACCAATCCACCTAGCCGTCACCTTTATCCCTCGTCAAGATCAACTACCTCCATCCTTCGTGCTTCGGATGACCTATTAATCGTCTACTGACCATGTAACAAAAACTTCTTGAACCAAAACAACTAAAATAAAAATTGGTGAATTTACAAAAAAGAAAAAAAAAAAATTTGCAACGGTGACTTTTAGACAAAAACTGGAAGAACGAGTGTTCACACCCATTATCTTCAAGGACGGAGGATATCAGACGTCTAAGACCGGATTTTACAGGACTCAGACCTGTGGAGGGAATCGTTCCAAGATTCTCGGATTCGAAGGATCAGTTTTGGACAGACCGGCAAACCCTCGGGGATGAAGTCTTCCAGGATGCTCGGTGGACGAAGACTAGCTTGCTCGCTGTTGACACTGTTGTTCGTTCAGCTGGTGTCCTGTGAGACGGAGGATACCAATACTGGACTGAACGAGCCAGACTTCGAGACTCGTAAGCTTCCACCGCGTCATTTCTTTTGATCTATCTCTAGTGGGTGGCACGTGGTTTCGAGTGAACGCTGTCAAGGATCTTTTGATGTCTTCACCATTGAAGGTTGTACTGAAAATTGAACGATATAGTGACGTTTAGAATTTGGACGAGTCTTTCTATGCTATCCCAGGTTAACTAAACGTTGTTGGGTCATTGGCTGTCAATGACAGGAGCAGGATTTCCAGGTGCTTCGATCGCTAGAAGTTGTTGTTCGAAAAGTGAAATTGTTCGAGGTCTGGAAATTGGGTGGTAATGACGTTTGGAGCTCCTACACTGGCGAGGTTGTGCAACCACTCTCCATTCGTAAGAGGGAAACACGAAGTCGGCTTTTCGTCAGGCTGGATCGCGGGATCCAGTGGCTGGATTTCCTCGATCCGTTCACGGTAAACGGACGCGTGTCTGTTCGGTGTTTTTCACTTGGAATACGTTTCGTTAAATGCTTTGCGGTCGTGCAACCTGCGACTGCTTCTTTTAATATTAAATTAAATTGTTGTTTAGATGAGTTTTTAATCTGTTCGATATAAAGTTCGATTTAATTTATTAATAAAATACAAAGTTTGACTCGATTGGTAATTTATAGAATGCTTTTTAATAGTAATTTCTGAATGACAAGATGTACTGTCAAATGGCATGTGTCGCCGGTGGCTAGTTGTCATAAGTGACCTATTACCGACAAACAGCGTGACGACACAGTGCCTGCTGAACGCAGAGTGTTATCGTTACGGGGGCTACGTAACAGGTGCACAATGAAGGTGTTACCGGCGAGTAATTATTTCTCGTATTTTCCTTGCACGATCATTGAGCGTATCTGCCTTTCTCTTTCCGCGCGGGGGGTAATTGCGATGAACGATTATGCCGCGGAAGCGTATTGTGTTAACCGGGTTTTCCTTCTTTCGACGTTTAAGTTCGTTTGACGAACACGCGACGTTTCCCGCCTCGAACGATTTTCGACGAAAGGTGATTATGTTTTCTTTCTCATATCCACGTGTATCTGTTTTGAGAAATTCAATATATTTTTCTAACGTGCATTCTTGACGGAGTAAAGTCACCGATTGGTGCGTTCGAACGCGAAACGCTACGTGGAATGACAGATCAGTATCGAAGGAATTTTCCAAGAAATAAGTTTCATTTTTAATCTCTATGAATTTTTAGCACTATGTAACATTCAGCTGAAGTGGTAAGAGCTACCACTGAAAAGGTCATAAGACGAAAAAGGTATCAACGAAATGTTGCTTCTGCAGTGACCCAATTTCCAGTCCATGGAGCGAGCATATCAAAAACAGGGTCTCATGTAATCGCCGGCAAACAACGCCTGCTACTCTTGCGGCGTAACGTAACAACGGCGTAACGTTTCGACAAAAGCGAGCAGTTAGAATTCCTAGTTCGTACGTACAATAGCCATTCGGGTTAGGTAGCTTAAACACCGGCCCAGACGCGAACTATTATGCGAGGCTGCGCCGGTCACCGTTCAAACATAATGGTACCGGGCATGGCGTAACGGCTCTCGATGGCGTGGCGAAGGTTATGTCAGAGATTGCATAACAGCCGAGGATCGGCGGCAATCGGTCGGAGAAAGTACCGGGCTCGAGCCGGTCTTGCGACGGTGTATCTTCGTCGTACAAACGTCGCTCGTCTTCGTCTGATCGAATCCCGAACGTTTCGAGTGAAAGCGCCAACGCGATTCTCGGTGCATCAGCCGGTCCAGATTCCTAGAAGCTGTTACATCGTGGAAACAATGTCCACGCTAATCGATCACGAACAGCTGCCTCCAGAGACAGGCCTAACTTTTATCTGGCATTTCGATAGTGATTTCGTTACCAAGATGTAACTTGGTAACGCGACATAACGTGCACATGGCGCTACACGCATCGAAGTCACTCGCAAATGTTCCTGTACGCCGCGAATTCGACAAACCAGACGATACCTTGTTTTCGATCAACTTGTTTGCTTCGTCTTTGGAACGATATAAAGAGCAATGTTAAGATTAAAAGCTGAGATAAAATTACAGAAGACCAGTTCTAGTGTCGGGATATTCAGCTGACAGGGTATCATTGAACATTACGAAGTCCGATTTCGTAATGGTCGCCGTGCAATGACGTGAAAAGTAGAACAGGCATCGATTGAATGGGGAAAGTGTGCATGTAGAGCGCGTCATGCAATTGGGACGGGTCGGACCTTCTGATTCGATGAACGTAAAGAAAAACTAGCGGATAAAAAATATTGAAAATCGATAGTTGCCGAACATAAATTCTACTATAAATGTGAAAACCATACAATTTCCATGTCTTAATAGAGCATGGGAAAGGAGGTAGCACAAACTACGTCTCATAAATTGATGACTTGACTGATGTAACGACGGTATAAACATGGTTCTCTATACAAGATTTAAGGAATTCGTCGAGAGAAACGCAGTTTCTAGTTAAAGGAAATAAACCATGTTGAATTTGCTGCAACTATATTGGAACTTTATTGGAGAGAAAGTCGTTTCTGTTCGAAATTTATTATTTCGAAGTACCAATGACGTTATAACGCACGTGGTTTCAGCAACACTGTTACAAGCGCAAGCTATTTACATATTTACATCGTAGGTTTTTAGTGTTCCAGGTATGGAGATTAGACCTGTGGCAAGTTATACTAAAATTTCGACCAAACTCTATTCCTAAAGTAATATTATAAATATCCACTTTCGTAAACCACATCGAAACATGTGCTTGATATGGCGAGAACTTTGGTGTCCAGAGAAATTGTATGTCAAGATCAGTCAATTGTAAGTCAACCAGTGTTTTGCATTTTTATTGCAGAGGGAAGCTCGAAACGTCCTTGCTGGTAGCGTGAATGCTAAAATGTGCCAAAGTTTCATGAATTGTAAACTCAGAATAATTACAACAATACCGTAAAAAATTGATTGCATTTGTAAAAGTTACTACTATAGTTTAGATAATAAAATGATCGTAACGAGCTTCGAAATGAAACCGAGTACATCGAGAAACATTAGCAAATGCTACGTAACAGGGAAATTTTCCGTAATTATTGAATGCGTAACTAATGCCGAAGGATGATACGGAAAGGTAAGACTCTCGGAAAATGGAATTAATTTTTCAAAGACATCGGAAGTGAGAGTGGTTGCATAAAGCTACTGGATGTAGGAAGACATCGTAATTCGTTGGGAAACAAAGTCACGACTGCGTGACTTTACGTGATGTTAAAATTTCACGTATCCGTTAACCGCGTAACGTTAAACGCGATAAGAGTTTACTACAAATCAGTCTTCTTTTAAAACATTCTATTTTTCACAGCCGAGTACATATTACCCTGCAGCAGGTCGGATCCTAAGGTGGAGGCATGCTTCCAAAATACGTTGAACCATCTTCAACCCTATTTGTTGAAAGGTAAATATATTTATTTTAAGACAAAGTTTACGTTAAAGTTTTCAAACGAAGATAGCGTTCAGAGAACTGTGCTCTAATTCAAACTATTACCTGAACTGCTAGCTTTCTCGCATCTACGATTAAGTAAGTATGTAATATTATTAGTAAATAATGAAATGATTAATCACTAAAAGCAAAACAAGTTTAACACTTTTTATTTCATATTGCAATACTTATTCAGGTATCCCCGATTTGGATCTACCTCCAATCGAGCCACTCATCATCCCGGAACTTGGAATGGAGAATGGACAAGGAGCAGTGCGCATCAGAGCTCTGTTCTCCAATATCACCGTCATAGGAGCGGGAAACTATTCGATTACCAAGACTCGCCTCGATATAGCCTCGTACAGGCTCGATCTCCACCTGGGTTTCCCCAAGATCGAACTTCAAGGTCGCTACGAGGTAGCAGGGAACGTGCTTCTTTTCCCAATTCAGAGCCACGGCGATTTTTGGGCACTTTTCGGTAACACATCAAGTTATGCCAAAGAGAGTCGTCGCGTCAGACGAATAAATATATAATAAAATAAAAATGTTTGAGTGCAGGTGACGTGCAGGCCATCGCACGTGTGCAGGGCGCGGAGGAGGTCAGGGAAGGGATTCGTTATCTAAAAGTGACGCGAATGCTGGTGGATTTCAGCTTGGGTCGTGCTCGATTTCGCGTGATCGATCAGCTGAACGGCAACAACGTGATCGGTCAGGCCATGAATCAGTTTCTCAACCAGAACGCGAAAGAGATCATCGAAGAGATGCGACCAGCTGCCAGCGCCAGCATCGCTAAACATTTCAAGGACTTTCTTGGCAAGGCCTTGAACAAGGTACCGCTGAAAGTATGGCTCCACGACACGTAGCTTCCCGGATCGTCTCTCCCGAAGACGAGAAACTCGCTACTACTCTCGAAACATCGTGCTCGAATTTCAGATTGACCACGAGTTTGCGCATAGTCGAAGGACGATCGCAAATCGATCGAGTATTTTGATGGACTAAGACTAAATTTGCGAACATGTACGTGCTTTTTTTTCTTAGAAAAGTTAGGATACTTGTGTGCGCTTTAGCCAAGAATTATCTAATATTATTATAGAAATCACAAGTACCGTTATATTATTATTACTGTGGTAGAACCTCGGTTATGCGAACTGAACAAAATTCCAACACTGTCCTCGAAGCAAGCTAGAGCTTAAGCTCAAGTACAGCGTAGTATATTTATCGTTAATTTTAATAAGCAGTGATCTCTCATTTATTTTTGCATTTCGAATGTAACAAAAATAATTGTATCACACCTACGATTTATTACTGTTAAGGCAACGTTTATTTCATTTGGGCTGAAGAGAAAAACATATTTTATTTTAGGAATCTTCGCTGAAAAATTGTTTGTAACCAAAAGATTGAGAGCCACTGTTTGGCGTATATACCATTCGACATTTTGTAAATATCGTCTGTATTTGCTCCCTTAAAATGTATATCACGTCATTGTAAATATCAAGGGAAAAACAATAAAGCAGTAAATCTATCAGTGTCACGGGTATACGATTGGTCATGCGAGCCCAAGCAGTTTCTAGAATCCAGATTGTGCCCGAGAAACGTGCTGTTTACAGATAAGTTTACAGATATTCTAACTATAGAATTCTAGGTCTTGTTTACCAAGGTACATTCAAACGGTCTGGCAGCGATACGTCACCGTCAATGTATCTAAAACTCATTGAATTTATGTTAAGTCAGACGATTTCAATTAGACATCGAATACGCGAACAATTCTGTATCGAAAGACACGATAGGTGTCCGAAGAAAAACTAAACTGACGATAAAGATAAGAGGTGTACTTTCATCGGCACGATTAGAGGGTTGATGCAATAACGTCTGTCTGGCAACCCTTAACGATACTCCCTCGAAAATACTTTCACCCACCTTTCGACATTATTTATCTGCGTCAGAGCGAACGCAGAGGGCGTTTATCTTGGAAGGAACGCGTCGATGAAAATTCGTCGAGCAACGTACCCCAATCTGGTGAAACGAGAGACGAAACGTCCAAGTTGGTCGAAGTCGAGCAACGTTGCCAGATAATGAATTAGAACCATGGTAGGACGTATCGTTCGACCCTCGACCCCTGCGTCTCTGTCTCCCTTTCTCTCCGTCGTCTTCCTTTATTTTAACTCTGGTAGCCTGAAAACTAAACTTATGTCAGAGCTCGCACAGCCGCGTCAAACGTCGGAAGCGACGGTCTCGAAGGCACACCAGGACAAGGTGTCGGATCGACGCGTACGTTGTTCATAAAAACGGTGATAAGTGGACCGACGGGGAAGCCTAACGTTGGAAATCATCGTTGTCTCTGATGTGAATGTGATGCGACGTAGTTCATTTCTTGCGTGAAGCGTCGAACAAGAGGTTCGGAAGGTAGCGAAGAATCGGTAGAGGCCAACTTTAAACGATGATGGCTCAATTCACTAAGAGACAATGGCTCACGCTGATAGTCATCAGCCTCGCGGATTTCGCGAACGCCATTTGTGTTTCACTTCAGGCGCCATTCTACCCTCAAGAGGTGAGTTGTCTTATTAAAAAAAACTGATTCGGGATGACAAGCATTCGAAGCATCTCGATTAAAAAATTGTTTATATTTATTTCTCGAAGAAATTACGTTTCTTGCCATGACCTTGCAGACTTAAATTGTGCTCACTGTAAGATAGAATGACGTTTGCGAAGCATCACAGTCGAATACAAACAACGCAGCTATGTATTTATCAAACATAAGAGCGTCATACTTGCATAGCAATCGTTACGTTCTTCAGTTTACATCACTGAAGGTTACTATCTTACTATAACAGACACTTGTGAAATAGACTTTGGCGCCATGTAACTCTAAACAACGTATTTCGACGATGTTTATCGGCAAGTTCAGCGGTGTCTACTAAACACTGTCGAGCTCTGATTATTAATAATCGCTGAGGCCTGTTATTTCAGTACATGCAGCAGCAATCTTAATTAGTCTTCCATTGCTAGACATAATCATATAAATATATCTCCTCGTGAACAAGATTTTGCCACCAGTAAGCATCTTCTTTGATGAGCCTACACGCGTGTCTGCGAATTAACTTTGATAAACCTTATCGTGTTATGTTAAACGAAAATTCGTATCATAATTTGTCTATCCTCGACAAAAAAATCGCGTATAATTACGCGTAATAAACGATAATCTGACGAAACCGAATAAAAACATGCGATTAAGATTACTTTCCTCTATTTTCAAAAATCTCGAGCACCCATTTCTATCAACAACCAATATTTCGGTTCGTAAATCTCGCTGCGTGAAATGTCTAAAGTTCATTCAGCTTTATCTAAACGAGCGTTAATTGCAGCCCAAACAGTGATATGCGGAGTGATAAAGAATCGTGGAGCATATCCAGTATCGATGGGTCAGCAATGGTTCAATTTCATTAAAAGTATACGTGCTTGCTCATTATAATCAGAAATAATAGTATGACATTGTACTCTTATATCTGTTAAATATTGTATACGAGATGAAATGGACTGATTAAATCGTCGTAATTACATAGTGATTTATCGATTGTTTTTCGTACCTAAGGTATTAATAATGATCTAAAAATAAAGTATCAAGATTTATTTGATTCAAATTTGTTCGTTGTCCACAGGCGGAGAGAAAGGGTGCATCTGCCTCTGAATATGGCTTGGTGTTCGGAGTCTTTGAATTGGTCGTCTTCGCTATCAGTCCTGTCTATGGACAATACGTAAGTGAAATAATTAGTGAATACACTCCAATCGGAACAGAACTGAAATACTACGTTGTAACTTGGTATTACTTTTCGAAGACGAGATCACGCGAAGAAAGTGTTTATTCGCGAAATAATCTACATATACGTGAATCGATATCCGAGTGACGCACAACTCTGGACGAGTAAAAAGAAAGCCTGAGTAACGTCTACCCAGCTTGCTTCACCGCTAAAGATTCGACCATTTGTAGGCGGCATCTTTCATCAACAATGTTTATCGTATTATCGCCTGTCTGATGAAATATCGAATAAGTACCGTTTCTCCAGATCTAAATAAAGCACCGAAAGCTAAACGGAGTCATAAAACTCTTATCAACGATAGAAGTCGTCTAAAATTGTCGATCTGTCTCTTAATCTATACTCAGCGTTAGGATTCTGCTACTTTATCGTGGAACAGGCAAAAAAAAAGCCACGTGATCGAAGGGTCGTAGATAAAGTATCGCTAACTGAATACTTTTTCATTAGACGTTATCGAATTCATAAAACTTTATCGTTTCGAAAATACGTAAATTTTGTTCGCCGAAAGATTCGCTTCCGTTCCCAAACGTAGCCACATTTTTAAAAATATTTGAACCTGAACATAATTAGCGCAGTTCTTAAGTTTATTTTCTCCTTGCAGTTGCATCGCATCGGGCCAAAGTTTCTGTTCAATGGCGGTATCCTGACGACAGGAACTTGCGCTATCCTCTTCGGTCTGTTGGACAAGGTGAACGGTCATTATCCCTTCATAGTTCTTTCGTTCGTGATTAGGATCGTCGAGGCGATGGGCAACGCTGCTTTCCTTACGGCTAGCTTCGCCATTATCGCCAAGGAGTTCCCGGATAATGTCGCTACGACCTTCGCCAGCCTCGAAACTTTCTTTGGCTTGGGCCTCATCGTTGGGCCCACTGTGGGCGGCGCACTTTATCAGGTAAGGCAATAAGCATAAAGATGTTTACTCGATCGAATCACTTAGAACATCTATTTAAATGGTTTACCGCGGTCCCTTTTCCTTGACTCTTTTCGTGCTAACGATAAACGGGACTCGACTTCGTCTTAATGACCTTAACTTAGGTATCGATGGACAATGAAAATTCCAAGTACCGAAAGTAACCGTTGTTTCGTATATATTAATGAAAAATTGAACCACAGGTTGGTGGATACACAACTCCATTCGTTGTCCTGGGATCAGCATTGTTCGTAACAGCAGTCGCAACCATATTTATCTTACCGGTTCATCCGAATAATAACGAAGCTACTCACAGCACTGGAGGTGAGTTTTCAACGTTAACTCTTTGACTGTGAGCTTCTTGTAATTTATTCGTAATTTATCATTAATACACGTTCTCAGGAATGACCAGGGCTCTAAAGATCCCAGGTGTATTGGTAGCCATGTGGTCTATAATTGCAACCAGTATGAGCATAGGATTTTTACAGGCAACGTTGGAACCGCACTTGAGGCAATTCGCGTTGAGTCCAATCATTTTGGGCTTAATGTTCGTCATTAACGGTGGCACTTACGCCATCACGGCCCCAGCATGGGGCTGGCTCTGCGACAACCATTTCCATCCAAAAGTAATTCTCGAAAAATTTCTCTTCTTTAATATTTCAACGAGACAATGTACCTAAACATTTTAATTTTTATAACGATTTTTAGGTGGCTACCTGTGCTGGATGCATTCTCGTAGTCATAGGATTCTGTTTAGTCGGTCCGGCACCGTTCATTCCGTATCCAACCATGATTTGGATGACCATTTGCGGTCTCGTGGTGCACGGCTTAGGCATGGCTGCACAACTGGTTGCCAGTTTCACGGATGCCTTGAGAACGTCGATGTAAGTTAACTTAATAATGTAAAAATACGTCGTAAAAATAGTTTTCGAGGAAACAAAACTAAATATAATTTTCAGATCGCATGGATTCCCAAACAATCTCGAGACGTATGGTCTCATCAGCGGCTTGTGGACGAGCACGTTCGCCCTTGGAGCCTTCATCGGGCCCAGCGTAGCAGGAATCCTTCTGGACAACATTGGTTTCAGGAACGCTAGCATGTTCATCGTAATGCTTCATCTGCTGGTGGTAAGATGCTACGAGTAGTCATCCAAGAGTTGATGTACAATTGTACACCGGTCGATTGTTCCCAGGGCGTGGTAGCCGCGGTGTTCCTTAGCGCTTGCACAAGCGGAAGGAAACAGTACACTGAAATCGGGCCCGCGGAGGACCTGATGACGCCGCTGACAGACAGTGGGCAATCGCGAAGCGGCAGTCTGCGGCATGGAGGACGTGGCCAAGGCGTACCGATCGACAGGCCCAGCGGCATGAATTCCCTGATCGCGTGCAACAGTTATTCAAACAGGGCCGGCGCATGGTCCCGCGCATCTTATAGCGGTCGATATTCCCACAGTTACGGGTCCATCGAAGCTAAAAGGTACCTGGAGATGACCTCGTGATGGCTGCCGTAGTTCTTCGCCATCCATGAAACCGGAGAAGTAAATTTCGGCCGGGACGTGCCAACCGCTTCGTCCTCTTGGATGATTTATTTTGCTCGCGAAACGAACTATATCATCATCCACTCGACGTGTCGAGTTTGTTTAAGTTTAAGTCTGATGTCGTGTGTTTAGTAGGCCATTTATATTTATAGTTCCTTGTAATAATATTCCTAGCAACTCCGTGTGCCTTATTTTACCTATAAACGTCAGTCTGTCCAAAGTGCAATATTCATAGAATGTCGAATTTAACATTATGGTCGTTCTTATATCATGGGCAAATTGTACATAGAAGCGCGCGTACTCTTATTGTTAGTCGATATAGCCGTACGTCATTCGCACGTTCCGTCGATGACGTCCTCTCGATTCTATTAAATATTGTACGATAATTATTGCTCCGCATGCCTATAATAAAAGGAATCTTTTTATTTAAATAATACAATCCTAATTATTTCGAGAACCCAATTGCTTCCCAAGGGTGTATATGATTTTCATGACAGAAAGTAACAGGAAGTTCCTTATTCCAGCTCCAACTAGATTTTCACTCTCGATCGATTGTCACTAGATTCCTCGATCCCTGGCAACGACACTTTTCTACGTTCGCTTTAAATTCCAAGGCGTTCGCGCATACGTGACACACCCACGCACGTGCGCGAATTCTTCGGAACAATAGCCACGTCGACTAGTCGCTTACGCGGCTCCGGGTGCACGTGCATGTGCAACGACGACGAAGAAGCCGATGGCTTTCAACAGTTTCGCACGGAACGCGTATCGATGATTCATTTCGAACGCTACTGCCTGACAAAGATGAGTAAAATTTTATATCGATAATAAATTGATGGGAGATTCAAATTTTGAACTCTGACAATGTTCGAGGCTACTTTCAATTAAAGGGTGACAAAATTAGAAGTTGCATCGAGGCAATGGTAACCCTACAGCTGATCTTGCAACCGATGTCAGATTGTAAACCACAGTAGCGCTGTTGGTACAACTAGCAATTAGTTAGGAAATTAGCGCGTCTAATGTAAAACGATTACGCTCTTTAAGAACGATTGCAACATTTTCAACTAGTCGCGCATTCTGTCGACTGCGTTCCGAGTACGCCGAGTACGCTTGCAAGTGACAGTTCTTGATTTAAGACAGTCTTTGCCATATCCATCGAATATCCCCCTGTCTTCCGGGGTGACGTCCGATAAGTCGATCGTAAATTTCACTCGCGAATCGTGTCTCAGTCATCGAACCGTCCTCGCGCGAATTCGCAGCTCGTAAGACTGCGCGACACATGTGCGGCTGTATAGAGTGTATAGACCATAGTCGTGGTGTCATGACTATTTCCTACGACCACGAATCCTCCTGCTCGCTCGTGTGCATCGACCTGTCCGGAAATTATTCTATTCTTCGCGCAATGCTACAATACGTCTACGGAACAATCATCGGACTAGAAACGGACAGAATTCTTATCTAAACAAAAATAACAATTAAGAAACGTTCCAAATGTTTCCAACAATCTATTTAAACGTATCTTGGAAGTTTCTGGAAATCCTTTAAACGTCTTTGATGCGATTATAATGCTTTTATTTGCCTTCGCTACATGGAAATCTTTCAGTCCATGTCCGCGAGATAGAGATTAGATTATCTCTAACGAGGGCATTAAAGACCACTATCCTGTTCCAGAATGAGTCGTTAGAAATGGATAAATAAACAGGAACTAGTTTCTAGATGAATCGCATGGTCGCAAACGTACCCGCAGAGGTGTATTCTCCACGATGGAGGCCATGTTTATAAATTTCTGTTTTCGAACAATTAGACAATCTTCTGTTACATCGTGGACTTTGGTATCGACTCGTAGCAAGTATTAGGATGCTATTTATATCGTTCTAAAAATATCAAAGACGAGAGGGTTCTGTATTAATTTGCAGTGGCTAGACAAAGCAGGTCGATGGTCGCTGAGGCGAGAGGCTTTAAGAATACAGGGCATCGCAATTATTTTTTCAAACACAAACGAGTATGAAAGCGAACCTAAGGAACGAAAGGAAGAGGAGTGAATTATTAACGCACACGGGGGTCAGCGATGTGCATCCAAGTGTCCGTAGATGCAGGTTATCCCCTTTTCCTCTCGGTTTCTTCTTCTTTCAGCGCATTTCAACCGGGAGACGGGAAAATGTTGGCAAAGCGAATTCCTCGGGGATTCACCGTATCGTCTAGAATCGAGGAAGGAACAGCACGGTCGAGGACACGGCGAGATAATCATCTGATCGATGACTTTTTCCCTTCGTTTTGTTCCTAACTCTTCAGCGACTGTTTCCTCGACTGTATTTATTACGTCATTAGATGCATAATTTCTTGGTGCGTGCGCGCCCTGTTTCAAGTTTCTGCGTTGCTACGCGATGAAAGAAGTTGAACTTCGCTCGTCAAAATCGAAATTTTCTTCGAAGAGTGTGACATTACGCGCATCGAATGTTTTTTATTCTTACGCCACTGCGACGCCAGGATTGGAGGCAGGATTAGGCGAAGCTGCCATCCGAACAAGAATATCCACAGGTGAATAGTGTACAGAATGAAAAGGAACAGGTTCACGAGGAAGGGTTTACCAGTTATCCGGTCGTGCCTTCGTTCTAATAATCGTGATTGTTCGGATCATTACCGAAGAAATTGTTTTAGATTAACGATAAACACGGTAAACAGAATTGAAATTTGTACAAGAATTGTATTGTTTGCGCGCTCGCTCTCGTCTTTATTGTCGTCTTCTGTGGATACGTATGCATGTCCAGGATACATTTATCCGTGTACAAATTACTTTTGTCTCGTTTCTTATATGGATGAATACTTAACGTCGTATGCCTGGCATGATGTATAATTCATAATTTAGCTTCGCTAAAATAGAAAGGAAGAAGCGATACAAAGTATCGACAATAGGTTTCATCTTTAGTATTTTCGAGAGAGTATAAACGGTGTTCGAAATTTGTAAATCTAGTCGCATCGAACGAGCCGATACGTGACAGGGTGAAAAAAAAATTTGGTTCTTACGCCATTGTAATAAACACCGGCCGAATCGAATGTCAGGTGATGTGCTGCCACCTGAGGAGGAAAAGCCACAGGTGAACGGTAGGTACAGGAATCAGCATGAAAAAGAGCAGGTCCACGTAAGAGGGTTGCCGGTTATTCCCCTCCCACTTAGCGACCCAATAATGGGTGGGGAGTGTAGAACGCATGCGCAAACAGGTCTGGGTCCTTCTGCCGAGACTGGCGGCCAACTCGAGGGCCCAAAGTCTGTTTCCACCGTGAGGGAAGGCCTCGGATCGCGCTCGTCGCCAGCGTATAGTCAGTCAGTCCGCGTTTTCCCGCGTCTCTTTCGCTTCGTCGCTACTTTTCGCTTCGAAATCGCTCGTTTGAAACGGCTTGCGCGAGTGAACACGTGTCATCAAGGGATACCAGAGGTTCCGTGAAGGCTGTTCAGTATCCTCGAGGATCCGGGAACGATCGTACACGTTCGTGTTTACCAGTAGAGTGCAAAGTGTCATGGGGATCTAGGTACGCCGGTGAGGGTGAGTTTTACCGTTGTTGGAACAATGTTTCTCTATTGGCCGGTCTGAAATCTAGAAGGATGAAAATTTAGAGCGATCTATGGATTGTCAACGTTCGGCGATCGATAAGAACGCGTGAAAAAGGGCGTTACGAGGACGATCTTGATGTAACGGGCGCATCAAGATCGTAATGATACTTGAAGCATCTAGGAATTAATGTCATCGACCCTACGCTCGAAATTTTTTTCGCTGGAGCCTCTTATCGGACCTGTTTCATCGAAAGCAAACCTTGCAATCTTTCCTAGCTCTTTTTACAATTAGATTGCGTCCGATATTCTGTCCAAGAAATAAACAGGAAACGCGCGAGCCGACGTCTATTGTTAATTAGGATCCAATCTCGAGCGAATCGGAGTTAACGCTCGGAGCATGAATGGATTTCAACGTCGTTCAGAAAACCATCGTGGCTCCGTATGGTGTAGACTGGGTGCGATCGGTTAGGGCATTTGAAATTGTGATTCCAGGCGTGTCCGAGGAGGGAAGGTTAGGACGGACGAACGGACGTTCCTACGTGAGCCTCCGTACGGATCGAATCACGCTAGGCTAATGCAACCAACGAGTGTGTGTACACGTATGTAGGTAGACGTATCCGTGGAGGAATCTTAAGTATCCTTAAGTGTCCTGAAGCCTCTCGTGGCAAGACGAACTACCTCGGGAACGCGTAGCGTTTAGACGCGAGTAGAAGAAAACTCTAACGCAAATTATCATATCTGAACCGAAGTAATTACCAGCCGAGAGAACGCGTTATCAGGTGCATTTCGTGTTAGCTCCGTGGATTTACTAAAAAGTATCGAGTTTTTAAATGGGAATTTAATCGTCTGGGCGGGACGTGTTTTCGGAGCACAATTACGTTTTGGAATGTTGAGGAAAACCGACAATTTCCTTATGTTTCCATAAAGAAAACGAAACGAAAGGAACGAAAAGAACGAAAAGAAACCATAAATTGATCACACAGAGGATTGATTTTTACTAAAATAGTTTCTAAAACAATTGCCAGTCGTTACTAAAATTTCGATACGGAAAAATTGATCGATGGATCGCTAGCCCTGCTCGTTGACTATTGTTCGAACAAAATTGATTTCGTCTCTGGTCGTTCCGAACCTGGGTCTACAGACGCCTCGTTCGTTTCCATGTGTTTTGCATATGAGATCGAAAGTACGTACGTGTTGCACACGTATGGAGAGAACCACGAGCGTGTGCTGACCGTTCACGTATGGGTAGCCATGAAATGCAGTCGAACCGGCTGTAGATGCATGCATCGTGGCCCAGTCAGGCCCTGCACGCTTTCTGGGTCCAGAAACCACGGGATACGTTGCTTACGGATTTTTTTAAGGATCATTCTCGCTACTATTGGGAGCGAGTCCACGGAACGTAAATAAAAGTTCCGCGGTGAGCCTAGATAGCTGACAGACGAACGACTGGAATTCCGTCGATGTATTTGTCCAACTATCTACGGGAAAAATGGATTTCGTCGAATTCGTTAGGGAGAAGAAATACCTTAGCAAATTGATAGTTTGTTCGCTGCGTTCTCTTTTTGTGTTTGGAGAAAACGATTCGTTCGATTGCGTTCTTCGACGGCGAAGAAACGAATGGGATGTGATTGAAAGATCGGTTTCGAGAATTGTTAAAATCGTTCCTGGACATTACTTGCTAGATATAAAAGAAACAAGTTTTACATATAAATTTTTAAAGATTTTAAATTATGGACTTGAAATTTATACGCACTGTCCTTATCGTAGAGATAAAAAGTTAATCCTATAACGCCATCGGTCCAAGGACACCTTTCATCGGAATGACAAAACGAGTAACGCAATCCTCTCGGTAATTCGTCCATCCAGCAGATCTACAGGGACATTTCGGAATTGTCGCACGACCTGTTCGTCGACTCTAAACTCGATTCCGTCCAGTTTCTCATCCGAGACATCGAAGGGATCCTCCTTTCCGAATAATTCATTCGTTTCGCGTGCGCAACGCCCGAGAAACCTCTCATTATTCGCTGCTCGGGTCGTTCTTACGTATCGCAGTCGCGGAATTACAACACGAGGGAACAGAAGAAACAGCCGGGATACCGAAAAAGAATTCCTCGACGAAGAAAGGCTCGTAAAACTGGCGCACAGTGGTCGCGCCGCGAACAACATCCACGAGCCCTGACTCTGATGCTGCGTCGAACAATGGATCCTGACGTCACAAGACTTCACCTGCGACCGAGACGCTCTGTGCTTGCATGTGCAACGATTCGATGGACTACCCCATCGGTACACTGCGTCCTGTGTGCAGTGGAATCGTTAATTTCAAAACGTTTAGGAACACCGGGAAAATAACTGGATCAAGAGGTGGGGAATTTGTTTCCAAAAGGGGATCCGACAGTTGTCCTCTCCAAGATTTTTGTGACATTTGGTGGGCTGAATCTAAAAGCAGAACGAGCAATGTTTCAATGAGCATTTTCTGCAGTTTTATTCATTTTTATTACGAATAATTAAATTTGATCTGGCCTGTTGTAGTTTGTCGGCCCCCGGTTTGAATTGCATACCTCTGTTTACCGAGGGTACGCTTGGGGGTAATACGAGCCATTGTTCCCGAGAGGATCAGGGTTCGGACGAAGCAATAAAGTGCCGGCGCCATTGGTCGTCGGTTTTGTCATAAATCACGTGCACACATAACCGATACCGATCGACCAGGGACCTATGATATTGGGTGAAATCTGAGTCAGTGGGGTTTCTCGATATCACTCGGGAGTTTCTAGGTGGTCGTCAACCTAGTAAAACAGAAACGCAAGAAACAAGTCTCGATAGCTGTAGCGAAGAAATACGATGTTTTAAACTGGAAAATTGATCGATTTGCAATTGCAATTCGCACGGTTATGTAAAATCATCGTAAACTCTGCTTCGAATCCGTTGCTTTCCGTAGCGCGTGGTATTCCACACGCAACGCCGCTTGCATAAGCACGCACGCATAATAATCGATTGTAAAAGACACCTTTATTAACATCGAAAGTTGAAAGTGCGAGCACAAAAATGTGTTACATGAAACATTATTGCGAAAAAATGTTTTATTCAAAGACAGGACCAATAATGTTTCTATCGTTAACTATCCTGTTAAGCGCGACAATAAATTGTCAATGGCGACAGACGCCAAAGAAACCGGAAATTCGAGTCAAATCAGGAAGCAATTTGGCGAAGTCAGGATCCGAAAGGTTTCATGATTTACTACCATTTACATTTATGACTTGTTTACCTTCGAATCTCCTGCACGGATCCACCTACAAAGAAATTTATTATCATCGCGTTACGTCCTCCTCGTACAACTTTTATTAGCAACGCTATTCAGAATACAGGGCTCTATCGAATTTCACCATACATAAAGATTCCGAACCGATCTTTTCCTTCGTGTGGCATTCCAGGACCAACGTTTTCGAGCACGATATTGGGTAGACTTTCACCATTTAAATTTCATCTGGCTCGCACACCGGAGTCATCGTTCGGCCAGTTGTTTGGACCGGATCGAGAAGGAGGCCTCGCTAAATACCTTATTACTTTTGAATTAACATATTGGTACCAAGGTAACAGGACTTCTCCTCGTACGGTCGCGGATTCCTCGCGCGAACGGGACACATTTGGGTCACGCCAGGGCCTCCCAACTTCCTCTGCGAACGTTTACTTTCTTGTACAAACTGTCTCGTATCGAGCGCGAAAAAAGTTGGACGGTTTGTTGGAGAAGCGATTTTCGTAGTTCCTACTGCTTCCTTATTTAGCGCTGAATTTTTTGCACAGCTACTTTGCAATGCGAACCCTGTCGCGAGAATGTGCTCCAACGATAGCGATTAAACTCTTAATTTAGGTTTCTTCTCGTCTTCTGGTTCTTTGAAGCCAGTCGCGTCAAACTCGTGTTGGCTCACGAGCCAATTTCTATTTTGTTATCACGTCACGAGTCTTAAACGTACCGATTACCGTTTCAACGAAACATGCTCGAACCACGTAACAGATAAAAAAAAAAAAATTGCAGCAACAAGGATTGGGTTTCAGGCTCTCTTCGAGGTTAAATAGCAATTACTGGCTGCGATATGTGAGATATCCGTTGAAAACTCGGGACTGGAGTTCGAAAGTCACCGATTGCATTGATAGAAACTCAAATGAAAGCTGCTAAGTGAGTAATCACACAAGAGGAGGATTTCTTCTGTCCATCCATGGAACACGACTGGTTTTTCTCCCACTCGGAAATTCCCAGTCACGAGGATGTATCGTGATCGACCCTTTAAATTCGCAACAAATAGGAGGTACTTATACATCCGTGAATTTCAAGCTGGCTGCACGTTAAAATCAGATGTGAGCAGGTTCCACGTCGGAATGTATATCTTAATCAAGGTATTCGTGTTCGGAACCTGGCAGTTCCGTTTAACGTCAGAAAAAATATATGTGGGGCGGATCGGTGATCTCGAATCGGTAGAAGACAGACGCGTTGCGTTGGTTGGTTGATTATAGTTGCACCTCTTCCTGTCCGCGTTGGCCCGCTCTCTTCTGTGCTTTTGATGTCCCAGATTCCATGGAAACGGAATCAGCATTCGTTCGGACGACCGGTTTGCGCGATAATCGCAATTTAATGTACCGGTGCAAGGAAGAATAGAGGGACGTCCTTGACGTTACCGTTAGGATAAAAAGGTCGATTAAGTCGGTTTAACACTCGACTCGACGCGCGCTCGCGCGAACGATGAAGGAAGACTCGGCGCGAAACGCAACTGCTAATGGCATTGTTAACAGCTTCCGGTCGAGGAAGAATGTTGCTTGAGTTCGAATCTCGTTTCTCGGCTTGGCGGGAATATTCATCGACGAGCGTCGAAGAAACGAAAGCTGTTTGTAAATTTTCCACAGGAAAAGAAAGTATCGATAGTGAATTATCGCAATTAATCGATTATAGTCTTAGAATTCTGGAGATAAGGTGACGAACTCTTACGGAATATTTTCCAATCGAATTCTCGGCACTACTGGTGCCTATTGCGATCGATCTTACATCAGAGTTATATTGTTTAATCATAAATTTCTCGTGGCTCCTTTCTCTGCTGAAATACGAGTCATAGATGTGATGTAAGAAGAGACGGTCAAATTTCTCATTTGGATAAAAGCATCGGTATTACATAAAAAGTATTCGAAAAATAGCGAAGCAATCTTACTTTTAATTAATTCATATCTGTCTATTGGAATCGCTGCTGAAACTCTTAGGTTGATTACATCGATCGGTATTTCTACCTTTACCAACTTCGTTTTTCGTTGTCGTTGTTTGCTTGGCTGACAAGCCGAGACTGTTGCTGATCGTTTGAGTAATCGGTGCCGCGAGAATTAACTGGGCTAAATGAACCGTTCTGGTGAACAGTTGAGGAAAACGGCCTTGGAGGTGGCACGGATACGTCGTTAGAAAGATTTCCAACTTTCTTCCCAACGTATCCATCTGTTGCCTGATTAATTGTCAGTTTCTTCCTGACTGACATCGTTTCGCATTGACAATATAATTGTTTCCAGGTGAGACTTTGCAAGAAAGTGTACGATTTCTGCGCAAGTACTCGATTGACTTCATACGATACCTGGCGCGATCGGACTGAATAAAATCAACCAGATGAACGGATTAATTAAATTAACCTTTCCAAGATAGAACTGTCGCGGTTACATCGACCGTGTCGTCCTTGACGATACAAGTAAGATTCCTTTAAAGGTTGAGCGAAGCTTTCTCTGGGCATAAGTCATTCTGAATTCCAGGCGATCGCGCGGCGCGCGACAGCCACGTCGACTCGAAAGTGCATTCGAATTCCTGGATTTCCTCGTACGTGCGATAATTAACCAATATTTTCCAAATGCGCACAGGATAATTTAATCGAGGGAACGTTCAGCGATGTGTTCTACATTTTGTATTGCTTTTTTTTAAAAGTCCCGAATAAATTTATACTTGATTTGGTTTCTTGTCGCTGATAAAATTAATCTCTTTCGTCTGCCTACTTTTTTTTTACACGTCTAACAGTACCTCTACCCGCATGTTGTTTCTCGGGCAGGTCGCTCATCGGTGTCGCGAGTTCAATAAACGTGAACAACGCGCCTAGTTATTCCGATTGGACGACCAAGTCTCATCTGTCATGTATGAACGTGTAATATCGTCTAACAGTCCCATGTTTTTGGTGTCAAACTGAGATTGCAGAATGCTTCTGTAGAGCGAGGATACTTTGGAAAGAGCCTGTACAAAGGAGAAGTATTCGTTGCGTTCCGCTAGAGAAGAGAAACCGCGATGATCCTGGAGCATCCCCCAGGGAATATCGAATGCATCGCGGATACCAACATCCACGGTGGTCCTTTCGCGTCTTTACCCTGTCGCGGCGAAGCCCAAGCAGCGAGGGATCTCCGTGCTCGTGATCAGCCGCGCACAAGGACCCTATTGTCCGATCGTTGGAGAGATCCGATTGTCGGAGACTGGATATTCCCCTGGTCAGCGGAACGAAACTGTAACGCCAGCTCGGTCGCTGGACCGCATGCCGATCGGACATTGGCAGCGGCAAGTGAAAGTGTCGCCCGGTTCAGCCGGCCATACGCTGAAACGCTCGGCGTTCTCGCGTGTATAAACCTAGCAGCCACTTGGAAATCCGCCATGCCGATCTGCCCATACCGGGCCACTCGAGCGCTATGATACCTTCGGCAATCGTATTCTTGTTCCTGTTCTCGCGTTCCGCTGCCACCCGGTGTCGCATGTCCATACGCAACTCCGGGAAAGGTGGACCTTGCCCAGCGAAAACGCGGTTTGCTCGTCTCCCATAAAAGCGACCGCAATCTGGGCCCTTCAGATTTTGCCCAAGTAGCGAATACTGGCACATGGTAGATCGTTCGTAGAGAAAAGTTTTATTTATCGCGGATGTAGAGACACGGAACAATGATACAACAGTTGTAACAATTTGAAAACAGATTTGTTGTAGCAACTCGTAGCAATTTCACTTCGAGTCGACTTAAATTGGGTTTCACAACCTACGCGCAGCTATACGTGTATAGTCATACCCTCGAGTAACTGGTTCCTTCGCGTTCGAGCGTATTAGAATGCTAAATGCTTTCATGGTAAATGGGCGACAGTCAAGCTGCGAGGCTTCTTTTTTCGTTCTTCTCCTTTAAACTGGAATCCGATCTCGGTAGTTGGTTGTTGGCTTCCTGTGAAATTCTCCGTTAGATCGCTTATTTTTTTATTGTACTTTTCTATTGTAATTTTCGTTATAGAACCTTTTCGAAGTTGATAAAACAAACTATCTTCTTAATTACACAGAAAAAGTAACTGTAAACATTGTGCAATGTCCAGGGGGTCTGCTGAATGGAAACAGTTTCTTTTGTGTGAACGAAGGCGTAGCGGCGGTTTCACGGTCACTTTCACCTTCTTTGACGAAATGCTATATTTTTCTACCTTCCGGGTAATAAAGGATGAATAGTTCAAGGTCGTCAGAAAAAAGAAATTTAACAATTGCAGTACTTGCGGTCTTCGCGAAGAGAATGCGAAGGAACCGTTGTTACGTGTTAATCGTGTGTAACGGGTGGCAAGCATCATTGAACAAAAGAGATCGCGTATGGGATAATTAGGCTATTCGATAGACCGTAGACGAGGAGAATTATGTGAGAAAAAGTGTTGCGAAAAGTTAGCGCTGAAGCAACGAAAACGTTATCGGAAAAATTTATTGACCCACAAAATAAATACGTGAATTCTGATATTTAGAATGAAACAGTTAACGAGTGGTATTATTTGAATATTCTAAATATTTAAAGGAACGCCTGTGTTATTTATCTTATTGACGTGTCCGGCTACGCGTGACATTTCGGTCTCGCGTCTAATTGTAAATCTCGGCTAGAGTCTGAAATAGTAACGTTTCCTTTTAAAATAGTACGTCTCTGGTAGCTGGTATCTACTTTAAGCCCGATAGAGGGAAAGGTCAGTTCCAAGGACTGTAAACTCTATACCTGACGGTACAATCTCAAAATCTACAGTTATTTTCGGAATCGCTCAGCAGGTACCTTCCGTTTTATCGTCGCCATGTGGTCACCATTCCTGGCTTGGCGCAGAAAAAGCGTTGCATGTGTTGATGGTTACAGACGATCCGTGAAAACCCCTAATTCACTCGCAGAGAGAAACATTGCATTTTGAAGTAGCCAACGACGAGCTACTCTTTTTTCTTGTACCGCAATCGAATAAATTACGACGAAATTGATTGTAGATACACTCTTGAAATGACGTTTAAACGCGATGGAATTTTCTGCACGTGCTCGTTACACGATTCATTAGACTATTAATAATGCTAACGTGGTATTACATAAGCCAATATTTGAGCAGGAAGCAATGGAGCTTTTACCGTAGAAGACAGAGCTAATTAATTAAAAAATGGCAACGCGTCCATTTGTATCGATCGCGAGGCCGCAGGTAACGAGCACGTTCTTCACACGTCAACGAACTTGTATCCTCGACAGTTTAGCGGTAAATCATTCCTTGCTCTTTTCGACGAGCCGAACGGAATTACATGGTGGAACGGTGCACGGTTTTGCGCAGCGTGCTACCGGACTCCCGATCATTTTCGAAACACCTATCAGATTATTGGTCGCTTTATAAGCAAAACTATTGCACGCTTCTAATTAATCCTTTCGTTGCAAAATCTATAAGTGTGCTCGATAAGTTGAAGCTGATTTGAGAAGGACGAACGTTCACTTCAACATTTCGATGTTTCTGTATATATTTGTTCGGGTTCTGGTTACCTACGGTTTTCCGTCGATAACAGATTTGTTTAAGGCTATTTTTAGGATATCTTCGATTGGAAATCTCGTGCACGTTACGAGCGAATGCTGCATAGACGGGATTAACGAATGCGGAAGCGTAGAAGGAATGATAAACGTAGCGACGACGAACGGTGCCTCGCGTGCAATCACTAGCGACAACTGGCACAAGAACGATAATTCGTCGATTAGGAATTGCCGATTTGTCTCGTACCACCTCGACCGTGAAATGACAATTTCAGGCCCAACGTTGGCATTTCTCAGCGACAGGCCACCGATGATACGTTTAATGCAAAAATCGAATTGCAGGCTCGCGCATGTAAATCAGAATAAACGTTGTTCGCGTTAGGCTTGCGGTACACCTCGAGGAACGTGAATCTATGGAGAAGTTTAAGTCTCTACTCGAGAGGACTATGCCTTCGAAGTACAGTATTATTTATCGTCAAGTTACCATGGGTCTGGTTTAGTTTGAATGCTTGAAACTGAAGAGAGACTTGTTGCCAAGCAACCACGCTTTCCAGTTGCGAATTTGAAACGATGATCGAGCTCCGCGTGCAAGTATCGAGTTTCTTAACGTTTGACGACAACATATCTCTACAAGGAAAAGGGAAGTCCCTGACGTACTTAGAGGTCGTCACCAAGGGCCATCGGTGAACCTGAATGAAATCGAAAACGATCATCTATAGTCGCACCCAGTTAGACTAGTCTACAGCAAGGTCGTTCTATCTCTCCTCTCTCTGTCGCTCAATGTCCAAGCGGACTTTCATTTCGCCGAGCCGTCGGTGTCGTTCGCAACCGTTTATGGCTATTAAATTAAATTCCACGGCCGTCAAGCCGGCTAGTGTAGCTCGGTGCTGCGCGCTGCCGGCAAAATGCAGAATGCTCGAGCACACGAGCACGCGCAGAACACGCCTGACCATTATTCAAGTTTTATCGGAATTGCAAGTAAACGGCCCGAGCCTCGAAAGAGAAATCTCGACTGCTTAAACGTCCAACGAAGGCTGACTTAACGCCAGGAATAATTAACGCTGATTAATTTGCCCAACCAGGATTGTATATCATCGCAACGGGTATCCTGAAGACACTGTCGTGCCGGACGTTACTGGAAGTCGAACGGTATCGCGTGCTACTCGACCAAATTTCTTCGATTTCCATTGTTTTGCGTTATGATTGCATAAAACCTGCGTTTTCAATGCTCAACTCTAAAGAGTTTAAAGAGTCCTTGGATTTCGATGGTCCTTTCGGTTCGAGGGAATTAAAATTGGCGGGGCGAGCATTCGAACTTTCACGACTCGAACGATTTCACGCTGTTACGTATTCAATTTCACGAATATTGACCGGCTATGGGCGAAGTGTCTTTCTCTTCTGCAAGAGCTTGTACTCGCTTGCGATGACAACAGGGAGAGGAGCAGAACTGGCTGATCGAATTATTGATCTTGTGGTTGTAATGGGACGCATTCGAATAAGTGGAAAAATCGAGAGTGACTCTGCTAATCAGAAATGTCGATAGGTGACCAGACGTCGAGCAAGAAAAATAGACTGAAATATGTCAAGGTATCTCTGTAGTCGTTAGCTGTTTGTTGCACGGTAAATAAGCTGGAAAATAATTATGCCGAGCACGCGCTTCTCCCCTCGCTCAGAATCGCACCGCTTCCTTGTAAATTTCGATTCCAGAAGAGACGTCGTTCGTCCTTCTGCTTCTAAATTTGTCTCTTTTTTTCGACATTGGACGACGTACCCAATAAACCTTCTTTCGATATGTGAATTCTCTTGACAATGATAGAGATATCTTTCAGAAGTATTCCAAGTGGTCAAAGTATCGGATATTACTTAAATTTAATCTGGAACAGCCACGTATGGAGAGCGGCTTTCATAGTCAACGAATTCCTTTCTCCTCGAAATGAAACGTACGGTTGGCATGTCGGAACGCGTGTACATCGATACAGTTCGATTGCGATACACTCAGCTGGCGAAAAATTTTAACCAACGACACTTTCGTCAAAGCACGTTCGCTCGGATTACAGATAGAAACTCGTTTTGGAATAAAATGATTGAATATCGCTTTGCAATCCATCACTGTTGAATTGAACGCATTGAAATTTCAACGCATTCGTCGATGTACTTAAGCCAAGATCCATCCGATTCAATTATAAAGAGTTCCGTGGCCAAGAAACACATGCTGATCTTTAGTTTACACAATCAAATCTGAAATAATTAGAATTCACAAAGAATATTCGACTTTCTGACGATTCGAGGCTTCGAAATACCAACAAAACTCGATTTTGCATACTCGAACCTTGATGATCTAGGTTACGGAAGATGCCAAGACTCAGGATCCAATGTTAAGTTATGCGGGGTAATGTTGGGTACCTGTCCAAGGCTAAGACACATGTAGACGTATGCTTTGGCAGTGGCGACGATAATACGAGGTCATTTAATTCGATAAGTCGATTAGAATTCCGACCAGCTCGACAGATATTCGAAAGACCATCCAATATGGAAGCAGAAACCGAGGACTGGACCAAGTTGGATCGGTTTGATTAGAAAGTGGGACATGTTGACTTGCAGCGCCGGTAGCTCGTGTACAGCCCCCGGGGCCTTGCCAACCCACACTCGCGAAAGATCCCCCGTGCACTCCTCAAGAACACGCGTAGGTACATGGAAGTGTGTATCCGCGTCTCTTTGCGTTCACGGTAGCCATTACCACCGGCGGAAACATATATGTGCAATATGGCACCGTGCGATACATTAGATATCCGACCACTCCGTATTAAATGTCGCTATAAATATTTCATTGAATTTAGGCTCTCTTAGATGATGCGTTCGATCATTTTCAAGCTTCAACTATGTTAATTATTAATCAAGAGTAACAATTAGATCGATATCACAGGTACGAACGATACGGAAAAGTGTGTCAGGTTCGCTTCCATTTTCACGATAAATAATTCAGTGAGAAATCATAATCGCACGATGCACGGATTGGTTTCAGTTTCGATATCATTGTCGTTTTTACCTGGAAATGGGTAGCAACTCCAAGGAACGGATGAATCATTGCTGCCATTTTTTAAATTAAATTCTTCAAAGTAACTAATAATAGCGAAGAAAATGTATCCCTTAGGCGAGTGAGGCCGTCGCAGATTGCTCGTATCTTTTTCCTCGGCAAGTGTGCGAGTGTGCCAATATTTACATACATGTATTTATGGGTAACCGACTGGAATGTACATTTTTTACTTTGCAAAACAGGCAACGTGTCGATGTTTTATTTATACGCTCGAAAGGCTACGCACGTCCATACTTATGAATGTGGTTGCATTGTTCATGCGTGAAGCGTGTAGGTAGAACAGGCTGAAATGTAAAAATTGGAGGATATCGGGCGTGACTGCTACCGATGATTCAATGTGATTCCTTCTGCCGCGCAAAAGCAAATAACGGAGACGTAGAAAATTGAGGTTCCGTAAATTGCGTAGCGCAAATATAACTTGTCGATGTCTATGTTTACGGTGGCTGTCAGTCGCGTGTAATTTTATAACACTTGAGCACATTTCTAAGTAACTACCTCGACGGTAACTAATGTAACGAAAAAAGAAAATCGCATTCCTCGATCATGAGAAGTCGCGAAACATCTATCTACATAAATCAGCGCATAGAGCACTGGTTCTACGTTCCTCTCGTGTCCCGCTATGTTCTCTCGAAGTAAGTATCAATTAGAAGAGCTTTAGAACCCGTTAAACCACCAATGGGCCTTGTCTCGACGATCTATTGTCTCTCTTTGTATCAACGTACCGCCGTGGGTATTTCGCCAATTTATCGTTTCCGTTTCGGTCCTCCTTAAGACATCATCATCTATCATACACGCATGTAATAGCAACTGCAAAGAATTTCGTTGTTTCCGCGAAGAATGCGGTCGAAAATTGATGACGCGACAAACAATCCGGTTTGTAGAATATTTTTAGATTCGACGAGGATGCTCATGTTAATGTACTCTGGAAATTATAACGAAGGAGAGAGATGAATCACCGTGCAATAATACATACCGTCGTAATGATAGAACCGATACTCCGGTAATTATTATTGTCTATCATCGGAAGAAATGACGCGGTGTCCAAGAATTTCACGCAGATCAAGACAGACAAAGCGAACGCAGCGGGATTTTTCTTTGCGTGTTTCGACAAATTTTTTGTCGAATGAGTTACGCGTTTTCGTTGCGTATTCATGATTATCTTCATTAGAATCGAGTTATGTAAGTAAACTATGCGCTCAACGGATCGTAGTAATGGCGATGTATTCCACGGAGGAAACCTTTGTAATTATTCTCACCTCATTCCAAACGAAACGAGAATCCGATAACCTACATTAAACAAAATTACTTGGATGTATGTAATACTTGATAGACGATGCATCTTTGATTAACTCTCAGTATGAATCGTAATATCTTCTTGTAAAAACTGTTGAAATTGTAATAAGTTCATCCGTAAGGACAGAGCGCGAGCTTCTTTATCGACGCCTCGACGCGGCTCGGGAGACTTCAATGCGCGGTAGACGAGCACCCAACCGGTGATTTCAACCAAGTCTTTATGATACTTCAAGGCACCGACTTCTCGCTACGCTATTGACAAATGTTTCTTACGAAAGCGTCACAGTTGAAAACACTTGGTACTCTTAATTTCTCGATAATTAATTCTAAACGTCAATATAAACTGGTATGCTCTCATACAAACGCATTGCACTTGAAAAAGTGCCGCGAATACTGACTCATCGGTGATCGCGCGTACACAATTACTATCGTTTTGCCATAATAGCGACGATACCGGTGTATTACGATGCAACGGATTAACGAGTCGACGGGATTGGATACGTGGGGCGAAATAAAAAGGTAGCTCGAGGCAAATTAATCGAACATCTCATCAGGCGTGTACATGGCTAACCTTGCCGCGCTGGTTACAGATAATTCGAGCGAAAGTATCGCCATGAAATTTCGCACGATCCGCGGCTGCGTTACAACGGATGAAATCGATTGGATTAATTCTGGTTCGGTGTTATCGTATGGTAATTCGCTCGACAGAACCGGAACTTCCAGCCACACCGCCTGCGATTCCGTTAATAGACTTGACCGTGCGATGATATTTAATATTCCAATCGTTCGATACTAGGTTTACAAACACGTACGCAGAGGCGTTACTGCGTTTACCCTTCACTAAATTTGTGTCTCCAGTTGGAATACTTTGCTTCAGTTTCCGAAAGATCCGGTTCCGCTCCAAGGTTTTCTAGAGTTCGGTTGCTGTTAATCGTCAATATTCGTATATTCGTTTGTGTTGCTTGCTCGACCGACAAAACTGGAACTTCGAGTTGGTTCCATGTATGAGTTCGCGATAGACTTGACCATGCAACGACAAGTAAAATTCGATAACCTTTTTGGGGTTGGAAATAGATTCAGCTGCGTTGAAACTTACTACGTGATGCTTTTTCATAATGTTTCGCGTATTACTTGTAAAAACTTTATCTGATTATGTCATTAACGTTATCTGAAACACTACACTGATCCGTGTTACTGCAACCCGCGTGACAAAGATTACGGGAGTACTATTACAACTGCGTCTTCGAAAAAATGTGCATCTTGAAAGAATTGCGTACCGTGGATCGATCGATATTGTCGCGAGATTTATAAATATCATGTGCCAATATCGATTAAAATTACAAGTGCAAATTTTCGGGAAGTGATCTAGACTAAAACGACCTGAATAAGTCTGTCTGATTGCACAGACAGGTACACGAGCGCGTTGCGTGGGTGTACGTATTGTCTCGCGAGGAATGTAGAAAGTAAAGTATCTTGGGTAACACGGACCCCTTCCCTGTACATGGAAGCAAGAGTATAGGTTGTCGACTGGCGAGGATGCGCCTTGCAGACTCCAACACTATCATCATCGTCATCATCCCGCTGGCGTCTGCCTTCGTGTGGTAGAAAGGTCATTCGGGACGCCTGCCGGCAAATGCACTCTGTAGCCGGTCGAGTATCTATTAGAAAACGTTTGCATCCACGAATTCCGAGTTTTACAGCGTTAAATTAATTCTTCGTTGCACCCTAATCGAACATAACATAAAACAAAGAAAACAGCATATATATATATATACTTTACTCATTCTAAGACGAACAGACGAGATTCGGGCACAGTTGTTTTACAATTCTAAGCATGTAAACCTAAGTTAAAGTAAGACAGTCGTTGCAATGGTGGTCAGAACAACATGAAAGAGACAAAGGAAATGTTAAGGGAAACGGTGGCTACCCACTTCAAGAAAGAGAGCATCGAGGTGTTATATAGAATAGCCCTCTGACATTTAAGAAATTCTCGAGAGCATCGTTGCACAATACATGCATCGACAAGCGCAAAGAACGCGTGTTATGTCTCCTGCGGTACGTGTAATTTATGCGTGCGCAAACTAGTTTTTAACGCATTCCATTTTTAGGTTTCACTTCTGCCTAAAGTTACCGCGTAGCCAGAAGCGTTTTAATTTTACAATGCGTTACAGTCGTTGGTGTTTCTAAACTTTCACCTCTCTAGTTTTTTCCACGCCGAAGTCATCCATTAAAGATCGATATTTTTAACGACAAATGAGATACGTTGATAATCAGGCTCGTACAAATGTTCTCCGCGTTTCTCGTCGATGTGTTTTGCAGCTTGTTCGGTTCTAACGAGTCGATATTGTTGTTTCTTAAATTCGTTAGTTTCATGTTTCATGCTTCGTCCGAAAAAGTAGTCGATACGAGAAAATCTCAAGAGCCATTTCGAAACTGATAGAAACTCTGATGGAATTATCGTAAAGGCTTTCCATGAAGACAAGAAGCGAAGTGTTTAATCGGCAGCGTTGATCGTTTAAAAAATGGCAGGAGTGCGTCGATCGAAAGGTGAAAATTGCCGCTTAACAGTTAATTGCCAGTTCTTCGGAGTGGGTTATTTAGCAACGATTACCTACAATTAAAAACTTCTGGCCGACACACTTTTAACACACTTGGAAAATATCCTGTTTATTGTTCGCTCGTTCGAGGGTTATGCACAATAGGGTGGCCGTATCATCGAAACAGCATGAAATTGAACGTTTACACTTGCAATTAAGCATACAATAGTTTCTAACTCCTCGTTCGCGTTGCAGGTACACACTCAAGTTCCGTGCTTGGACAATGGACATAATTGCGAATTTTCTTCCTGCGTTTATCCCTTCAACGATTGAGAATCTCGAGGAGAATGAGCATACTTTAATTTCATTTTCAGGTCGAAGGAATCCGACCTGAAATCTAGTCAAACAAACCAAACGTTCCAATGGCGTGATTTGTGATCGCGTTGCGATTTCCTCGCGTGGAATCTCCGTCATTCGAGAAGAGGATATTATCTTACCGGTGAATCCATACCTAAGTCGGTATTATTAGACAAACCCAGTGCCGTAGAGAGTGACCATTAGACGTTGTAAGGGTTCGAAATGCGGGAAGGTATCCACCTTTTCCTGCGTCGGCGTCGCGGTGACTGGCCACAATAAAGTCCCTGATTTCCGAGCGTTCTACGACCGTTTCGCACGCAATTACACGATCTGTCTTTTATACAGAGTGTACTCTCAGCGCTGAAGACCGAGCAGAGTCAGCCTTCCAGAGATTAACTCGAAGACACTCTTAACGTTCAACCGTTTCCGAAGGTCTTCGCGCTTCGGAAAAACAGGCCCGACTGGTCTTCGTGTCACCTACGCAGCCTCGATACGATCTTGGTAATTTGTAACGAGAGTAATTCCACAGATTTCTTTTTCCTTTGGCTCGTATTCGTCGAATCAACTCATCAAAAGTCGTTTCACTTCCAGATTAAGAGATCAACTCGTCTTCTCGTTGACTGGTAGTTCAGCCCTGTATTTTACTGTACGAATCGCACTTGATTTGGCTACTAGGAAGCAGATGCGCCAAGAATTCCGACTATTTGCCTAAGCGATGAAATCTTAACGTCCTCGAGGTGACGCCATGACGCAACCAAGATCGCGACGAAAGAAAGCGCGAAGGCGTTCAAGCGTTGCACATGCACGTGTAAAAATGTTAGTCTGCATTGTCTCACGTGTAACTACACGTAGATGTTGCATGCACTCGCGTACGAGAGACGGAGGTGGATAGACACGGGAGAGGTTCGTGCGCTACGTTGGTACTTAGTCGATCTGGGACTAGACTACGATCAAATTACACATTTTTCAATCGGATTTCGCTTGAATAAGTAGGTACACTTCTTACGACTAATTAACTATCGGTCCATCTTTTACTTAATTATCGTAATCATCGATCGCGCTATGGTATATAACGAGACGGAACGTTGCCATACGTCGATTACATTTAAGGCAACGTCGAAAGCATTAATTAGAAGATCATCGAGGGAAATGTTGCGTCAAAGGAATTCACGTTACGGCTCGCGCGATCGATACGCAAAGTTCTTGTCACAACTCCGCGAATTTTAAAAGCAATTGCGAGCAATGCGAGTAGTTGAAACATTGGAAGACATAATCTGCCATTATTAATTCTGGCGAGACGACTAATTAAAGGTCATAGACTCTTCGATGCACTGGGTCAACGAACGAGATGACCGCTCCTTTTAAACCGAAGTACACCTCGTTCTCTTAACCCTTTGTTACATAATATTATTAGATAATCGATGGCTTGAAAATTCCTTCCACGTGCGAATAACACCCTCGGACCGTGTAGCATTTTCGCGAGCGATCGACGTGGAAAAAATAACGAACGATCGACGATGTGCTAATAGAGCGTGCTGAATTTCGGTTTCTACCAAACGTCTGGTATGCATAGATAATGCAGAAAAGTTGCGCAAGGTTTCCTGTCGATTACGATCAAGGTGAAAGTCTTCGGGCTCGACAGAGCGAAACGTTATCAAGAGGTGAACCTCGTAAATTATAAGCAATGTCGTTGTAGAATGTCCCTTAACAACGTCTACGAAGCCTTTTCTAGTGTGAGGATAACCGCGGTCGCCCCAGAGTCGTATCATTCGTCATCGTTCTTCGTTCAGATTGTTTATGAATTCATTGCGATTATGTAATTTTTCGTAGCGCGATTAGTGAAGCTAAATAAAAGTTTCATTAACAGAACTTACATAAACATGATGGTATTTACGGAGAGAGATACTCTCTTTTTTTCTTACTTACCGCGATGAATCCGAACCGGTATGGTAATTAAATGGAAAATTGCGACGATGGCCCAATGTCTCCCAGGATTATGTCATTTGCGCAGAAGCAGAGCCAGCGAAGTCGACCTGGGTGAACGCAGAGGCTCCTCCTGAGGACTTCACTCTGGCCCCGGGGTGAATCAGTCCTTTGTGCCTGGCTCTCTCAGGGTCAACCGCTTTCGGTGCAGTATATCCCTGCAACGTTTACACATATATGCTCAAACACGTTCGTTCGTCTGACCGTAGCCTACACGGTGTCTCGGAAGTCCCGAAGACGGACTACCGCTAGATACCACCCGGTTAGTTCGTTACGATGCTATCACAGCCAGCGTTCGAGTTCCTGTGCTGTTAAACTAACTTAAAAATTTCTTAAACAGAAGATGTAGAGTATCAATTATCTTGTCAAATTGTCACAGTACTATGTAAAACTCTATAAATATAAACACGGCTGAAACCTAGCAACAGCGATCAGGGTGAATTCGAGGAGGTTGATTTCGCTAGATCATTTTTATTAGAACCCGAAATTTAATTTACGTTTGGCTCTCGGATGGTATTAATAAAAGGATATCCAACAGAGACGAAGATTATTCCGTCTGTAGCCAGCTTTTTAGGAGCCGCGGTTTAGCCTGCTTTATTTCTTGTCTCGAATCTTTTTATTGGTGCGACGTTCCAGCAAAATCGAGGTAAAAAACCGAAGAGGACCGTGACTCCCGCAAAAGGGCGGTGGGAGGTTCGCAGAAAACGAACGTTTGCGAAGAAGGGATATGGAGGAATTAGGCAAACGACCATGAGAGACAAAATTCACTAAGAAACGTCAAGATAACCTTATAGATAAAGTAAAACAAACACATTGATCTAAAAACGAAATTAAAATTCATCTCTATTACATGTTCCCAAATTGTTGTACAAAACGTATGAACTATCTTGACCTTTTCACGAACGCGTTATATTAGATTTCACACAATTAATAAAGGATGCCAAGAGCATGTTTCGGAAGACCAACGCGGAGTAGGAAAGAATATCGAAAAGGAACGCGGACAGGATGTCTCACGGTTCTCACGTCCGTCTTGCTCGAAGATTCGAACTCGCTTCACCACTGACGTCATACGCCCGAAGTGACGCTAGAGTCTGCAATCGTAGCGTGTGCCCCTTGCGGATGTGCGGTTTCGTGTCACGACAGTCTAACGATCTAACATGGCCAAAGTTCGAATAAAAGATTGCGAATGGAAAGATCGCACAGTTATGTAAATAACGTTTCATGTATTCCAGCGACTAATGGATAAACAGTTTCTGAGTAAACACAGGAAACAACTCGCAAGGATACATTAACAAAAAATCTTGAACCACTTAGACATAGAGAATTGCTTCAGGAAGCGAAGTTGAGTCTAACAATGAGTTTTAATGCAACTAATTTACATTTGACTCTATTTTGGGATCGAATTCTTTAATAACTCGTCCGTGTTCCAGCAAAGACTAAGAAGCACACGGTCGTTTGCATTTAGAAATCATTATCGAGCGATCTCCGCGTGAATATGCGTAGCTCATCAAAAAATCAAGAGAATTAATTGGAGTGCAGCACAGACACCGTGACCAAAGCATGCCGGTGTAATTAGCATTGCGTTCTAACTACGCACACCGCGATTACACGTGTGCGATAATAATAACCGCGATTCCACGATTAACATAACGATCAGTGATAAGGACACACAATACACGTACACGTTCGCTGATACGATACAGAGCAGCGAGGACTTAACCTAGCGAAGATGTTTCATCATTTTTTTACTCAATCCTGAACGAAAAGTATATCTTTGTAAAAAAAAAAAAAATAAAGAAAAACATAGGAAACTCGTTTGTTTTTCTTTCTCGTTGATTGATTGCGTGCTGGATTTCCGGATCACGGCACAGTCGGCTCACCTATAGAAAAATCATATCGACTTACGTCCAGTTTCACCAACGATAAATTACACACCGCGCGAAATCGGTCACTGAAAACTTAGCCAATCGTCAACGAAACAGAAACTTCGGGACGTGTTTCCAATATCGTCGAACACAGTAGTCGAAGAATAGAAAACTGCGTCGAGCCGTATGATAATGTAGCAGGTTTCCCTTGTAGAAAAAGTGAAACTGACGTTCCACGTATGAAAATATCGCTGCCTCGACCTTTGCGTTCGTTTAATTCTTTCATTACAGTGTTCGCTAAATCGAATCGAGTATTATTCAGTAATAGCTGGTTGCTCTTTTATATGGTACGATTGAATGAAAGGAGGATTGCATATCGTCACCATTCGATTTACCCATAATGGTTGTTTTGCAACTTTAACGGAATCCTGTTTCTGTCGCAGAATCGAGACGCATGAGAGTCGATACCGGGTTGACGTTATCAGGTGAGGGCCAAGCAGCTTCCGGCGACGCAATCGAGAGACGTCAATGGCCGATGGTATGGACAATCCGGCGTTCACCGGCGACGAAGACGGCGCCGCCGACGCGAAGGTGGACGATGGCCAGCAGCAAGTGATCTTGGACCAGGATCCCAAGCCAGCGTCGGAGAGCACGCCGATGGAAAATGGCCATCAACGCTCGTTTGTCTCGCAACACTACGTGGAACCCGGAAGAACCAGTCCGGATCCGCATTATAAAACCGAGAGAAAAATCGAGGTGCCCGAGGGCAACGATAAGACCGTCGTCGAACCCAAGCTAAACGGCATCCATGGAAATGGAAACAATAACGACGCCAGCTTCCTCAACAACAGTGCGACGAGCGTCCAGACGAACGGTAACCAATTTCTTCCTTTACAATTTATTAATATAGCGTTATCCGTAGATAAAGCCTGTATCGTTCCACAAACGTGGCAGTTAACCCGTAATAAACGACGTGTATTTCTTTTTCGTCTTGGTCAATCTTATAACATGTCGCGAGTAATCGTTTAAAGAACGTAGGCAGCCAGAAAAAAGAACGAAAACGCTGCGGTTTACGTAAGCTGAGACCGCAGACTTTTGCACTGTCGGTCACAGAGGAAATTCCTCGGGGCAAAAAACCGATGCGGCGGTCGCCATTTGTTGTATTTTTCTTCTCTTCGATCTTTCTCTCGCAAGAGAGAAGAGAGAGACTCGAGTGCAATTTGTGTGATGTAAAACATAATTGCAACTGGATTTTCTGTCTTGAGATCGACGACGGACTGAGACAATTGGTAGGGACGAATTGTGTAAATTCTCTTCGTTTACATTTATAATACACACGCGTCGAGCATCGAGAACACTTCTGTTGTCATCACGGTCGAAAATATAATAACGCGGAATAGTCATTATACGTACGATTTTACGAGATATAATTGGGACGAGCCGAACTTTCGATTGTTAATTACTACCACCACCGCTTTGCCAAGAAAAAGTCGTTCGAGGTCGGTGAAACGCAGAAAGCATGTAGCCGGTCCTCCACGCAATAATCAACCTTAAAAAATACTTTTACGTTCGTAATAATAGACGATTCGTTAAACGACCACCGAATAGCGTATTAATTCATCCGAGGAACGAGGTATCCTTTTACTCACGACCGAAAAACAGAAACCGGTTACGCGCCTCTTGCTAGCGACATTGACAAGCTTATTAAAGCATTTCCCGTTTTTCACAGACACCGGAAAGAAGGAGCAAATCGAGGCTGTGAACCTGGAACTGGTCTCGATGAGGCCTTACGCAGGCAACAACCTTCAAAAGGGCCAAGAAGCCTGCGAGGTTCCAGCTGACCCATACGAAGAGTACTTTGTGCCGGTAAATGAGCATCGGAAGTACATAAGGTAACGAACCGATCGCTTAAAAACACTTACAACTCTGCCTAAACGCGTGTCTGTTCTTCTTGGTTACTGTTTAACAATTTAATTAACTGTCGACTGTTCACCAGCCCGGCGGGTTTTAACATAGAATCACTTGGGGGTTTGGTCGAAAAATACTGTCAACATTGATGTAAAATGAAGATAGTTCTGTACACGTTTCGTCCCATTAATTTTAAAGTTCATTTTTCATTTTAGATATCGCTCGTTGCTTCTCCCAAGTTTACAAATGCTAATGTATTCCAAAAACCTTCACATTTCCAATGTGTTGAAATATTTTATGCAAAGAGAGTCGTAATTTCTCCATTCAGCATCTTAATTTTATACGATAGTATCCTTCGGACATTCTACTAATTTATAAAATGAAATTTGATTGCTCGAATCGATACAAATTTCTGTGGGAATAGAACAATCTTAATCTATGTATAACAAACACAATATGGGTACATGTATTTCTGCATTAGAAAATGATCTGACTGTGTCTACTCGTCGAGGACATGCTAATGTATCACTGTAAAGAAAAAAAAAAATGGCGAAACGAACGAAGGTCCTTAGAGATATTGCAGAATACGTTCACCGATGGAAGAGCTTGCGAAACGAGCATGTCACAATGTTTCATAGGAAAATGCACGAGTGACCGTCTATTGCAAAAATGAACGTCTTTCGTCAAGCTGCGTATTCGAGGCAGAAATAAAAGTTCGCGTCGGCCACAAAATATTTCGCAATCCAGCGAATCATAGAATAAAACTTTGAAAGAATATCGAACGCAGTAATTAATTGGTAAAAGAATTTTGTTTGATCTGCGAGAGTCGAGTAGCGTAGCATAGTCGTTGTTCGTTTTCCTTCGCTTGCCTTTCCTTCTCGTCCGATGTTCGATTAAAAAATTAGTAGCGTTATCGATTTGGATTTCTCGCCGTAGAATTCACGTGCAGTTTATTCTCTTGCGAATGTCGAACTTACAGGTTTCGTATTCAAAAAGTTGGTAGAGTTTTCTTTCGCATCGGTAGGCATCCATTGCCTCAGGTCTAGTGGGACATTTAAATGGCAATAAATTGAAATAGAAGCAACGCACGTTCGGTGATAAGTCACTCGTTAGAATTAATCAGAGAGAAAGCAGTAACGCACGCTACGAGTTAATCTATCCGAAGACGGATTCGAAAGCTCTACTTCCAACCGCGCTTCCGAGTAAGCATTTGCTCCGCGCAAAAACGCTGATAGTGGTAACTACGATAGACCCACGTACATCACCGCTGCTGACCGAAAAATCACACACTTTGCCCACCTGAGTAGAGAGTTAGAGGGTGTTTTCTGTTGTCACGGTACCTAGCAGGGGTCCCGAGGCCGAGGTTGAAACAACCGTGGCTGGAGTGCGTTTTGATTTGGGCCCCGGCGTCGGCCGCGAGGGACTCAGCCTGAGAGACCCTGCCGCCGGACTGGTCGACTATTCCCATTGGCTGACAGCCCTCAGGTATACTTGAAGGATGCTTTCGAGGATGAGGAGGAAGGGAGAGGCTGCTGATAGATGAACGGTGGATGCGCACGATCGCGAACTAACCCGCTTGCTCTGCTGTTGTTTTTAGTTTTTTTTTTTTTTAGTCTTTTTTTTGTCAAATGTGCGGCTGGGCCTGATGTCTGATGATGGACTGCAAACATCACACAATTTCTTGTCACGATTGCACCGCGAGGATATCGTACACGTAGAAACGTGGATACCTCGGCGAAGGAGAGTCTTATTTTTCTTTTTTTTTCCGTCGCGCATTTTCAAACTGTTTGTTCGTATCAAAGACCCGAACGGAAGGACCACGTCCTCTTCCAGTGCTTAAGAGCTCGCGTCGCACGTCCCATAGCTGCTACACGGCATCGTTGCTCTCGAAACGATCGTCTCGACGTTAAGAAACGATTCTACACCACCCAGTCCGAAGCGGACATCCTACACACGGACACAGATCACGAACGTTCTAGAATGCGTCATTTCTTTGGTCACGTTTTATCATCACGCAACAGGGTGTTCAAACAAACCAGGGTAGAACAAGCAACAAACTAGACGGGAACAACGTTCGTTAGATGAATCAATTAGATGTTCACGATATGTTTGTACAATGGGGTTCGTCTAGGAAAGCTTCTAATCCCATGGCTGGTCGCTGAAGAACGTCTCGGATATATTTACAAGCACAGTGCTGTACAAAATACGCTTATTCTGGGTCTAGGATGAGGGTGAACGATGCGAACGAACACGACCGATCTTAATCACCGATAACCTTGTGTTACAGGGGCGAGAAACTCTACGTAACGAAGGACAAACGATCCAGAAGTTCCTACTGGAGAAGGATGGCGTGCTGGGGATGCGGCTTATTGGTCCTATTAATCGCTGTCATCATTGCCATCTTGGCTGCGAGTAAGTTTTTCTCTCTGACAATATCAAGAGGGAGACGTGAAAAACTCGAAAACGAAGATCCAAGTTGACTATATGATTTTGTTGCAGCTGGCGTAATATTGACGCAAGAAGCCACAGAACCGTTGGAGAACCTGCAACAAACTAATTCCCGACAGTTCGGTGACGTCCGAACCGCAGGAAGTCAAGAGTACGTGAAAGATCCGCCGCCAAGTCCACCGCCTGAAACCTCAAGTTTTCCACCTTGGCCAACGACGGATGAAAGTATTTACGTCACCGTCCCAAGCGCTTTAGACGGATTATTGCAATTAGACGAATTTCGCTGGAACGACGATCTGAGGGATCCTAAGTCGCGAGTATACAGAGACGTTGCCTCGGAGATAGAAGAATATCTAAGGAACGCGTTGCGTTCCGCGAACAATGAGACGATCGTCAAAGTGTACGATATAAACAAGCAGGGAGAAGTGATATTTAGAATAAGTTATCCTCCACAGCCTATGCCTGAAGAGACTCAAAGATTAATCGAGAACACGCTAAAAAAAAATGCCAACATGATCGGACAATACCACTTGAGCAGACTACAAGTAAGCAAACTCGTAGACGAGTGTCAGATTCATAATCATGAATGCTCCGAAATCTGCACCTACGATTACTCCAATGGTATGTTCGTCTGCTCTTGTAATTTCGGAAAATCGTTAGACAACGATGGGAAGCGTTGCATCGACAAAAACGATTTAAGTAACGTTGACATGGACGACGAAGTACCAAACTCCAACACCGAAACGGTGCACGACTACGTACAAGGCAGGAGTAGAGGACCAGGAACCCTGTTCGAACCCAGACGTCCTGATAATTGGCATCACTCCGATTTCAGTACAGAATCAGCGCATATGCACCACTCTTCGCCGCAAGCTGACAACGAACATGACTTTGGTATGCTTCCACAAGCAGATCGTGATTCATCGGAGCCAAAATATACACCCATGACCTCGACGGAGCAAAATCATGCGTTCCAAGACGAATCTGAGTCGGTTCATTGGATGCACGATCACGCGAGTCATTTCACTGTAGAACCTAACTCTGAATCGACAGTTAAACCAGAACCATCTGCTGAACCGAAACCCTTTGACGAATCGGAAGCTTCGATGGAGCCAGAGCCTGCTACTGAACCAAAGGGTTTAGCAGAGCCAAAGCCCGCTACTGAACCAGAACCTTCGGCAGAACCTGAGCCCTCTGCTGAGCCAGATGCCTCGGCAGAACCTGAGCCTTCTGCAGAGCCAGAGGCTTCAGCAGAACCTGAGCAGTCTGCTGAGCCAGAACCTGCAGCAGAACCTGAGCCGTCTGCAGAGCCAGAACCTTCAGCGGAACTTGAGCCTTCTGTAGAGCCAGAGGCTTCAGCAGAACCTGAGCAGACTGCTGAGCCAGAACCTGCAGCAGAACCTGAGCCGTCTGCAGAGCCAGAACCTTCAGCGGAACCTGAGCCGTCTGCAGAGCCAGAACCTTCAGCGGAACCTGAGCCTTCTGCAGAGCCTGAATCCTCTGCTGAACCAGAACCTGAATCCTCTGTCGAGCCAGAAACTTCGGTAGAACCTGTACCAAAGCATTTCGCCGATCTAGAAGTTTCCGATGAACCCAAGTCCACTACTGAACCACAACCGCCTAGTCTATCGGAATCATCCACGGAACCCAAATCTTTAGTTCAATCGGAACTCATTTCTGGATTCGAACCAGCCACCGAACCTAAACCCACAGAATCTTCCATCGAGCAGAAATCATCTAATTTATCACCCATGGAATCTGAAAGCTCTACGGACGTATCGTCTCAACAAGGAAGCTTTGAAATGTCTCCTGACGTCGAGCATCCCACCGAAATGCAACACACTATGGAGTCAGAATCTTCTACCGAACCTATGACCACGAGCAATGCAGTTGTCGGATCAATTACCGAATTACTCGCAACTGAAACTCCACTCGATTCTCCGACTACAACCTTAATGCTCGAGAATGAAAGTATGAATACATTTAACTCCAGTGACTCGACAAACATGCAGCCAGAATCTACTACACTTCCAGGTTCGTTTGGAGAAACCACGATGATGGATGATGAAAAGAATGATACGATAAGCGACGATTTACCTTTGCCAGTGATACCATTGATGCCTACCAACGAAGAAGCTATGAGTTTCGATCATTCGACCACCGATGATCGTTCAGAAATAAATACTACGCCAGTGATTGATACGAGTGCAAAGGAAATGGATAACGAGAATAAAATGATGACGACAAATCTAATGGAAACTACCGAAAGTATTGCATCGCAGGATACCGCAACGAATACAAATAGCGAAGAATCTGAACAAACAGATCCTTCCTCGACATCATCCAGTACTAAATCCACGATTTCCGAAGTAGAATCTATTACAAATGCGACAATGGATAATAACAATACCGAGACAACTCCTCTTCCGCTAGATACCACGTCGGAAAACACAACCGAATCAAGTTCTACCGCGGAAACTAATACTACAGAAGCATCTAATAACGAATCGTTTAAAGAGCTCAAGTCTCACGACGCTTCAACGTTGCCTGAACCCACCGAATCTTCCATTCAAATTGAACCGAGTACACGCGATGCGAATGAAACCAATGTCATCGAACATATGCCTACAACTATCTTCCCTAAATTGCCAAAAAACTTCGCACACAACGTCGAACCTCTTATAGAACCTCTTACGAATAACACAGAGGAAGAACACATCATGATTATACCACAGTCAGAGCACACAACGGAATTGCAAGAAGCTCACGCGATCATTCCACAACTCATACCAGAACAAAGCGTACAATCAACAAACGAATCGACGGCTCAACCTGAAATCACCACGGTAAAAAGTAAGATTCAAGCTTCTACAGAGAACAGTGCGACAGGTTTACAAGATTCGACAACCTCTGCGAACGAGAATGTCGTTTCGACAGGCGTTTCAGATCATTCGACTCGTTACGAGGATACCATAAATCATTCTACCTCCTATCCGTTACACCCTGCCGTATTTCCTGAAAACGTGGTCGAACATGTCACGGAGAAGCCTGATATAACTTACGATAAGCAGGTCGACGACATGTCACCTTTCCTTCCAGATATTCAGAAGGAGAAGGAAATGAAGAAGGCTCCGAGATTGGATAAAGACGAGCAAGACGTTCCTAATCCTTTCGATGGTCACGTGGAAGATGTCGTCACGTATAAACCTTTGATCGAGAACAACACACCTTCCACGGAACGAGATGCGAATGAAACAAATTTCAAGGATTTGATAAACGACGTGCATCCGGAAATACACAACATCGATCCACTTATCGAAGAAAACGACGACACCAGAGTGAATCGCACGGGCGTTAAAGATGAAGTCGCTAATGGTTTGGGAAACGAAGCTTTGAACGTTCTCGAAGTTAACAACACCGAGTCCGCAACCGACGATGTTATCGATAAACCAGTAAACGATGACAAGCACATCGTAGAAGAAAACGACGATCGAAATGTTTCCGAAGAAGACGAAGAAGCGCTAAAAGTGGTACCACTGGAAGAACAGTTTAAAGAGACAGAAACTACCATTAAATACGACACGGATAAAGGTGAATCCGAAACACCAATCGAATCTAGCACGACTACGATGACTGAAATGATTGCAAACGAGAAAACCTCGGAACAATCAACTGCAGGTAACGCGACGACTACTTCTTCCGAGAAACCGGAAGAGAACGCCTTGGAGGATCAGTATAACGACATATCCGACGACGCGTTGTCCAAGGGATACCGTAACGATGACGTGGAAATTCACGGTAAGGCTAAAGAATCCGAGAAATTAATCGATAATCATTTAGATTCGATACGAGATAAGGATCAGAAATTGGTAAAATCAATAGACGCGTCTTATTCGAAAGATGAAACGAAAAGTGGCTCGAATGATACGGAAGTTACGCCGACTACGATTGGAAGCGTTTCCGAGAAGCACGTAGAAGACTCCAAATTAACCACGCAGATACCAGTGTTGCCATTGGAGATACAGGAAGAGATATCCACAACCGAGAAGACTGAAAGCACCACTGTGACCGAGGAGAATCTTCGCAAAGATAACGACACCGAACTTTCGAGTGTTTCTCACGTGGACGCAGAAAAAGAAACTGCCACGACAGTCCAAGTGCCAACCACGCATATAGCATCGATGGAAACCAAAACCACTGCACAGGTACCAATTCCACCGGAAGAACTACAAACTACGGAGAGTGATGCACTGGTGACCACCTCCTCTATGAAACCGGATCTCGAGAAAAGGATCAACGACACGGATAACGATGGACAGAGAACGATGGAAGAGAAAGAATCTCCAAAATCTACCGACAGTGATATGCGTAACGATAATAAAACCGAGAATATAGCAACCAGTACGGAACATGCAAATGTACACAATAACAAGACCGATGATTCATTGGCCACCACGTTGGAACACGCAGGTAGTACGGAGATGAACGTTACGCGATCAGAGCCGAAGATTCCAGCGACAAACAATACTGACGCTAATCAGGAAGATATAATTACGCCGCCAGCGGTAAACAGCGAAGAGAACGCGAAGATAAACGCGTCAACGTTGAAAGAAACTGTGACTCGATATGAAAAATCAGAAGCTCCTCTGGCCAACAGTGAAAATATAACTACCGAAAAAAGTATCTCGAAAATGTTTGATAATCTCAGTACAACGGAAGATGTGAGACCAGTTACCGAGATACTCGAAGACGACACGCCTATAGGGTTCGATTACAGAACACTGTTCATCACCACCACGCCAAAGTCCGTTTTACCTGATTTGGACGTGGGAGAATTGTCCGAGGAAGATTTGAAAGTTATCCCGCTGGAAAAAACTTTGGAGGTGAAGAAAAAGTCCGTGGACAAGAAGTTGGTCGACAAATACAAATACAAGAAAGAGAAGGAACTCAATCTGGAAGACAGGGACGAAGCGAACGTGTTAACAGAGGTTCCAGATCCAGTTACATCGCTCTCTACAGAGGTGCCACTATTTAGCGTTGAAACGAGTCGAGAAGACCTTAACGCAACTATCGTAAACGATACGAAAGTACATCCTGCGCTGGTGTCGGGATTAAAGATCATCGAAACCACCAGCGGATTCAACGAAACAGAGATAACAGATCGCCAAGTGTCTAGAAACGAAGGAGAAAACAGCACCGATAGTAAAACCGGTATGTCGGGATCGAGTAACGCAAAGCAATACCCGAGTTTCATTCCCGTTTCAGAGGAGATAATAGAACCAGAGCCCGTCACCGAGCCCTTCATGGTCGTTCGGAATTATTACCATCGTCGACCGAACCTAGCGAACAACTTTGCGATGCTCAGTCGCACGGTGCCCAATGAGTCACCGAGCAAAGGACACGCAGCAATTGACCCCAGGAAAATTGATCAGCTAGACAACACGAGACCGAATCAAACAGGTTCGCAGCCTCCGGGCCAATCATCCGTTACCTCATCCGCGCAGGAAGCAAACGTAAATTTGCTTGCGAAAGAGCAACGCGCAGCAACGACAGTCCCGTCGACCACGCAAACAAAATTACCGGACACGCCAGTTGAAGCTACCAGTCACATCGACGTTTCGTTCTTGAATTTACCTCCGAACGTTTTCTTTTCGAAATGTACCGCTGGCCAGTTCCAGTGCGCGAATGGAACATCCAGGGATGGTGCCTATTGCGTGCAATTGTCCGCAAAATGTGATTCCGAGAATGATTGTTCGGATGGTTCGGACGAATTAAATTGCGAGCAAGACGGATGTCCAGGAAACTTCCAATGCGCCAGCGGCCAATGCCTAAAGAGAGACTTGGTGTGCAACAAGATCGTTGATTGCGATGACGGTAGCGACGAGAAAAACTGCGACGAGTGGAAATGCCAGTTTGATGAGTTCAGGTGTCCCAGTGGTAAGTGTTCCGGAAAAGAATTTATTATACGACGGATTGTAAGTTAGGATAATAACAGCGAACAAAAACTGATAGGAAATCGCTTTGAATCGTATCGTTAAAAATATCTCCAACTTTTCTTTCCAGGAAGATGTATTCCTGGGATCTGGCAGTGCAACGGTCGACCCGATTGCGAAGATCATCGGGACGAATATAACTGTGCCGAAAGTTGTGGAAACGACGAGTATCTTTGTCCAACGGAGAAATGGTGCATACCACTGACGTGGCATTGCAACGGAATCAACGAGTGCGCTAACGGAGAGGACGAAACTCTCTGCGACTGCGCCCTGGATCAATTCAAATGCAAAACGGGAGGATGCGTCCCGGACAATCAAGTTTGCGATGGAATTGAAAACTGTCCGGATCATTCTGACGAATGGGGTTGTTTAACGGACCAGAAAGATAGCGACATTGAAAACAATGGTGTGCAAGAGTTGACCGAGAGAACATCGTTATTAAAAATCAGGTGTGTGATTTAAAGATATCTAAAGACAAATTTGATCTATTAGTTACTTCGTGGTCCTTGATGGTTTTTCCATCTTTTTCATATCCACTCGTCAATTCTTGTCCTACGACGTACATTTTTCTTGTGTTTCAGGCAATTTGACGGCAACTATCGGCTGGTTTGCTCCGATACGTGGACCGAAGAGTTCAGCGATTCGTACTGTCAATCTCTTGGATTCTTTGGTTCCGAGACGACAGAGTCGATGGCGTGGGATAAAAACCACAAAGTCCTTAAACTGAAATCCAACTCGAATCCCCGTATGCCGCTAGTTACGAATTTAGAACCAGTGGAGTTTTGTGACACGGAGAAGGTCGTTCAGGTGTCCTGTCAAGAATTTTCTTGCGGCTCGGTTTACGGAGACGGACCAACTGCGAGATTAGTCGGTGGAACCCTAGCCAGCGAAGGACAGTGGTCGAGTGTGGCTTTGTTAAAAGAACCGAAACGCGGTGGTGCTTGTACGGCAAGTGTCCTGGGACCCATGCACGTGCTCGCAAGTTATTCCTGTATTCAGAGGTAATTGAAGATTCGACTTATGATCGAATAGCGAATTAAATGGTATTCTTCAAACTAAATAATGTCTCGTGTCTCTAGGTACAAGCAGAGCAACGGGTGGCAACTGTTCACAGGTGAAAATCTGTTGAAAGCTCATCCTGTTAAGAATATTATTCCGTATCCACAAGTGAAATACAATCAATTTCTATATAACGATGATATCGCGTTAGTCGAACTCGAGAAACCTTTGACTTTCTCGAGGAATATTAGCGCCGTTTGTCTACCGAAAAATCCAATTCAGGTGAGTATCGCAATTTCGTGTGAAACTCTTTCGTCGAAGAATGTATAAAATATAAAACGTTTAAAATATATTTTTGGGTAAATTTCAGCCGAGACAGATATGCGTTACGGCGGGATGGGGATTCCCCGTAAACGGCGAAGTGGATTTACAGAAATATCTAAAGTTTTTGCCAGTGCCAACGTACGATTCCGATAAGTGTAACGCGACGAGTCATTACGCTGGATTTATCACTAAGGACAATATATGCGCTGGATTCACTGACACGGACAAAGGACCCTGCTATGTAAGACTTCATTTTAAAAATTAGGATATTTATTCGAACTTACCGCTTCAGGAACTGCTGCATACGCTGTCTCGTTATAAAATAACGTTTCTGGTCTATTGTTTTCAGAACGACGAAGGAGCACCTCTAATGTGCGTCAGTGAATCTGGAGGAGGATCAGCCAGATGGGAAATTCAGGGTCTACTTAGTCATCACAGCAGATGCTCAAGGGGTCATCCAGCAATTTATTCTAGCGTGGAACCCGCGCTTTCTTGGCTGCGGCAATCTGTGCCTGCTTTACAAACGCAAAGTTAAAGTGCTACGCGCGGTTTTACTTTCTTAATCAAATGCACGAGTATTAGACTAATCGAATTCAAAATGACAACAACGACATATTGAAATTCACGTTAGGAATATTCCATAGAAGGGAACCGACAGCATGAATTTGTAAGTTCCTTTCAAAATTTTCTAATCAACAAAAACATGTGTACTTAATTTGTTATTTCTTCGTTCTATCCGTCTGTATTGTAAACAGTATGTTCCTACTTAAATGCGAAGACTGCATTCGACGGATAGCATCAAATGGCCATAATTCGATGTTCTGTTTGCAAAAAGAAATTCAAATGACTTTTTTTTTATATTATTAATTAATGGATATAGATATTGCAATATTTCGTAGTAAGTTCGACGCTTGCTATACGTATAAAAAAATGGAGTACGCTAGAGGTACATACGATCGACGATATAATACTTATTTACAATTAAGATATTTGTAAATACTGTATAAAGCGACTGTTTAATATGATTAACATTGTAAGAGATTTTTTACAGGTTTAGCAAGTTAGGTCTCTTAATTGTGCTGTTTTATAAGTATGACGTTGAGAAAAATATCGAATACGCGGTGTATTTTTATTCTGTTGAATATCTAACAATTTTTAAATTCAACTTTTATTATACTGTTGATTTTAGACATGATTTTTTGACATCTGACGTTGATTTTAAACATTATTTCAATTCAATTACCATGTAAAAGATCAACAGCATAACGAAAGTATTTATTCAAAATAAGAGACCAATTCAAAAATACATCTAATTATTCATTCAACAGTTTGTCTCAGAGATCCTAAGAAAGGATTTCTGGAAGGAGGGGTTAGATTTAAAAATAGATAGGATAAATGTATATAATATATAAGTATTTTAATAAAATACACTGTTATGGAAAGATACATTAAAATATGTTCATGTATGCATAGTCATTGATGAATGAGTAAGTATTTTTATATACTAAGATAAAAAATAAATGTATTCTAAATAAATTCTACATTTATTTTAAATCTAAAATGCTTAAATAATTTATTATTAAAGTAATTTCTTGCAAGCTACATACAAAATACATTTCTAATCTACTTGCTTCTTAGGCATAGCTGCAATTTCAGCAGCTGTTACAGCAGCATCCATGATAATCAATGATTTGGAAATACTGCTTATTACTTCGTTATACTTAGAAAACACTTTGTTCATATGACTCGTTAAATCTTGAGTTTCTCCATATATTTTTAAATATGATGAATTTAAATTGTTCAGTTTATTAGTTAGTTCTGGTACATCTCTTAAATGATCGGTTTCTAATATAGGCATTAGTTCTTGTATTTGGTGCAACATTTCACAATTTTGCTTGATCTCTGGCATTAATGTTAGCAACAGCTGACCGATAGCATCTGTATTCAGTTTTGAATGTTCAACTACAGAGTCTATATAACTATTCAATTCTGGTAACCGCTCTATCACTACATTTGCTTTTTCACGACCTGACAAAGCAGATGAAATCAATGTGTTTACATGAACAAGGCTATCAACCACAGAATTTTCCAGTGGTGTATTGTCAATTCCATTTGGTTTTTTAAGCCCATGTACACATTTTTCCAAATTGGCAATTCTGTCTTCTAATAATTCGATAGTTGCCATTCTACGCGTTAAAAGAGAAAATTTTCCATAAATCACTTTTCTCACTTTTAAAACACTTTTACACTTGTTATAAATATTTTAATACGTTCAAGGAAACGAACACATATACTCCAATTTTAAGTAATATTACTTACTTGAACAAGTCAGGAATTTCGCAAATGCAACTTCAGTTTATTAACACAAAATAATATGAATTATTATAGTAAACGAATATAACTTTACAATTTACAATACAAAATGTGACAGAAGCAAATTACACAGGTTATATTCTGTCTGAATGTCTTTTATGGACACAAAATTTGTATCGCTATCTAGCGGTGAAAAGGCTCAACAATTTTTTCGTAGGCATGTATACATGACACATATTATACTCCTAATATCTTATTTTCCTTATAACTAATTTAAAATAAAATTAATTAATAAGTGTAGGAAATAATACAATGGTCAGCGCATATGTGATTATGTCAAATTTAACATTTTTATTTAATGCAACAATAATTATCGATCTCGTAGATAGTGGCACCATCGGTGGCAAAACGCCCAAGTTTATAGTAAAAATAGTTCCGACAATTTCTCTAAGATGACGCCATCGATACCTTTAATCAGTTATATACCTTTATTTTCTATAATGCATAATTAATACGATTATTTGCTTTATAACTCTGCAATATATTATTTTAATACATTATTTAAACATTTACTACTTCTACATACGTAAATGTAGAAATAATTATCGACTCTTTAATTCTTGGCGCCATCTAGCCCCAGCAGCGAGAACTATCTTCACTACAAACTTGGGCGTTTTACTACCGATGTCGCCGTTGGTACTAAAACCCGCTCAGTGAGCGGTGGTCTCTCTAAGCACCCAATGTCATATTATATGAAAATATACATATATGTATTCAACCCTTTATTCATTTCAAAAAATATTCCAGTAATAGGTTCCATTTATTCTAAATTGTAATAAATGGTAAGTCTTTTATCATTCTGGTAGCTTCATTTACAATACTCTTTACACTGAACATAATAGAAATTTGTTGTCTATATTTATTAGGAACAGAAATTAGTAGAAAGTGTAGAAAAGCATAGAAACCACTGGGTTAAAGTGTTAAAATTGGCTGCCCCCAATTTTAAAACTTCCCCTAAGCTCTTGTCCGCAAAGCGACAATACTAATGCTCAAAATAAACGCATCGGAGCAGCTTCTGCATGCGTGCACATATGTAGGTACTTTACATGAGGTATGTATACTCTGTAACTACAAATTTTTAAATAAACTCCTGCGTTCTCCCCTCTTTCCACTTTGAGAAACTGCTACAGATGAATAGCAGACACAGACCGCTAACGGCTATGCGAGGCGAGGAGCGATGGTAGGGATACGGGGTATCTGTCATGGCCGACGTTCGCAGTAAGCGTATGCGTATGAGTGTAGTTTTGTCCAGACCGTGTCGGCGAACGGTGCACGGTGTGTCCAGTGGTGAAGAAAAACATGGGGCACGATAATGGGCAGACGGTCAAGCGAAGAAGGCGTTAGCGAACTGTTGGTCCTCGTACAGGACGATTTATGTGAGAGGTCCACGACGATGGAGTCACGAGCACGGAGGACTCGGTTGCGTAGCGTCGTGGGGATATGCTTGTTCCTCGCGCTCACGAGTATCATTTATCTCGGATACTTTTGCCCGGATCATGTATGCGCCCTAACGAATCGCGAGATCAAGGAGACCGTGAGACTTTCCGAGAGTCTGTCTGCTGGCTCCGGTTTGTCTTCCGTCTCCGTTGAATTCGACAAAAATGGCCTGCTCTCCGTACATCCTGCTTTTAGATTGCAGAGTATTCAAGGAAGCCTTGGTTACGATGACGTGTTTACAAATGAAACCTTCCAGTTTGATATTAATGCACACGATGTCATTGTTTTCTTACATATTCAAAAGACTGGTAAGTAATAGTGCTATTTTGCAATGAATCATTTTATAGCAGTTTCAATTCTAATTATTGAAAACTTTGAATTCTGTTGGTACAGACATTAGTAATGATATATTATTGATGTTGTTGACACAAAACTACACCAAAGAAGTTGCTGTCATAGTTTTTAGTTTATTTCTAACATATAACTATTAGAAATTATATACAATGTAGACAATACATATAAATCTTCCTAGGTGAAAACAATTCAGACAGTTTGCAGACCATAAAGTGTCTGCATAAATATATATTTTTCTTTGACTTTGTACTTAGATTTCTTTGGATGACTGCCAACCAATCCTATAGCTTGATAAAAACAATGCAATCCCCCTTCTGACCATTGTAATTGTACAACTGAATCTTTGCATTATTCATCAGACACTGTGAAACCTCCAGACCCTATCTTAGAAGGAGAAAGAATAATTCAGGGATGTTGTCTTGTTTAATATGCAGTGCATGCATATCCCTGTTTCCTTCTTACTTTTTCTATGTACATGTTTCCCATAATCTTTTCTTCATCTGGATGTATATTAATAGAGAAGATATAAGTTGTAAAAACTTGTTTAACATGTTTTTTATCGCTATTACGATTTTATCTTACCTTAATCATTGAGTTTTTATGCAAATTACTAGTTCTATTGCGCAAAACATTCGCAGAAACTTCATGTAAATTAATATTGCTGAAAAAATATTACGCAAGATATAATTTGTAAAACAGAAAATTTAAACAATACGCACCTTTTTATGTTACAGGAGGAACTTTATTTGGGAAACATTTAGTTAGAGATCTGGATTTGCAGAGACCATGTTCTTGTCAAAGAAGACGCAAGCGTTGTTTTTGTTTCCGTCCAAATCGCAATGAAAACTGGCTTTTTTCACGATATTCTACCGGTTGGAAATGTGGTCTACATGCTGACTGGACAGAATTGACTAGTTGTGTAGATGCTGAATTAAATAAAATTGAAGGGGATGGGATAAAACGTAGATACTTTTATATAACTATAATAAGGGATCCTGTTGCACGGTATCTGTCCGAATTTAGACACGTGCAGAGAGGCGCGACGTGGAGAGGCGCTCGTCATTGGTGTGGAGGAATTCAGGCTAACATACCCCAATGCTATCCTGGATCCAATTGGCAAGGAGTTTCTTTGGAACAGGTAACGTATTATTATTATAAATCTCAATCCTGTTTAATAATGTGAAGAGATTTTTGTATCTTAATATGGTCATAAATTCATAACAATGACTTCTTTAATGAGTATAGCATTAAGTATGTTATCTGAAAGGCTTTCACATTTAGAAACACATTAAGATAAGCATTTCCCCTTATCTTGAATCTTCCTTTTCTTCCACTTTATATAGATGTAATTCTTCCTATCGAAACAGCTGTTGCTTTGTTGATACAGATATTTGAAGCCTACAAAAATTTATATTTATATTGTATAGTAAATTTTGTATATCTAATGATAGAAAAACAGTGTAGTGGAAATAGAACAAACTTCTATATGCAAGTATCGATTCAAATCTTCTTCATAAACAACGTTATAATTTATGTAGTTTATGGCGTGTCCATATAATTTGGCAAGCAACCGCCAAACCAGAATGTTGGCTGATCTATCAATTGTTGGTTGTTACAATTCTACACTCAGCAGCTTGGAGAGAGATCGTCTCATGTTGGCTAGTGCTAAACACAATTTGCAATTCATGCCTTTCTTCATGTTGACAGAATACCAAAAAGTAAGAACTAATTTTTTTTTGTTGATGTATAGAAGGTGCATGTTAGCATGGTTTTACATTATCATTCCTTATTGTAATAGCCTTATTTTCCAATGTATTGTGCTGTTAAAAATATGCTTAAGTTTCAAATCATTAAAACTTTTAAAGAAATTAATTTCACTTCTAACATACCTAAGCCTGCTGTGTTAACAATGTATTTTAGTTTACACTGAAGAATCATCTGTTGAAAGTAGCTCTTGATGTAAATATTTGTCTTTCCTACCATACGCGGACGATGAATATCCTGTAAACATCCCGCGTTTTAGCATTACAGTAAACTTACGCTTCTTTTCCCCTGTTACGAGACGTGAGGCTACCAATACTTTTTTACGAAAATACTTACACGTTTTAATTCTTCTAATGTAAAATAAATTAATATCACTGCAGTTTTTGTATAACGTACAATTGTATATATGTATTTTATGTTTTCTGTTTTTGTATAATTACGATAGAAATCTTTTTGTCGATATTGTTATGTTTTGTGGAATATATTTTTGTGCCATACTTGACATTTTTCGTTATCTAAAATTTACGAATCGATGTGTTGCTATCCTTGACACATTACCATATCTACAGAAAATTGCTATGTGCTGTAAATATGATCTATACAATTCAAAGAAATTTGCATTATTGAGCTGTTTGCTTGTCTTGCTGTTTCATTTTAGAAGATTTTTACATTGTAAGTCTTAGTGGATACCTGATATAAATGTATATAGAGATGTTATTTTCTATTAATAAAATATTTTTTGTTACATCTCTACACACAAATCCTACAACAATAACTTAAAATCGAATAGGTGGGACAGTATTCCTTTGAAGAAACGTTTGGAATGAGATTTGCTATTGCATTTGAGCAACATAACGCAACGCTGAGCGCTGCAACAATGGCTACCCTCAGTGCAGAACAATTAGATGCTGTCCGTAGGCTTAACAGCCTGGATCTGGAACTTTATGAATTTGCAAAAACTCTTGCATTTCAAAGATTCAAACGGCTTAAAGATGGTGATCCATATTTTGTACAACGATTTCAACATCTCGGCGAACTACCCTCGCGGCAGAGCGCAACGGAATTTAATTGGGATTCTGTTATCGAGGATACTACAGATATTGAATGATATGTAAGTATGTTATAAATAGATAATATTGATGCTTTACATTCATAGCTAAGCAAATCAAGTTGCTCTGAATCTGAGTATCTCAGGGAATCATCCTTGAAAGAAAATGTTTTACATAGAATTATTGTATGCAGTTATCTGCATGTAATTTACCAAAAGTGTTATAGAAATTAACTTAGATAAGACCAAAGAGAACTCGGGGGATCTCAGTGTAATCCTCTTTCAATAATTATATATAAAAGTATATATGTATGAAATACTTATACAAATTTTTTTATGATTTTTATAACATTCAAAAATTCTTTATAACAGTTCTTCCATTCGATGCAATTTTCTTTACAATGCTACATTTAAGGTTGTACTTTGTTGATGTTTTTATTGTGTATACAACAATAACTGCAAACAGATTTTTTTTATATTTGTTGAACAGTGAATATTAAGAAATGTTATGCATTGAGTATTTCAAAAAATATCAATCCAAATATTTTCTTCTTAAATGTAAATGTTTAGAACATAGCATGATTCTCATTATTTTAATAACAATTTCTTTAATATTCTGTTAAAACGTGATATAAACTATTTCTATATTTTCGTAATTGAAATTATTAATGTACATACTTATTTACTTTGAACTCATTTCGAAATAAAAATACTTTTTGATTTATTTGATTCTTAAAAACAGTACTTGGATAAGAGGTATTACTCTAATTAATATTTGATAAAAAAATAATTGTATCTTTTTCAAATTAATATCAGTTAAGGGAGATTAAACATCACAATTTTGTTTTGTAAATATATCTAATAGTATATATTTTTGAATACAATTATTTGCAGTGTTGTAATGTTGTATCCTCTACTTTCCAAAAAAAGTTTTACTTTTCAAAATTGTATACATTCATAAATTAATAGCCATGTAAATTAAACAATAACTGGCCCTCTATAAGAAAACATTATGCACAAATTTAATGAAATTTCCTCTGCAAAGTTTGTTGCAATTTTTTAAATTTTATTCCTGACCACTCACGCTATGCAATAGGGGTTTAAACAAAGTGGTTATAGATTTAATAAAAGCGATCTGTATAATTTAAGTGATAAAATGTTCGTGTGAATGTTAGAATGAATGGTCATATATTAGATAAACGTGTCTGATATTAGAGATTGGTTATTTAACAATGTAACTGCTGCCAGAGGTCATCTGACTTGAGTATGTGTTATTCTGCTCTGAGGAGATTGTCTTTGGTGATGTCGGTAAATTTAGTTACTCTTAAAATTGCAAATCTTATTTAGAGTTTATCATTTATTATTTTGAAGCAATAAATCAATAATTATGCTAAGAACAAAGAAAGTTGCATTAAGTTAAAACGATTGTGTAGTTGTTTAATGCATTTATTTAATTAAATGTGCAATAAGGCTCAATGGGTTACCATTATAAATATTTCATATCATCAAGTCATGAGATAAATGTAATATATTCTGTATACAAGATGTTCTAAAATTAATGGCATACATTTTGTACAAGTATAGTACTCATAAAAATGCTAGATTCAGCAGGCATAAGCAGAATATACCACCTTCTAGATAACTACAACAAAAACTTCATTGAAATAAAAACAATCTCATTTCCTGTATTGGCTCGAGAACTGATAAACTCTTGAAAGCTTTATCATTCAACACTCTTAACAGATAAGAATAATTGACTGGTGAACCATCATTTGAAGATACTTGAAATAACTACCGTAAAACTCTGAATCTGTTGAATTCTAAACTCATATTTACTAACATTTCTGTTTATTTTTATTTCCCAACAAAATTTAACTGTGAACCTTGAATTTTAGAACATCTTGAATACCATATATATATAAAGTTAGGTAGGTAGTATTGAATTGTTAAAAACAGAATGCAAATGCTCTCTTTAAAATGCAATTGATCATTTTTATAAATATGATTACCACGTTTATTGTGTAAGGTATATCATAAAATGAGTGCCATGAATCATGTATTATCAAATTAATTTGTCTCTTACAGATTTGCCATTATAAATGATGTTTTATTAATATGAAAGTATATAATTTTTCAATCTAATGTTCATAAACTGCAGCTTTTTATTGCCTATATAGAATATTTTTTTGTTAATTATTCAATAACAATTGTGACCAGTTAATATTTGCTAACATTTTGTAAGTAAATAAAAACTGTACTAGCGACAACGTGATTATTACAAAACGAAATATTTTTCAAAATTTTATGGAAAAATTGATTCATAAATTAATTTGAAACTACTCTTATATGTAAGCCAAAAACTTGTGAGAGATCTGTTTTCAGCATATATGTGTAGCAGCATAATATTAAGCACATAAAATAATTAATGATAATAATCATTTAAAAGTAATATTAAGAACCAAAGATTTAATATTTTTACAAGGATGCAGAGAGCTTGTTGTAAGCAATTGTAAAAAAAACTTTTTATATGTTCGTAAACACAGTGATTATTATAACTGCAGTAAGTGGTAAGATGTATTGCACATCTTTCCATCTAATATGTAGGTACAATAATTAGGAGTATCTATCTGGATAAAACACGAAAACTTCGAAAAAAATGATGCACCACAACAAACTTCTATCAAAGTACTGCTATTTTGTCACGTACTCACTTTTACAGTGCATTAACATTTTTGTAATAATTTAAAGATAATCGAACTTACATCGCGCTATTATAGTATTTTAAAGTTCATAAGTGAAACACAATTAGATATATTTATCATTTTATCACCTGTTCAGGTTAATAATTGCTACACTTCTCTGCCGTTTCTTGTTTTTTTATTTCATGCATTAGAATGTTTATCTGTCTATGTATATAAAAAAAGGATGTTTGCGACCATTTGTAAACAGTTATAGTTCATTAGTTTTTCGAATATTCGCATTATCTGCATTGTAAAAACATGCACATACTCATTGGACTAGCATGAATGAAAGATTAACTTTAATGTATAATATAATGTTCTTAGTATGGAATTAAGTTATTAAAAAAATTAAAATAAAACGCCATGACAGTAGCCTAATAAAACAAAGTATAGGCCTAAGCCATTGGTACCTTACGTAAGCCAGTGTACATACCATACCATTATTTCATTAAGGAACAATAAATTGTTGTGTATACAATATTATATACAATCTTATACAGACACATATAAATACATAAATATATATATATATTATATAAAAATATTATATGTAAGTTGTACACATATTTAAAAATTATGTTATTTGATTATTAAATAATTATACAAAGGAAAGCATGCACTTATTTCAAAATACACCAGATCTAAATAAGAACTGTAAATCTATTATGTAAATACTGTTCTAAAAGTATGATTGGAAAAAAGAAAATAAGATATAAAGTAAAATGTTTATTTTGCAATTTCTAGTTAAATATATTTATACATTATTATTAAAAGAATTTCTTATTCATAGAATTATATTTTAGAACTTTCTGTCTAAAATTAGAATAGTTTTGGACTCTGTACTTTAATATTAGATAACTTAGAGGATGGACATACAGAACTTTGTAAGTATCAAGCTCTATAGAGATCGATACTGTCATGTGTAACTTGTTCTGCTAGAGTAATGATTGCTCCAACATTATTTTTTCAAAACCTGTAGGTGGAGGATGAGCAAAGTTATCCAAAATTAAATCTAAAATGGCCCCATCATCCACTACAAAAGAAAAGTAATATGTTGAAAGACTAACTCCTAAGTTAGGAATCTTTTTAATTTGCAGCAAATTACCATAAAGTACTGGATACACAGTTCCTTTTATCCCCATAACTGGTGCATCCATTGATTTTCCATTCATATAGAAATTAAGTTCTACGTGATCATAAGACACACCCTAATGGATAAAGTCATTATATTACAAATTAATATGTTTTTCCAACATTGTACTTACAATAATGTCGCCTTCCTGAACCAGACTTTGAATTGTATGTAATTCTTGCCGATTGTGCCTTATGATTCCATCAGAATTAAGAGCCCAACTTTCAGTGTCGTTTCCTCCTATTGCAATGTTGAGATCTGTGGACCTAGTAGCTAATCCTATTGCCCATATACCACCTTGTTGTATTTTAACTTCAAAATAACTTTTACTTTGGACGAGAGGGGCATTTGTTAAGGCACCACCACAACCACACACTCTTAGGCCGTCTTTTACTATAACAACTTCATGTCCTACATCAAATTGACAATATTTTCTTTAAACTTTCTTACATTTCGAAAATGTAGCATTCATTAGAGATAGTTTAAAAGGTGTAAAAAGTGAAAGTTTTATAGTGATAGTAGCACGTTATAAGTGACACACAACAAACGTCTTTATTTTAAAGACATGTAAAAGCAGAAATTGTATGCAAATTCGATGATACAGATATTGTTAACAATTTAAAACACCGTTAAGTTATCCCAATCGTAAATGTTAAAATTACCCATGAAACATGTATCTAAAGCTATAGGATTAAGATCCCTCTTCGGCGTTTGAGTTTCGGTAAAGCCAAGGCCGTCAAAACAATTTCTCAAACAGCAAAACATCATCTTCGTTCGATATGCTTTACGATCTATTTAAACTGGTAGAGCGGCATTGTGCCACTTTTAGGAGAGAAAAGATTGTTCTTCCTGTAAGGAAGATTCTGAACGTTTTGCAATATTTACTTTTATCGCACGGAAATGTAGTCACTACAAAACTCCTAGATTTGATAGAAATATGATGCTGCGTGTATTTCAACGCGTATACAGGATTTCAAGTTTCAGTGTATTGGTTCACTATGCATGCTTGATAGAAAATGGCTTCTCATATACATACAATCGATAAAAAAAACTTGATTATTTTATTTAGTTGTAGTTTATTTTCCATTAATTTTAAATAATCGAATGTGATACCTCTAAATTTCTAATGTTTACATTATAGATAGAATATTAAATATATACAAGCGTACGAGATGTAAGGTTATGTTTTACCGACATGCAAGGTTAAGTTCAGAGTATAAATAAATACGGAATAAAATATAAAAAAAAATGTGTTTATGAAAAATGATCACTTTAGGATTTATTTTAACATAAAGTTTAGATTTTTAATATATATATATATAACATACAGATTACTCGAATAGGGAAGAAAATAAAAGACTTTGAATTTGTTACCAAAATGGTGTTTATTTGCTTATTTTGTATAAGATTTATACCCGACTGGGATATAACATCTGTAAAGTAAAAGAAAAAAAGAGTTGTTAAATATTTAAATTTCATACATATGGTACAGTTACATCGAACACTATCGAACAACTTACAATCCTGATACGGTGACCCATAGCTTTAGCAGGCAGATTTCTCTTAAACTTAGCACGTACAGATCCGCTGGTTCCATGAGGTCGCGTTACCTTACCCCAAATAGCTCTAACTTTTGTTTTCCTTCCCTTTTTGCCAGGAACAGGTGTCCTATTCTTTGCCTATACAGAAATATGTATTTACTGGGTTAGCTAATTTTTATATTGCTCGATACGATAAAATATTATTAAAAAAATACCTTATATACATAAACACATCGTTTTCCTATATAGAAATCTGAGTCACGTATGCTCTTTGCTCCATCAACTTTGAGCAATGCTGTGTGTTCATGTTGATTACGCAGTCCACGTTTGTAACCAGTGAAAATAGCTTTAGCATAAAGACGTCCGTGTCTTTTGAAGGGTCTCTTTTTCTTTGGAGAAGCTGGTTCCACCGGCTCCTCTGAAGTTGGTTTCTTGCTTGTTTTCGTTTTAGCTTTTGGATCAGCTGGTACGTCTGCCATTTCTAGAAAAAAATAATTCACATTTTTCAGAAATAAGCACTCGAGACAAAATATTTAGAGGGTTCGTACGTGATACAATTTAATATGAGAAACTACGATAAAATGTAATCAGTTCAAAAGTTGAAACGCTTAGGTTATGTCAAAATAGTGTTTAAGTTGTAATGTAAATGAAGATGAAATTTTACTTCGATATCAAAAGAGATGATTATTAACACGATATTCTTTAATATATCAAAATATCTTTAACGTATTACAGATTTACAACGAAATACACGTTTTTGTTATCGTAGGAGCACGAATGCCTTGTGTGAAACACATTCGTAATCCACTTAGATCAATGAAAAACATACGAAGTATGATAATGAAAATAATTACGTGAAAACACAAGATAATTATCAACAGTATAAAACTATTATTAATTTATCGATTTAATTAATTTAACATATATTAAGTAACAAATACGGGACTCTGAGACAACATGACATACCGGATGTGTATCACGGACAAGGAAGAGGGTCTAAGATGAGATACCTTGAAACCACGTTTTTAGTTACTCGAAGATAGGTAGGTGGCGCTAGTAAACATAACAAGTACTATGTATTGTACAATTTCAAGATAGAGTAAGATTCAAGATGGATTCGCGTTATACTAGACGTTGGCGTCAGCTTTGAAATTAGCAATTAACAGTTTAAAGTTTGAAGCAGAGCTACTCCGATGTCCATTATGAAAGCAACGATCGGTGAGGTTTTATTTGTACTTATTTCTAATATGATTTATGTATTGTATATAAGAGCTGTATCTTTTGTTATAAATTTCTGTGAAACCAAAAACTCTACTTCGAAGAAAAACATCTACGAACGTTCATGACTCGATGTATTATTATTTCAATTACTAATTAGTTGTATTCTGATGTGAGTGAATTTGAAATTGTACGTTCACAAAATCACTTTTAAATTACATATGTCGCCCTACAGGCGCCACCCGAGCGCAAAGGATTAAATTTGAAAGTAGCATAGCCACTAGGTAGCGCTTCATATCTTGTTTACCGACGCTGCAGTTATATTCCATACTTGTACTTTTTTACCAGTAAATGAAAAACGTATGTTGGTATTTATATTCTAGCAAAAACTCGGTGGCGCCATCTATCGGTGAAACGACTAGGAATTATTTTACGACAAACTTGACTCCTTTGCCACCGATGGCGCTAGTTTATCCTGCTAAAGGGGTAGCCCGCTTTGCGCAAAACCCGAGAGAAACACTTGTTTGCAATATGATAATTTTTAAGTAACACATTTGCCTCATAATGTAATCATGTCAGCCATTAACTCGTGAGAAGTTTACGCCCATAGCTTTCACGAACGTTTCTTGGGAGCTTTCAATAGAAACAGAAGTACCCATATAGATAGATAGATAAAATTGTGAGCATAAGCTTTCGATCTTGTGGGCTTTCGACGCTCTCGAAGGATCAACTTTTGTCCCCAAGCTTCGAAAACGATGGTCAACAAGAAGAGTCGCTATACTCGTGGTCCTGGAAAACTGATTGGAGTAGGACAGGCGGATAAGTACGTAGATCTAAAGCGGTTGGTCGGCCACGTATGTGAATGCCGTGAATGCTCTAAGCCCGACGTTACGGAGGTGTATTAGTACCGGTAATTCCGCCACGATGCACCGGACGTGGATCACGACGGAAGATAGATGACATTGTTTCGGAGAGAGGAAGCAAGAGGAAACGCACAAAAGCACTTGAACGGAGAGAGAACAATCGTCGCGAAACAGAGAGGGGCTCGATAGATTGAAAAGGGCAAAGCTGCGTTCGCGGAGGAATAGGGAGACGACGCGACAGAACAAGAAGACCCAAGCCAGACCGAGAAAAACCGCGACTGCTGAAACTTCTCTCTGGAAGTTGCTTGAAAAGAGACGACAGTCCGTAGTTATCGAAGAAGGGCTGGGACCACGCTCGCTTTCTCTCTCTGTCGCAGTCGAATCGTCATTTGCACCGCGTCTAGGAGAGCCCGACGAAGCGACGTATACGCAGACCGGGGATGACGATGATAACAATGATAATGACGATGACGAGGCGCAGCGACCGGTTCGAATGACAGAGTCTGTGGCGTCGAGCGAACTACGCCTGGGAAACAATGCCTGCTGAATTTCCGCTCCGATTATTCGCCACTATGTAATCCATAAAATGAACTCCGATGGTGATACGTGCGTCTTTGTGACCCTTTGTCGAATGAGCGCTCTTCGAACTGTCTGCTTCGAGGATGATTTTAGTCCCCTCGCTCCCCTCCCGCCAATCCTTGGATTTTCTCGATGGTTCGATAGCTCGAGTCCAGACATCCAAAAATAGTTGTAGCTTGAACGATTAGATTAGCAGTTCGTTTAACTTTGTCGAAGAAATATACAGAAACTGGCGCGCGAATATTCCCCGATAATTCATCGTTCGTTCTGAATGCCATCCTCGAGATCGCCGCTATGGGAGGTGTCGATCGTAAATTTTCTTCTTGACCCACGTTCGAACAATATAAATCTAATGGGTCGGTGGCGTTCCACAATTTTATTTCTTCCCTAGGCTGGTCTTATCCTAAATTATTACATCTGGGGGTTAAAGCGCCCCCTACCGCGGGAAAGGTGTCAAGGAGGGTGGCGGATAAAAGGGGAAGGACACCTGGGAATCCAGGAATGGGAACACTTGTAAATTCGATTAAACCGATCGAGAGATCCTCGCCAAGAGTTTACACGAGAAATTTATCGTAACAAATAAACGGTCATCTTACATCGGGAGTTACAACTACCTTGCTATAAAAAGTTTGAACTTGCCGAGGAACGTTGCGCGCCAAGCTCGTAAAGAGTAGATTTATTTTCGAACGGAATATGTTCCACATCTCTTCTTCGATTCTATTTTCTGTGGAGAAACATTTTTTTTTCGTACAATCGGTAGAATGAACATTGCTCGAATCATTTTGCGGAAAAAGTTAGCAAAATTATTTCCCCTCCATTCTTTTCTGGAGCAAAGATTTAAGGCGTGCGCGGCTCTTTGACGAGAGACCGATCGGACCAAGTTTATTCCTGCGCGGAGCTGGCTGCCAGGGCGAAAAAGGAGAGCGCGAAAAATGCAGACATCGCGGAAAAACGAGCTTGAATAATTCAACTGTTTCGAGGGGAAAGGAGAGTGCGGCCCTCCCAATGAAGGGAACCAGGGCGTATATTTTTACGTTTGCCCGACGCGAGAAATCATTACTCGAAACCACGTTTGTTCATTTTTCCGCTTCTCGTCTCGGCCGCTGAAAAAAAATTAATTACAAAATGAGAAAGGCGTATCGCTATTAAACGATACGTCTACCGATATCTCCAACGAACTTTTAATTGCTTTCGCATAAAAAAATTTCATCGCGATGTTTACGATGATTACGATGATGATTTTCCTGGCGATGTTACCCCCATACTTGAAACGTGTATTCAATTTTGGAAAAGAGACCGAACCAAATGAAATTTTGTTTCGCTTCTGTCTCCATTCGAACGATAAAAAGACTTTTCCAATTCATCGTGCAACACCGCCAAGCATTAAAAGAATGCCCGCGGTATTCTGCAGCCGTAGAGCTCGGTATTCGCTTCTCCAAATTCCTCGATTACTATTCGAACGGCTGAATTAAATGATCGTTCAGCGCGTATCTTGAGCGCAAAACGAAGCGAACAAACTTTCCACGCGAAAGAGTCTTCCTGTGAAACTTGGAGGAGCCGGGAGGTGTACGAGGAAACGCACGCGGAAAAGGGTGAATTTTCCGTGGAAAGTTTGAGCGTACGGATCTCTTACCGGTGCTAAGGGGTGAAATATTGAATCTCTCGGGGGGTTAGAAAGAAATGTAACTCGCATTTTCTTTTTCGAGCTTTCTCGGCTCGCGGTGTCGGCGCGTCGCGGCGGCCTCTTTTCACGGCGCGGCGCGTTCGCGCACGTACGGAGGACTACAGCCCCGCACGGATCGCGATGGTCCACGTCATACGTGCCCAACATACTCCTTTGGAAGTTTATGTCAGTTCGTCCGTGTACCCATGGATGGTTTATCGATCGCGGCACGATTTACCGCTCGATCGATACGTTTTAGTTAGCGGAAACCTAACTCGAGCGAAGACGAAATTTCCACCGTAGGAGTCGCTACGAATTTCTCGGCATTTTCTTCGTTATCTAGCTGCCCTCACCCTCTCTCTCTCTCTCTTCTGGCTTATCTCCTCATTTCCTCTGTCTTCCTAACGCTGCTCAGACTCGTCGATGCGAGAACACCTGCTCTGTATAATATTTACATGACCTGCCCCCTTAAGACTTGTTACTCGAAGGCATCGCTAGTTGCAATCATCTTACCGCGCGTACAATGCCGATATTAGCGTCGTGTTTGATTTACCGACGCACGCGATCTTGTCAAGCGTAGCTGGTACTGAAACACGATTACATCTTGCATCGGATGCGACATGAATATCGCGTTCCGTCGGGGCGCGAATAAGAGACGACCCCGTCGCGCTTCTATTCCAGTCTCGTGCAACCAGTTAACGTTTTTACTCGATGGCAAGAGTGCAGCTACTGCAGCACTAGCTTAGTTGCCTCGGTGGCCAGGAATTATGGGAATTTCAGCATGCTCTGCCGTATTTGCCGCCATTCGTTTCCAGTCATTCCATTGGAGCGCGCGAGTTTTCGGGACGAGTTTCCCCGGATGCGGAATTAATTGCGGACTGTTATTAAAAATAAGCTGGGTAAAATAAATTCCGGCCGGAATGTTGATTTTCGAGAATAAACTTTCCGCGGGCCAACCAGACGAGTTGAAGGCTTCGTATCGTGTGGCTTTGTTAATTGTTCAGCTTCTGAGCATTGTTGTTGGCATTGTTCGCGCGGAGTATTACGAGGAAATTCGCATCGCGATGTGCATTATACGATCCGATTACACGAGATTTTTATAAAATTGTCTTGGCCAGCCCACCCATTCAAATACAGAAGTTCCATAAAATAGTTGAAATGGTGGTCCAATTTTTTATTAATAAAACAGTACAAGTATTTTACGATCGAAGGATTTTTCCGCGATCCAGGTAAAATTTTGCCACGACACTTTCTGTTTGTTCCCGTCCAACCGCGCTACTTGGGGTAGAGCGTCTTCGCTATAACGAGATGATAGAGAAAGATTTTCGATAGCATGGATCACCAACACGGACGATCGACCGTGCGGATCCTTCTCGCGAAGTCCATCTAGGAAGCTGATGCAAACTGTCAACAACGCGGTGGAAACGCTAAGACAGCTGTCATTTTTACGGTCGTTGAACAGTAATCGAAAAGCTGTGTATATATTTTGACTCAGGAACGGGGGGCTGAAGAAGGGTTTGAAGAAGGGTTTGAAGAACCTTACTCGCACAGCGAAGCCCTTGGTCGGATCGAAATTATTAGAACGTTGAACGAGTATGTGTGTTGACGTGTACACCGTTGTATTAACCGTTGTATTTGAAGTTTTAATGTGTCTTAAAAAATTGTCAAATGTTAATTCGAGTCTGTATACGTTGCTGTTGTCGAGAGTATCCATACTTTTTTCTCTCTCTTTTTCTAACTAATTGTAAATACCTATCTACTCCGTGATAACCACGGAATAAGAATAAATGGCCTGTAACTTAGGACTTTTAAGGCACTTTGCGCCCGCAACACCCCTATCTATGTTCGCGAGGCGAATATCACGCATCGCGATATTTATGGTTACGTTGCTGTTAACGCAAAGTAACAAGGTGCACTCTCTAAAGTATTTTTAAGATATTTTTCGGATAAAAATCTACATTTCTTGAGGAGCTGACTTTACCGTATTATACCACCGACGAATTGCTATGGATGAAGTACTACTTGCATACAATTTTTCATAGTTTTCGGAATGTTCGAGTTGCTGAATTTCCCTTGCGAGAAGGGACTTCAAGTGTTCCCTCTTATGAAAGCCACGCGGCAAACTCGACCGGAATTCGCGAATTGTGTTTGAGCAGTAAAGTTGATGGTGTACGTGAGACGTTAGCTAATAAAATTATTTGCTGTTATTATTCATAACGGTAGCAGACTATTTTGCATATGGAGTTCGAGCACGTATTATGACTTTGGTGCATTATTGTCGTTCCGAGTTCCACGATGTCATTCAAATTGCACAAACACTGTTCTAGTGTAACAATAATAAAGTCAGCGGGTATGATCGCTAGTTACATCAACGATAACGAGGTCACCAGTATTTTATTTTTAACGTTCAATTCATTTTTAAAAAATTCATCGAGTCTCGACCTAGTAATCGTAAATAAAATCATGTATCGATGCGCGAATATATTTTATTCGTTGAAACCGAGTTTTTTTCCGAACGCAGCTTCGAAATATGTATATTTTGTACATATCGAAATGCAAACGGAGAAGCAATTAGAGATTCGTTAATGATCGAACCGAGCTGTGTCCAATAATTCCGAAAAGCAGAGCAAACACCATGTTCGTGGGGACCATTTCGAAAAGCATTTCGCCAAAAAGAGACTTCGTTAAAGAAACGAAAAAAAAAAAGTAACGCCGGAAAGCTGCAATAAATCTAGTTCCGCGGTGGCGATGACTGTGCTGCTCGACAAATCGATTGGAAAAAAAAAAGTTTCGCTGTCCGTAACGAATAAAGCTCTCCATTCATCACGTTCGTCTTGTTAATCCACACGGTGATCGGTTAGGAATGAGCGGTCGCTCCTCGAGAAAGTCAATAGGTTGGGAAACACAAAAAATCAGGAACAGAAAGGCTTCGCTACTCGGGCAATTAGTTTTATTCGATCCTGATTGATTCCTCGACGTTGTGCTTCGTCAGCTTGCGTTTATTACGTCGATGGAACGCATAAGGTCCAGTGTTCTGTTAGTTGTAGCAGTTCGAGTGGAAAAATTGCACCTTACGTTAGTAGTTTTCTCAAGTTCATTTTAGCTGCATTGCCGTGACCCGCATTGGGCGAAGACCGACACGGTTCGCTCCTCGTTGCTTACAAATTCCCTCGTCGACGCGTTGGAAAAAAATACCGCGCGTCCAAGGCCTGAAAAATATCGTTACAAATGGATACGCGGTAACAGATTGTCCTTACGAACAACAATCATGACCGTCACTCGACGCGATGAAATAATAACCCAACTAGAAAAATGGTTTAGAATCAGCGGGTTCAGTGGCTCGCGGATGTCAATGGTTCGCGTGCAGTGTTTGTTTTTCCGAAGAATCAAAATTTTGGACTTACTTCATTTTTCCAGCACTAGTTGTTCCATGTACCGAATGGTGCGATTAAAATTGTAGCACTCTCTCGGGAACTAATCGTTTCGTTTTCCATTTTATTTATCGCTGAGTTATTGTGAACGGTAACGATTGTACACAAATCATTAATTTTTGAACATTGTTATTCTCGAATAAATGTTTCATTTATGTTTCTCGTATTTCACGTAGCTGTGCCGGAAACCTTCTTTTATATACAAAAATTAAGTTATAATTTTTCACGCACGAACTAAGTTTTTTTTTTAACAAATCTGCATCGACCTAGATACGTGGATTCACGCCTGAAAGCTGTGGAAAATATTTTCCTCGCGCCCTCTACATGATCGAATATGTACTTTTCATCCCCAGATCCCACGCACTCAATCGAAAAATGTTTTTCCACTCCCTTATCGCGGTGCGCAAAATTTCCAGCGTCGAATAATTGCAAGCACGGCGAGCATTTTCGACATCTGTACGATAAAAAGTAGCACGGCGTTAAAAATGAAACTCGACAGGGCAGCGCGAAAGGATCACGTTTTATTAATAGACAAACATTTTTCATTTCCGTTTATCGCGAGGCGGGCGTAATTTCCCGATTCGAATAATCGTTTCCGGCGTAATAAAAATTTTCCACCGTATCTTTCCGCGATAAAAATGAAACTCAACGCGCAACGCGAGGGGTAAAATTAGGATTCCCTTATAAATGCACGCGTTGATAACCGTGGCGATAAGCAGCGGTCGCGGCAAAGTCCAAGCTTTCATTTCTTCCCTCGTTTCTTTTGCGAGCTACCAGAAGGTCTACCAGAAGAGAAAAATGCGCAAAAAGCGAGGAAAACTGTGCAGAGGGTGGCTGGGAATTTTTTCGCGAGTGAAAGTGTATACCCGCAATTGAAAATTTTTGACCTCTCTTTCAACGCGCGGTTATTTCGGTCTCTTTCTGCGTTTTCGCATTGAATGCGCGAAACCTACGTTAGATGGTGCAAAAACTATTACAGCTGGTACTTCTGAAAAAAACTATGATAGTCGAGCGAAACTATGTACGCGTGGTAGTTACGCTGTGCAAATGGAGGCAACGTTGAAGGTACGGCGAGCGCGCATATTTTTATTTACCGAACGAAATTTCACTTTGAATTCTTCTTCTCTTCGTTCACGAATGTAGCAAAAACGTAAAAATTAAATGATTTCAGTTTTCGGTTGGTAAACACGAGACATTAGCCGACAAACGTTTAAGTTGGATGTTTGTTATAATTGGTACATCCAGAATTCAAAACAATTTGCTTTGCAGTCGTCCCCTCAGACTACAGTACGGGTTTAGCAGTCACGAAAACTAATTTTTTGCAAGGTGTCTGACGCGTCTCTTGTTCTGACGGCGAATGTCTGAAAGGTCGTTACAAAATTAATTAAAACACCTTCAACGTATCCTTTAAACAACGGAATTTAACCTCGTTACGTATTAAGCGTAATTCGAGCGTCTGGTAGAGCCATGTTTTTCACGCAAGTTTCCTTGAACGTCGCTTGGGGTAATTACTCAACTTCGGAGGTCTCGGTGACAAAATGCGTTTCGCGTGTCATCCTTTGAAACGTGTAATTACGAGGGGTGAATGAGACAGATCAGAGCGCCTGTTGGTCTTTTGCAGCGCGAAGATTTAAGATGTCAGACGATGAATTATTGCTAGAAATTGAACCGAATATAGGTATCTTATTCGTTTGGGGCACACCACGAGTCGGGTGAATAATTTAACCTGACGAGTAAGTGGGACATTACCAAGGGAAAACAATTTCTATCCGCGTGTAAGACAATCGGAGCAGCTATCGCACGAAACTTATTCAAAAGCTTGCAAGTATTGATCTTTTCCACTAAGTATTTCTTCGCAGATAGAGTATACTATGTTGAACTATGTATATCGATTCCCTGGAACCCTACGATCCTCGATCGAATTTCGCTCCTCGATCTCTGTGGTTACCGACGCGGCGCGGTTATCAAACGCTACCTGTCAACGAGTTTTCCCCTGGGACCTGGAACTGAAACGAATATCGCTATCTCATCCGTATAGTAGAACACATGTATCATCCGCGAAGCGCGCCTACGTTCTCCGTTGAGCCGCGACATCCCCAGATGACCGACGACGATAAGTAACCCTCCTTGCGAGACCATGCCACTTATTTTCTCGGAGTGTGCGACGAAACGAACGAGGCCACGCTGGGCGAGGGTGGAACAGAACGAGAAACAGAAAGACGCGGTAAAAAGCGTCTGACGAAAGAAGAGGGAGTCAGTTTAGAAGAAAGAACCGAGGTGGTAGCGAGGGCTGAGGGGGAAGCTTAAAAGAGAAGAAAAAGAGGCGCACCGATGTTTCCGTGCGAATGGAAACGGGCACGCAATAGAAAAGGCCGGGACTCTCCAATTTGCTGAGAGCTCTCCATCCACCAGGCTCTCTCTTCTTTCCTCTGTTCCTTCTTGCTCGCTACTTCAGCCACGTCCGTTCCTTTCCTTGTGTCTATTCACACTTCCTCTCCACCTATCTTATTACGCCTGTTTTCCTTCGTTCCGATCCTCCCCTCTCAACCCTTGCCGCGTTTCGCTTGCTCCCAAACTAAATACTCGACCGTTAATGGCAACGCTCGTCTCAAAGCCACCCGAAGAGACTGTTCCGTCGAACGTGATCCCTCGCGAGTTCATCTGAAGAGAGACCGGATTCGGGGTACATGGAAAGACTAGGTACGCGAGCAATCAGCTATCAAAACGTTGCTCTCGATGGACTCGGTGGATCTTGCCAATGGTTTTGCGTACTAGGCACGGTCGCGTTGCTATAGTTTGCTTTACTTGGACTGTTGCTGGATTAGGCGAGGATTAGCTGGAAGGGTAGTAGCTGGATTTGATCCGTAGCAGAGGACGAGTCGACTAAAAAGAGTATTCCGATTTTCTTGTTTCTAGGATACATTGCTCTAGATCGTATAAAAAGCTAAGTTCTCCAGGCACTGTGGCTGTTCTCGAAACGCAATCTATTGGCCTGTCACGGTCACTGAGAGGGTACCCCCGGCACTTGGTTCCTTCGTCGCTTTATCTCTTATCTCTTCGTTCCATGTTCGCTCCACCCCATCATTGTATTTCGAAGATAGAATGCGCTAACCTGCACGCTCTTTGTCTCCCAAAGAAAGAGACAGGTTGGCATGGTGTAAAAGTGCGGCTCGTGCCTTGCATGATTCACAGTTGGGGAAGCGACTTCGACAGGCCAATTTTTCTCGTCTCGAGCGCGAGTATTTTGTCTTTTTCAACCAAGGTTACCAAGAATCATATTTCATTCAAAAATCCTCGCTGTGATGTAAAATTTACTTGGACGCGTGACTATGAAAATCTGAACCTGAAACAAGGGTCAAGCGTATATATAAGCGTATTTATTTTCTATTCGACGACTCGCCGCGGTGCTTTACAGTTTCCATCGAAAGGTTAGCCTCCGTTTTATTAGATGTTATCCGGGTACGTGCTCGATCATTGCGGCAGCCCAGAAACAACGCTCTTTCGGGCGTTCATTTTAAACGCGACCCGCTCCAGAGCACGTACCTAAGGACGCGAAGAGGAAGTACCGTTCGGCAGACATTTCTGTAAAAGGCACTCAACTCTCCAGAAGTGAAGCACGTTAAGCGATGTTTCTTCACCGTCCTTCGGTAGCTCCCGGTTTCTCATCGAGAGCCCTTCAAATGGCACGCGCGAATTGGAAAATATTAAGCTTTACAATCGAGAGGTTGAACGGTTTAGCATCGGAGCGAATAAGTAAACTTTTTTCTGGCGTGATACGATTGCTAATAAATCTACTAAACATAGAATTATAATATTGTAGTATCCGCGCCTCCCAACAATAAGGAGTCAAATAAGAACACGAAACGTAGGCTAAGGGATTGGTCGCGTAGGTAAAGCGCTCGATTGTGGATCCGAGGATCGTGGCGTCGAATCTCCGTGCCTTATTTTTCGTTTAGACTCCTACAATATACAGGCTGTTTTGTACACGATAGATTCTCGGATAAACGAACAAACAGGTTCGTTTGGAGTTTAGTGTAAGAGGTAAACGGTTCAACCTGTGTGCGACAGTTTTAAGAACCAAAGAAAATTAACTCTCGTTATTCAAATCTCTTTCGTCGAAATCGCTTTTCTAAAAGTATCCTTATCTCATTCAACTCCTCCGCCGAGCCTCTCCCTCTCGGCTGGACGAGTTAATTTGTAAATCTTCGTTAAGTGTACGGTCCAACGGCTCCATTCGCGTCCCGGGTCTTTAGTCTGTTTGAAGCAACCTCGAAGACGATCGCTTCTTCCTTTTCAGCCAAGGAAATAGGGTTTGCTGTGATTCGGCGGTATCAATAGGCGGCAACTGCGAAGTTCATCCTTTGAGAATCCTTCAGTTCTCTTTAGAGACAGAACTCGAGCCGGTCAACCGATTCATTTCGAGAACTACTTGAGAGAAACGAACCAGTTGGTCCAAAGTTAGATGGCAGAGTCGAATTTTCGATTGGTAATGGTCATTTTACACGCTCTCGTGGTTGCGTTCTAACGTGTTCAGGTGAAATAGTAGTTTGGCACGTAGAGCCATTAAGTCGAAACGTGTAAGAACAAGTTCAAATTTTAAACATAAAATATCCAGCAAGTTTTTCGAATCATTGGTTAACTTCGGATGTTATTTCTTTTGCATGGGTGGCTGTCCTTACGGCCGATCCTTGTAATTTTCTTCAATTCTTTGTTGTACACAAATCGCTGTTTCACTTTGAAGTCAGACCAACGAATGCGCAAGAGAAAAGAGAACGCGCTCTTTGAACTCGAGGTTTAGAATCGGACCAGTCCACAAGTAAAGCTCCTTTGAAGACTAATTCTTTTTATTTTCGCGAAGCTGTAGCGAAGAGTCCACGAAGAACATTCAAAAGGTAATCTCGCGATTAATACATCCCAGACGTTGATAGAAGTTGAACAAATGTTTAGGAGAATATTTGAGCGATTAACAGACCGAGTTTAAATCGTGGTCTCGCTGACCGCTGCCATATTCTCATCGATATTCGCGAGACGGCAGGTAACATTTATATGAGAACTTTTCTAACCGATCGATTCGACAAGGTATTTAACTATTTCAACCATCTTCCAGTTCCGCTTATGTATTTCTGTCGGCCGAGTGGAAACTTTACAGACGTCCCGCAAGAAGTCATTTATCATCCTGACACATAATTGACCCTTCGCCCAAAGAATTATGGTTGGTGAGTGCCGATCGTTTCAATCGAAGATTGGTTACCGTTATATCGGGCCTCGACTTTTACGAGCAGCCAAACTCGAGTTCTACGTAATTGACCTTAACTGCCGTTTCTCCCCTGTTCGTGTCGTTAAGATTTTTAACGACGCCATAGCACAATTTAAGTTCGATTGGCTCACCTTGCACGGAACCCTCGTCGGAATATGTCGCGCTACAATATTGACACGATACAACGCAACGGTGCAAGTAAAATCTGAAACATTCTCCTGTACTCTCATCGCAATAGTCATTCCAAGCGCGACCTAATCGCGGGCGCCTAGAAAGTTTCGTTCGATTCCCGATGAACGTCTTCGGGAAGTTGGGAGCAGGGGCATTAGCGGATCGGAAAAAGGGGAACGGTTCGGGATTCCCGGGGCTCGCGACGCAAAGAGAAACTGTTATCGTGGTCGTCGACTTAGAGCCAACCTCCGTCGTTTCGTCGGTGCTGTAACGAGCGCGATCGGTGAGCAGGGCTTTCTATGCGTTATAGCGAGGATAAACAAGGCCAAGGGTCCAGGAACCAGGGTAGGAAAATTGAGTACGATGCAAAGTCTGCGGGAAAGAAGTTCCAGCGACTCGTCTGCATACACTTACGGCTGGTTACACTATGTTTACCTGACTCCGTGTCTCCCTCGAGGAATACAGGATATGGGAGGATACGACGCAGCAGTTCGCAGCATTTCTGTATCGAATCGATGCTGCGCTGGCACGCGTATTTCTTCCTTGGCATCGCCGCGATTTCGAGAAGCCGCAAAGAAACCGTCTCTCAAAATTTCAACCTACTAGAGAGGTGGTATATAACGTCGAATGCTCATTCGCTGACGATTCCAAGTACTAAGATAAGGTAGCTAAACGATTTTAAGTAGATCTCGAAGAATTATTTTGTTATTTTCCAAGAAGGGGGAACCGTGCTTAAAATGTCCCCTTTAAAATTCCTTATCGCATTCGAATTAATATATTCCAGGAAAAATACGCGGCGGTAGTTGGTAGCCTCGAACTCTGCGTCGACCCGATAAGCACGGGATCCTGAATTAATCAACCGAAAACCGTCGGGCAGCGAAGCCAGCGCATATCAGTACAACAGGGAAGCTGGGATAAAACCTCTTCTCTATATGCTGTATCGAGCGCTTCGATCCACCGGGGCTGCACCGCGTGAATCCTAATACCTCGTGCCTCCGTCAACTTTCGCCCGTTTCTACTCGCCGAAGAGGAGGGAGGTTCGTATTCCCCCGACGATCGGATCCAGAATCGCTGGCGTACCAGGCAACGAGATGCAAATGCGAGATTGCGAGTGGCGGCCGAATTTCGAGCGGGGAAGCTTTTCCAGCTTCGCGGGGAAACCGTGAAAGGGGGCGACGTCCAAATGGAACGGCGGGGGTAGCTGTAGCACGGTGGAATTCCGAGGAATGATAAAATCTGACTTTCCTTCCCCTAAGAGGGGAAGCAGTCGCTTCGCGACGTCGCCGTTGGCGTCGGCTCGTCGACCTTCTCGGAAACGTTGCATCGGAAAAGTGCAATTCCGTTCCGCTCTTCTTAATCGACCAGCGCCCTCGTGGCCGAGAGGCGTTCCCCGAATCACGGAAATAATCTCCGCGTCCCTGGCGTGTAATCTGACTTGACAAAGCGACACCCCACTCACCCCTTCGGCCGTGATTTTTCAATTTAATTCTCCCCGTCCCGACGGAGTCTTGAGCGATCGTTCAGATTCTCTTATTAACACCCATTCCGAGCCCTTTATCGTGCCAGATGGATGAGCTTGTTGTCGTTAAAGCGATGCCTTTCGTTCGAAATTTCGATCCTCGATGTTTGGTCTGCCAGAAACCATCTCATTCTTGGTTGATTTTCGAATTTCGAATTGTTAAAGCGATGGTAACACGGAGCAATAGTTTTCTTGCGGAGGGGGTGGGGGGGGGGGGGGGAGGGAGGGAGGGAGGGAGCGGGGAGCGGTTATGGCTTCGAAGAATTTAATATTCCCTCGTACCCGATTCGGTTAAAAAGGGCAGGAAAGGGCAGGAGACAGAGTTTCCGCGTGATTGAATTCGTTTTTTAGCGAAACGACCCTGCCACTTTTCGTTTCTCCGGGTGAGGAACGAGCGTTGTCGGAATTTTCGTGGAAGGTGATCGATGCGCACTCTGTTTTTGCAATGGAACGTGGAATGGTACTTCGACACGAATATATTTCAAACTATGTAAAACATTTCTCAATAGCCGAACGCCTTTACGGCGATACGAACCGAGTGTTCGCGTGTCGGCTACTCCTGCGATACGACAGTTACGTAGTTGCCCATAAAACACGGTGCAAGTATAATGGCTGTTTTGCGTCATTATTAACGCGAAATAGCTTTGCCTTAACAGGATAGTTAGGAGAAAAATGGGGATATTTCTAACGCCGACTTAACGTAGTTAATCCCAGACAAGAATAACAATTTTAGCAGATATACGAATACTAACAAAAATAAATGATCGATAACTAGATCCAACTCAGACCTAACGCAGGTGTAAACCGATATGTTTATTAGAGCTACGGATAATAGCACGGCAAATCGTTTTATCTTTTGACAATAATTCGTCTTCGATAAATTGGAAAATTTATACCTCGGAGATAATTTAATTTGCCGCATCGATGAATTCGTATTCGAACGGAACGAAAGAGAGGAAAAAGTATTTCGTTCGGTATTACTTCATTGCGTCGAACTGCAGTTCCCGATGATTAGTCCCTGTTAGTCGCGCGTATCGAATGATCGCTTTAACGAGCAATTCGATAAAATCGACGCGCGGTCCTTTTGATTAGAACGCATTCAATTCGAACGTGTGACCGTGGAATTCCGTCTCTTCGCGTATTCAGAATTACAGAGTGGCGCGTGTCGCGTGTGTTTAAATTAACAAAGGAAATGTCATAACGAAGTGACAGTCGCGCCACACAGGAAACAATCGCTAAATTGTGTGGTTGAAAATGTTCCATCGCCGTGCTGGAAATGTTACACGGTAAAAGGGTACAAAGTTTACAACGAATGGGAATAATTTTCCGCGCTTCGTAACACGTAAATACTATGTTAATTTTTGCTCGTTTCAGCGTAAGGAAACGAATTCCGTGAGAGTTATGTTTGTTGAAATTTGGTTTCTAGTTTGGGAAAGAATATTATCCCTTTACCGATTAGGAAAGTCGATGGATTTAGTCAACTAAATATCCTATATCTCGTTTCTTCGCATAAACTGTCGAATACACTATGTGTTCGATGTAGAGACAATCATGGCGCGAAAGCAGAGGTAGTTGCTGCCACGATTCACCCCCGAAGATATGCCCTGAAGCAGGAGGGTTGATTCCTTGTAAATTGTGTAACTCTCTTTATAGTATTTACGTTGTTTAGTTTTTTAATTCACACCGTGTTCAACGTTGGTGTCTGTTATAACGGCCATGAGATAGATATGAAAATGCCGAGACAGAGTAAAAAAATAGGAGAGTGGAACGCGTCGAGGAGACGGGCTTCTGGCAATTTGGTCTCCCGAAAGTTACGTTACATCGTTGGCCTGTTTCCAAGCAAAGTCAATGGGCTCGTGGCTGGTGTAAAGTCGCACACGCGCTGACCCACGCACATGTATACACACGCGACACATGCACCCGTATCGAGCAGGATCGATATCGAACTTTCCGCAACGTGACGGCAACGCGTAACAAGGCTCGACGTAACACGACGAAGGCAAAGTGGATTGTCCGTGATTCATGCATTGATGATTGGTGCAATTGTCATGTCAACGAGCGGCCTCACGGCCGCTTTGATTCACTCCCCGCAACCGTTCCACGTGAAACTACGGAATTCCATTACCAATGCTAGTTGTCATCCTTTCGTCACAGCCAGACGCGAGAGCCACTCGAGTCGAGCCGGCTGTCCACTTGTTTGACGAAGCTGTAAAATTATCTCTGGGACCTACGACGACGTCATCTCACGATAAATGTCGGATCGTGCCAGATGCAATTACGTCTAGAAACTAAAATAAACAATCTACAGTTGTTTACGAGTTGAAGTTTGAAATATGGAATATTTTCGTAACCGTTGAACTACATACATACATGAAAGTTTAACGGTACCGATTAGATTACTCGGATCGGATCGTCGGCTGGAAGAAAGTCTGATAGTTGATAGCTTCTCCCGTCTCTTCCTTCGCCTGTTCGCCTTTTTTCTCCTCGTTCGCGAAATCGCTCGAATCGTTTCTATCGGAAGAAGATTCGACGAGTCCTCCGGGCGGCGGCGTATTTCCGGCGCAGTTCAATTCCTTTGATTGCGCAATCACCGGGAACTACTCGAATCCGTGGCGTATTAAAACGTCGCTGCATCGTTCGTACGCTAAATGGAACACGTCCGCTCGTACTTGTCTCGGTTGACCGGCAGACGCGCCGCTTGTTATCCTACTACCTGGATTATATTGTTTTATGCGAGGTCGCGGCTAGCCCGTTTCCCGGATTATGCCCCGTCACGTTGATCGATATCGATTTTGAGCGTTGAAATCGTACGCGGGTAACTAGGTGCGCAAACGCGATTCAGAATCAAAGTGTATACAGAATAGAAGTGTATAGCCACGACTCTTTGCGAAGCGACCGAGGAAATTTGTCGTGTCGAGCGAGAAGAGGGAGATTGCATCGGTCCGTTGGGTAGATACAAATTTTAGGGCGTACAAGTCGCATTATCGTCACAAATTTTCAGGAATGGCAGGACTCGTAAATTTCCATTTCGACGATGCATCAACTCGACGACATCCATTATTCTTCGAGAATATTTTTACTCGATATATATAATTTTCACGTTTCCCATAGATCCTCCCAAAGATAAGGCTTTCAAGCATGCAAGGCATGGCAAAGTGCTGAGAGGACTCGAGGACTTAATGGCATGCAATCACCGCTGATTGCCCTTATCGAATTGACAGAATAATTTACAGCAGCCTTACCTTAATCCTTATCCGCCGATACACGACCGCGTATCCGACGTTGGGCTAACATATTGGCGAAACACGAATCCACGCTCGTAAAACAACTCCTCGCGGAACCTATTATTTTCTATGACTGGATTTAGATTCTCGTTCCATGATGTTTCAAAAGGTATGTTGATCCTTGATCGCGAGAATGTTATCGCATCGAAACGGAACATGTAACTCGAGTGGAATTCTACGGCTCCTAACTTTTAAAACCAACCAAAGTGTAGCTTACCTTGATAGATCCATTGTCCGCGTAAACAGCTTGTTTACCGTAGAAACTTTAGAAGCTGAAATTACTTTCGGGTTGGCACCGTACCTTAGCGAAAAACTACTAGCGTTCCCAGTCATCGATCGTTTTTTTTTTCGAGTCTAGCAAAACTGTCTGGATTAAAACTACCCTAGCGTTGCGACGAAGCTAACTCGTCTTTCGATTCGCTTAGCTGCCGCGCGATAATCGAGAACCGAATAGATTCAATGGATCGTAGACGAGCGCCAATCACTCTTATCCAATTGGCAGGATCGCGATAATTTACACAAGCCTCCATTTAATCCCAGCGACGGCAGACCAGAGTGACACATATCGGCTTCTGTGCACGTGGGATGTCCTCGAGGTCCGGGTCCTTGTGTCACTTACAAATTACGAGCCGCTTTTACACGGCCGCCGTCAGGAACTTCCTACCGGTTTAACGCGACCGTGTAAACCGTCCAGCGCCTGCTACGTTCGACAGATTAACGGATCAAGCCGAATTCCGCTACAATGATGCGAAATTTCTACGAGTCCGCTGTCCTATCGGTTCTTTGGACCTGTCGATCGCTCGAATTTCTTCCCCTTTGCATCCACGGTAATGTCTCGGATAACAATTACAACGAACGAGTCTGCGTGATTCGAATCGAAGCTCATTTACAACGGCACTGCCGTCAATTTACATCGTTTGTCAATGTTCATCCGTTTATTTAAATTTCCGCCGAATGCCGCGTACATTAATTACGTGGAATACAAGATAATCGAATGAAAGAGATAATGGTTTTAAAAAGGAATAACAATTGATACGAAAATAACAGAATATTGAATTCGGAAAAAAATTTTTGGAATAACATTGCAACGCGCTTTCCATTCGTATGCAAAGCGGGTTTCATCGTGTATCGCGTCATATTCGATTTCCCAACAATTCACGTATTAACTTATTCCCGTGTTTTCCATGCGTCGTTGCTACAGCGAACGGAATGTTCGTTGATCATATCCGTATATATGTACATCGCTTGCTTCGAGTAGAACGCGTTTATTTTACATGCAATCGATTCATCGCGCGATTTATCGTTTAATTCCTGCTCTCTGGACGAATTACAAAATACCGAAATTATTTGAAATCATGGAGAACACGATCCGTCGTTCATGAAGGGGATGTCCATTTTCAGGACTAATTGTTTATCTTGAGTATCCAGTTTACAAACATACCAATCGCTGGAATTGGTTTGCGAGGTTCGAATCTGGGAGGATGCGATCGATCGACATCGATTTCATCGCAACAATAGTAACGGTGTCGAGACACGGTTTAATTGCTCGTCGAAAAAAAAAACATTTTAAAATCGGTTTCGAGATCCGGAATTTTTAGCCTCCGCGAGGTACAGGCGTTGGACAAAATAGGCAAATGGATATTGACCGTTATTGGCCGTATTCGTTTCGAAAATAAAGAACAATAGTCGGTTCTAGCCGGCGCGGGGAAATAAGTTTTTATTAGCGGCTCAACACCTCGTGCATGCTCGTTCGTCTAAATTTTTCCCCGATCCTGCGAAGTTTTATTGTCCAGCAGGAAATACTCTTATCGTTTATAATGTCAGCATTTCACGCACGATATTAGTCGTTGAATATGTATGGTACCATCCGTCATCGAGATTTGTTTTACTTGGAATTCCGCAGAAAGTCGACTTCTCTTTATGTCTTTCCAAGTTTGCCAGTAGAACGTTGTCGTCGCTGGCGGGAAAGAAACTTTGGACTCGCTGTTTTATTATTTCGCTTGTTACCCGCGAACGGAAATTGCCGTTATACCGATCCATTTCCCACCAATTAATCATTGTCAACCGCGATTCGTTTCCTGTCCCCGCCCAGCTCACTAAATTCGGACCAGACACTGTCAATGAAAACCGAATTGACGACCACGGTATAACTTTGACTCCCGGCGCCCTGCTGGCGATTAATGGATTGCACGCTTCATTTTCAGATTTGTCGAATAAACCACCCATTAAACCTTTATTTACGAAGGAACGTCTAACAGAGAAACTAATTGCTTCGAATATAAAGTCTTAATTCGACGCAAATATTAGTCGTTCTTAATTTTTTTAAATATTGTCAAAGCTAGATCTTTTCCCGGGCAATTTTAACAAAATTATTCTAACATTTCGAAGCTGACATCGTATGTACGTAGCGCGATTATTCATATTTTTACAAGGGATCAACGAACAGGAGAGAGGGCCAGAAAGCTGGCTCGTCGGCGGTTAATAAAATGCAGATGCAAATGAAATCGATCTGGGAGTCTCGTACAGAGCAACCGCGAATCCGTAAAAATTTTTTGCTTTTCGTTGCTGAGAACTCCATTTTGCGACGTGGTTGGTACTCTCCGCGTGGGAATATTTTATCGAGCGGCTAGAAAATTGAGCCAACTCGAGTTATCTAGCCAACGTACTCTCTTTTGTTTAGCGATAACTATTCTAATACGTGTATATAGATACTATCGTCTTTACATTCGTAAGAGTCCCCAAAGAGTAGATCCCTAATTCTTCCAGAATAACGAACGAAAAATTGACGAACGTCTTCCGCGGCATACGCGATATCCCAGAGCCCCGAGGTAGCCTGCACTCGACGATCTCTCATGTACGTCACACAGCCGGTCTAACAACTACATTAACGACACCCAGTATCGAAGGCAGTTTGCTCTGGGCAAAGTACACGTATAGGACGTCTCGGGGTCCAGTCAGTGATCATCGAGACGATGCAATCCCGCAGTAGTTACCGTAACTCCCTTGGGTACCGAATAACTTCCGGCCAGGGTCGAGACGAAGGTCCGGGTCGGATTCTGGGCGAACGGTCAAGCCTTGGTTTAACCTGTCTAGCCCCGTCGACCTGTGTCCCCGCACAAATACGCGGACGTCTCGTAAACTTTTGGAAGTTCCCGTTTAACTCCGTCGATGGTCAACTTTGGCGTCTCGTCTACCGAGAACGCAGAATACTGGTACACGTGTCAGCTGGGAGGCTACGAGCCAGCAAGAATATACAAGTGTCGTTGGGAAACGAAATGCCAGGAGAACGAAAAGAAATCGAAAGGATTGGATATAGCGTGGGAAATACACGGAACGAGTCGTTCGAAACGAATCTTCTCGAATGTAAGACAAATAAAAATGTCTTCCAATTCGCTTAAAATTATGTCGACCGTCTTGAATCGTGTATTTCTTGTTGCGCAAACAAAAATCGAGTCTTTGGTCGAGATGATTAATGATCGCTGACTAAAATCATCAGGACTCGCAAACAATCCCGACGTTTCCTTCTCGAAGCATCAATGAATAAGTCGATAAATCTTTCCATTGAAAGGTCTGTTCAATTACTCCATTCTACGGTAACGTAGCCAATTACGCTAAGTGAAATCACGATCTACAAAGAGCTTTCGCTAGGCTTTCAGCGTCTCGGAAACGCATCATCAGCGGTTTACCGGCGTAGTTTTCTAAAAAATCGAGTAAACATGATTGGCCCCCGAGTGTCGAAATTCTCCAGCGACGGCACTTTTAGCTCTTCCTTTCACACGGTGACACGGAAGATTTCATGGTAAAAGTAGGATGGCAGGAGGGATGGATAATTCGTCTAACAGCTTCTCAAGAGGCTTCGCAGCACCCTCAAGATCCACGGGCATGATTACAAGAAGATCCAATAAGGGAAGAGCATGTTGCGTAATTCTATCCGATTGGTCGAGTTGATCGATTAGAAAAGCTAGAAAAAGCTAGAGAAGCTTTCTCCACGCTGTCTTCGTACCAGCCAATTATCGAATCCTCGATGAAATTACAAATTACTCTTTCAGTATCATATAGCTTTCGGTACCTCTACTTGTTTCCATATGCAACAGGCAGATGGCGTTGCTCGTAGAATTCTGTAAACAACCGAGAGGAAGTGATAGGAAGTAGCTTTGAGTTGCCAGTTAAGTTTCGCTCGAAATCCTCGCACATCGAAACACTTTCCCAACTTTTATGCTCGGTGGTCTGCACCTATGGCGGTCAACCATAGCGCTGTTACGATCGGTCCTACGGTAGATCTAGTTTAGAGAATTTGGAACAAGTATTCGTGGCGAGTTAGGTAGTCGATAGGGCGTGTACTTTAAAAGCAGCTGACAGAGCGGACCGGATTAGTCGACTTGACGCAATAAAATCGAGTTAACGAAGAGTTGTTAATTAGAGAAGTACTAACGTGCGTCGGATTAACCAGCCGTGCTCTAAGGACAGCCTAACATAGTTATAGCTGGTAATTATTTAACGCAACTGTTCCGCGCCGATGTGTCACCTCCTTATCGTAGCGTATCCGAAGTCGATCGATTATTCTGCCCCGGTGTATTCTATTGAGCGTCAAATTTTCTTAGGCGCCGTAACTTTCCCATAAATTCAAAGTTCGCGTGAGTTATGAAGTCGAATGTAATTAGAAACTTTGGCCTGGAAGGTTCTATTACCCGATCGTTGGAATCGATAATTTATGCGATACCGTAACAGGTCTGATGGCGTTATCGCGAATTATCGGTTGTAATTTTTGATTAGGTGTCTTCAGTAATGTGTTCGAGTGTCGATAGTAGTATGTAGTTTGGTTCGATTAGAAGTTCTTTTATTTATAATTCGATACGGTTACTATCTGATACCGGTTCCGTTTTCGTGTTTCCTCTGTTCCTCAAACCAATTTCTACGTTCTATTTTATTGAAAATAATGACGGTATCGCGATAACCCATTAACGGACCGTTTAATTGGGATGGATGCGACGATGCCACTGTATGAAACAGGCGATCGCTCTGTCATTAATACTGTGACTAGTTCATATATTATAAACTTCATCGTGTTACGCTAAACGCTCGTCTACGACGATATTGTTTGATATTTGGAATTTCTACGAATCCATCGATTAGCTTAGACTGAAACGTGATTCGCGATTAGTTAGTAATGGTTATCGATGACGAGCTTAAAAACTCTTACACGGCTAAATGAAAGTTATAAAATGTACTTTCATGCAAGATTCACGGTTCTTTAAAAGGCTAGTAATTTATCATTTTAATTTTGTTTCTAACCCGGCACGAAAATCGATAAGGGTTCCACGATGGCGTCGCGTATATTATAGATCATAGCAATTTGAAAGATCACCGGGACCCATTGAACCTCGTTCCAATTTCCATCACCCGGAGATCTCTCTCGGGTTTGGCGCAACACATAACCTCGATATAGTGGATGTAGCTTTAGATGTAAACACGTAGTCGAACTGGTAGATTGGGCCGATTAAACTTTGATTAGCTCGAATATACCGGAATTTCCTGGCCTCTACATTTGCCGGATACTCCTTCTGTCGCGTGTACGAGAAGTATAATCAGCTCCGAGAACACGAGAAGAAGTTAGCCAGAAGTTAAAATACCACGATTCGATAACTGTTCAGATGTCGAAACGGTTGGTTGCAGTTTCCAGCAAGCACACCTCTTTTTTGAAACTCGATCGACATAATTTTGTACCTGTCGCGCTGTTCACCTCGTTGGCGGACGCTGCGAAGGCAGAGCGACAGTCGATCGCGACAGGCCACAGAAAAAGCTGAAACTGGCCGCCGCACATCGATGCCGAAACACGATCATATTGGAAAACTATTTCGTCGGTCGTCAGAGGCATTACTGTATCAGGCTGCATTTGCATGAAACATGTCGAGTGCTAGGCGTAAAACACTCGGCCGCACAGAGGGTCAACGACCCCTGATGCCGGCTAACCATTTCTGGAACAGGGCATAATCCTCTCAGCATTACGCTAACACCGCTTCCCGGCATATGCTCGCTGCGTGACGCCATGGCGAGCATACAATTTGCCCGATCAGCTCGCGTCGAACGAAGCTTAACTTCAACCTCTCACGTCGGATCCTCTTCAACTCTTGGGAACTCGCGAATTCCCGTCAAGAGTTCGTCAGATTCGATCCGCGCGGCCCTTTACGCGGAACGATGCGAAGTTTCATTTGTTTACGGCGATTTCCAATCGAATTAACGAAAAAAGAGCGTTGGGAAGCGAACCTTCTAATCTGTGCTTCATCGAGGATCGTGTGACGTCCTGCACGCATGGACGCCAGAAGCTTGGCGTCGAACCTTCTAGTTGACGTTCGTATGGTCGTAGTGTAAGGAACAGGTGAGATCCCGTTTCGTAGTTGCCCTTGTCTCGAGAGTTCCACTTTCACTTTGTTTTTGCTTTTGCAGAGTTAAGAGTCGCGAACTCTGCTTAAAAGTCCATTGCCAAGCTGAAGATTGCGAATAGTCAACAATGCCAAACGAATCCTCGATCGATGAAATCGAGAAAGTCTGAGTGCTTCTGGATAAGTACGCCTTTCATATTTGATAAGTAACTGTGTCTCCCGTCGTTCTGCGTCATGTATGCCATTTAGTATTCATGTATGCGTAAAGACGATCACGTAAACGAGTTGGTAGTTCGCTAACGGGAAAGTTCAGTTAGGCAACTTGCTCGTAAATCTTTGTTCGTTCAGAACTCGGGATTACCTCGGAGGACTCATTAGACCAGGAATTGCTTTCTTATTTGGGATCATCTTAGGATAAAATAGTTGCCACGTGATTCTAGTGTGCAAATTGGGTGGAATTTAAATAACATGATGCATGGTTCTGCACGAGAACGATCAGGGTTAAACTCTCATCGATCAAAGATAGTCTTTAGTTCATCGACAAGATGCGCTATCAAAGTTATTTTATAGTTTCCTTTGATAGCCTGTTTGTATCCATCGTGCGACGTTCCGACAGGCCAAGTTTCTACACTGTGGCGACAGAAAGTGTGGAACTGAGAGGGGGAAATAATTTGACTCCCAGAACTGACCTTCGATGAACATCCCTTAAACGATTGCTTTGATTTGGAAATTAGTGGCGAGGCAGCGAGCAGAAGCGTAACAGGATGTTGAAAGTTTCCAACCGAGGTACTAGGAATAAGATCCGGAGTTTCCCTGTCGCAACGTAATAATGGAGTCTGCTTTCAATCAGAGGTTTGAGTCGATAAACCCGATTACTTGTAATCGACTTCAAGGAACGGAATATAGACTGGTCGTTCCTTCGATAGGTATGGGAACCATGGTTCGTAATATAATGCAAAAAACACGTAATCAGTTTCAGTCTACGGCAACTATTAAGCTAATCTGACGCAAAGATCGCCTTAGCCGAAGCTAATGGCTCGCATTATTCGCCCGAATCCTCTTGGAGTTACAAAGTTCAAGATTAATTATCGTGATCGTCGTATGCTGAATAATTTCGTATATCTGTTGAATTAATCATTGATGGCTTAAGGGATTATTCTGGTTCAGATGCTCAAAAAATGGCTGTTTTTGTACATTTTTTAAGGGTTTATTGGTATAGTCTATATACGTTAAAAGTCTAACTATATCTCGAGAACGGTCGTTAAATTACACGTGAACTGTTACAAAGGTTTAGAAGGCCAAATAAATAGATTTTGAAAAAAAAAAAACAAAACGATTTTTTGATATACACGTAGACACGTAAACGAAGAAAGAACAAAATCTAATAGGCTTCACATGGAATAAAGAACAACTTCGCCCAGACTCGCAACGGATCCCCCGTCCACTTAGAGCGCGAGATTGGTTCGATGGGTCGCTCGATGTTGGAATTGTCGACCGGCGACATCGGTCCGGGTTATCCTGTGACCCTAGCAACCGAGATTTGAAGATTTCTGATCTTCCATCCCGCAGAACCGCGTCGTCTTCATCTACTTTCTTCTCTCTTGTTTTTCTTCCCTTTTCTGTTCTCTCGGAGGGCATTATGCTCGACGTTGATTCGTGACATTTACGATTTCGTCGCGATATCACGGGGACTCGACAGACCTCTGGGTGAGAGATACTTGTCGTGGAATGCTTTTTAGAATTGGATCGAGAACGGAGGCTACCGCGACCTACAACGACTATTACCCCGTCACAGACACGTCTATACGTGTAATAACATCGGCCGTTACGCGAGGAAGCAGCTGCTACTTCGCTTCTCGCATCGACGACGTCATCTTTTTTTCGTTCATCTTTTTGTTACCGTGATAACTCGAGATGGGCGGTAACGCGATCTCGATTCGATGTCTTGAGCATCGAAGATGAGTAAATGATGCACCAGCGACTCTCAAAGTGAGTGTAGCACAGTCTGTACAAAATTCCTGTCTGTGAATCTTGAAAGCATGGTAACGCTGCATGTTCGGACTAGCGTTAATAGGATGATCTTATTCCCTTTTTCGCGCCGTAGGTTGTTTTTGAACTACTATTTATCCATACATGGTTAGCTTGCGCCAAGGGGATTACATCCGCGCAGTGTAATCCGTAGGTCAGGATTTAGTTTCTCAGGAAAATACGAAAAATCGTCCCAAGGATATCTTCCCGCAATTGCAAGTAGTCTTCATCGCTAGTAACGTCATATTCCCTTGGCTGGGAGAAAGAGGATAAAGGTTTCCCGTATCCTGGATTTTTCTACCTTTTAACGTTTTTAACTAGAAATATTTAGAACGTTGGAAAATAATCTATGACTTTCTCGTCGGTTGTATTTACAATTAAAAATCCGTTCGCGCGTTTTGAAAATTTGAATCGAATGCTTTTTATTATTTTTCATTTCAATAACGCTTCAACTCGGCGCACAGTTTAAAAGTATCTTTTATAAGCAAATCGTTTTACTTTCTGCGCTATGTATCGAATTATTGCACCATTAAAATTACTCCCACATCGCGGAGATACAGTGCATCGCATACCAGTTTCAATATTCCGCGATATCATATCGCACTGTAAATTCTCAAAATAATCGTTCGCTGATTGGTTCACTTCATGCATTCGCGATATTCCATGATTTTTCGTTTTCATTGAATTCTCTCCAAATTGCTTGTTCGCGTTATTTAACGGTGTTCCATTTATTTCAAATTTTATGTAAACAATCTTCCTATTTTCAGTACGTCAAATTTCAAATAATACACCGTAGACTGATTAAATAGATCGGCAAAAAATTGCGTTCGCCGCGTCGTCGTTGATATTTGATCGGTAAACAAAAAAACAATATTTATTACCTTTAACAAATATTTGATTCGTATTTCTAATGGCCACGATAAATTCTCTATGCACATTCATCGCTCGCATTTTGTTAGTCGACGCAGTTTCATTGCAGTTTTGCTAGCAAACAAGTATCTTTATAAGTTGATACTACGTAGATAATTATTTCCCAGTTTCCGTTGTTCTTTAAAACAATTTACTTGTACAATGTTTTTTCGATCGCGTTTATACGAAACTTTTTATTCGATCAAAATATTCCATCGATAAATGCACACCGACACGACGGTGCTCGATTTTTATTTCAGGTAAACAGCGGTGCGTAGCGAATGGCATGTACATACAATCCTTCTAGGCGGATTATGATTTAATGCTCAGAATTTATTTGCTCGCAAGATACAGTTCGACGGAGCGTGGAAAATTTTCGATTTTCCTGTGCAATTGGTATTACGTTTTCGAACGGTAAATAATGGAAATTGCAGCCTCGCGAAAACACGTAGACAAACTTTATTCCCTAGCCAGCTTATACCCTAAACAATTGTTCGTTTGTTCAATGGTAATTATGAAAGCGACACGGCTTACTGTTTATAGCAAACAGACGGGAAACAAGCTATTCTCTATGCTCATCTCGATAGGAACGATAACGGTCCGAATAAAATATGAACGAAAGGTGAAGTAAAATGTGACACGCAAAAGTGAAAATAACGCACGGTAAGTAATTTCTTTGAAGCGGTAGTTTATACTTTCTAGTACATGATAGAGTGCCGGTAAGAGTTTCTCTACATATTGGGAAGAAGGTATAACTCCAACTGTCGACCAGTCCATTGTCTCCAAAATACAGGAGCAATTCTAAGCGATAAATTTTCTAGACGTTGAATGAGACAGAAGGGAATTGTGGAATGGCTGTACATTCCGTTGACCTGACACGAATAGACATATCGCAGTGTGTTCCGTAAACAGAATGTTTGTCAACGACGTACGACTATACGACGATGAAATTATATTCATTAAGAGCTAAAGAACGTGTCATGATGAGTACGTAAAGGAATATAAACGTAACCAACCAAAAATGATTCTGTAAATGGTTGATACCGTTTAGAAGTTGGTAGTAATTGCGAGTACTTTCGAAAACGAGTTCTGATATTACGCCGATATTGCAGTTAGCTCCATCAAAGACTAATGATGCTCCGATACCGGTTAATGTGTATAATTATGTCATAGGTGGGTCGATAGCGATCAATGCGTAGTAGTCTGTCATTAGACCTCTGATGAAGCTGGCTGTGATGACGTCGAAGCACATTTCCAGAAGGACGTGACTTATACGCGGCATTTTCGTATCATGCTGGCTCCAGATGATTAATGATAACATTTTATCTCGTTCGGATTAATGATATTCCATCAGTATAGAACCTATGTCACAGATATTTGACAGGTTTTCATTTTTACGCGTAAGCTTATCGTCGATTATTCTGCAATTTAATGGGCATCGTTTACGTTGTTATCGGCCCGTGAGCAATTGGTCCTCGGAATACGTATTTGTTTCCGGGAAATTCCCCGTTGATCGCAGACAAGCAGCGGCAACGAAGCGATTCTCGGAACTTGCCGGTAATAAATGGATGCCGTACGTTCTCGTAACGTAATATGAACGTCGGTGTGTAGCTCGTAAGTCCTCGTGCAACACAAGAGGGGGATATGAAAAAGGAGATGGAGCAGATCACGGACGAGGGTTATCTCCCTAGAGTGCATGGCGAAGTCAACGCGTGTTGTACTTGTTCGGCTAAACGCACTCTTTCCTCGAAAATTTCCAGGAAAACATCTCCCACGGGAGCCACGGAAATCCTTTCCGAGACAAAGTGCTACACGAGAGCTTCTTCGCGGTTAAGTGATAGACCGATGACGGTAAAAAGAGACTTTCCAACAATTGATTCCGTCTTTCACCGCGAGTCGAGAAAAGCGAGGATTGCTTGATAAGCTTGTAGTAGAATTATCGCGTAGATCGATTACTGGTGTAGAAAAATCTGATAAATTTCCAATCTATCGAGACTTTTCAAAATGCTCGAGCGTTCGCAACGATTCGAAACGCGCCAATGACCGAATCGATACAAAACGTGCGAGAGAACAGATTGAATATCCACCCCTAAACATATTGCCGGATAAAACCGTGTACACAGTACAACGTTTCGCCGGTAAATCTTTTAAGCGCGTCTAGGACGAAGGAAGCGACATCGAGCGGCGCATGGATGGCTTGTGTTGGAGCAAGAAACAGGGGCTGAAAGGAAGAAACACGGAGGAGACGAAGAAACGAAGAAGAGGAAACGCAGGAAGAGGTTGCGCAGGAATAAAGAGGAAAAGAACGCGGGAGGAGGATGAGCAGGCTCACCTTCTGCCTATCTCTCCTTTCAATAAAATTCCGCGTGAACGGTGGCTCATGCCAGACGCGAAGTCATGCTGGCATATTGAGAATTCGAACTGGCTTCTCGACTCCCTTCTTCGTACCTCTTCTGGTCTCTTATACGTATATATTCTTCGCGAGAAGGATGGTATTCCGATCCTCTTCGATTTGCCAAAACGGCACATCTGGTCTACCATTTTCGTTCCTCGCGACGACGGACTCGCGTATCAGCGTCTTCCTGGTGAACCGATTCTTTTTCCAGTGATTTATCGCGCCGCCGACAAGTTTTCTCGCGTTCCTCGCGCGATCGGTTTGCGGACACAGAATTTTTGTCGACTAAAAGCAACGATATCGCAAAGAATTACTCCATTTCTCCCAATTATGAAATTACGCGAACCCGACGAAACATCGTATTTCTCGGAATCGTAGGAGGAATTCATTTGTCAAATTATCTGCTCGTTGCACAGCGTTGCAAACTTTCGAACCAGTTTTCCTCAAGTTCTGCTACGCTTGACTTGGTACCTTCTATCTTTGATTAACGATACGTGCACGGCTTTCCTTTCGATTCTGTTATTAATTTTTCGCGAATTATTGCACTTGTACCTCCGCTGCGTGGAACTAATCGCTAGCACCATTTGTAATTCGCGTTGTCATCAAATTTCGATGTTTGTATCGACGTTGTGAGAGTGCAAACATCCAGGTGCATACGTACGTGTACCAAGCTCACAATCAGTGTCAAGAGGTAAACGTAAACGGCTGTCGCGGCAGAAATGGCAGTGAAACAACAACCCACGATTCACGCGTCATTGGAAACGTACATTTGTACAAACGAACTCATCGCGAAGATGCGCGAAGCGAAACACCTGGCCACCGAGCAAAAGTAATATCAGGGACGATTTGCTGGCTGATAACCCTCGACGTAGCCTCGATGTAGCTAGAAATATTTCACAGGGAATAAGGGGACGACAGGCGCGCGTGGTTTGCCGTTTGATGGATTGAACGTGCTCGAAGATATTGAATTTTCGCAGCGGCGGCAGCCGAAAGGGCTGAGAAACGGCTGACGGTGACACGTGTTTACAGGCGAATTTACAACAGAATTTCATTCGGCGACGATGTAACGTGCGTGCACAATGATAGGCGCGAGCTATTCATCGATGATTACACGCACGGAACGGGCTGGCGATCGTATTCAAGCCTACGGTCGCATAATAGGGCCCTTATCGCCCGCAAAATGCATTCACACGTAAGACAGGCACACGGTCGCAGTCAACGGAACAATTAAATCCCACCTTCGGGATACTTCGATCGAGGTGATCCTTCGGGCTGAGAAGCATCAAGCTTTGCGAAACCACGGTTCGCCTTGATGATGTGATGTTTCCCATTGTTTTCCGAGCGCACGCGCGCGCTCCAGCTCGTGCACTCGCTTTGTGTCCGCTGAAAGGAGATTATCGGCAAAGAATAAATAGCGTGGGTGGAACAATTAAACGGGAGCACCGGCTCACAGTGATGCCAACTGAATACGGGACACGCGTTGTATAGGTGCTTTTAGGAATTTGTAAACGATACGTCTGGAAGAATGGCTTTTGTTCGTCTCTATTTTTTTTTTTTTTTTCGCGTGAAACGAATTTTTCTGATGTGTTTGTCGGGGACAAAGTTCGATCGTTGAACGTGACTTGATTTACCCACGATACGAGACTCTTTCGTATCTCTATTATAATTCTGTAGTATATTCAAACCACCAAAGTACCCTGTCCTTTATCGTCCTTTTCTAGTTAACGAAGCATGCAAACTTGAACAAATTTTCTATCGCATTACTTTTAATTAATCTCTTAAATTAATTTCCTTAGGTTACTACCGTCCCGGTTTTAAGGGTACCCGTTGTACGGGCTCGTTATACCACGGACAAATTTCTGTGTTAGTAATAGTTCGTTTGAGTTGAATTTCAACAGGGTTTGCTAGCTCCAGACACTTGAACGGACGGGAGTATATTGTTGGCCGGCTTTTGCAGGCCGTCAGATTCGAAGCAGCGACTGTCGTCCGTGGTAAGCGTGCTACGACGAGATAATGTCGAGGAAATTAGCTATCGGTACACCTGACCGATCCTTTATGTCGCGCAGGATCACCGTAATTCAGCTAAATCCCTCTAGAACACGTCAACTGAATCTCGCAACAGGCAAGGCATCCGTGCTCTGGAAGTTAGATAAGAACGTGAACGATTACCGAGTACATGCTCGAGGCCGTAAGTTTTACCTTTCCTCCTTCTTGCTACCAGGAATAAATTTTGACAACTACTCGTGCGCAACACTTTTCGCGATATTTTTCACATCTTATTGCGTGCGAACCGTAATTACGCCGAGACTTTATCTTCGACCGAAACGACTGCAACGGAATATCACGTTTTCTTTCTTTTGCAATTAATCCCCATTCCAAGGAGTAGTTTCTCGCGGTAATGGAGTCTCCGACGCGTAGTACATTTATTTAAACTTCTCATGAATATTCCGCGAGGGCATGATGTTAAGTGCTTCGCGAGAAAACTGTTATTCAACTTAATCCTTTTGTTGCATAATTTATAATTTCACGGCTAGTAAGCTGAAAAGTTGGCGGTGTTGCGGCAACGCTTACGTCAAAAGTGGACAGAATTCAGAAGGTATTGTTAATTCGTTGATTTCAAAGAGAACAACTTTTCTATGAAGCTCCCTGCCGCGCGGAAGCATTTTCGCGAGATTTTTCGAACTGTCCAGAAACGCAAAAAGATTTTTTTTTTTTTCGACGCAGTTCTCTCGGACGCAGTTTCTCTGCATCGTTGTTGCGTCTATGTACGGGATTATCCAATTTTCCGTCCCACTTGATTGTCGTTCCGAAATTCCGCAAAACTTTGATGCTACTTGATTGTAACGCGATTTCCGATGACAAAGCACGGTAAGATTTAAGTTTGCCGTGATGTTTATACCAACGGCAAGGTTCGTTACCGTCAGCGTGATACGCAAATTTATCTTGAGACTCGAATTATACACCCTTTGGCCGCCTCTCTTGTTTCAATTTCGCACATTTTACGCATTTCATGTGTCTCGCATTTAGTTAGAGTCGAGTGGAAATCAAGTGGTAGCTCGGGGCTACTGTGAGGTTACTCCTACAGTGCACCGGTTGAATACCGCGTCGATTTGCGTGCAATTATCGTGGATCGACGCCGACGGATTGATTCGTACTCGTACAAAGGAGATTCGACGACGAATTAAATTGCCTACGCAACTATCAAAGAAAGAACGCAAAGACGGCAGCGTTCAATGGAGCGTTCAGTGTCCGGCATTGTTTTGCGCGGTTTACGGGAACATAAAGGATTCACGAAATGCAGTTAACTGCTTGGAAACCGGCATTGCACCGACTCGTTAAGCGGCTTTGCGCAACAAAGCAGCTTTCCATTTCGCGGCCGGGTTGGAAAATGTATTGTTTTTTCCCAGATGAGATTTCCGTGCCTCTGGAAATCCGTCTAATGGGTTCCTGAACGACCCCTGCGCACGAAAGAAATCCGACGTACCCATAGCGTTATCGAGCCTTCTCGATCGTAAAATCCGGTTGGGCGAACCATCCGTTCTACGCATCGATTCGCGCTGCCTGTTTTCTCGCGGGGAAAAACCAAATCCCTCATTAAATATAAACATGACTCCCAGAAGACGTCGAACTGATTCTACAGAGTATAAAACAAGCATTTGTTCGCCGAAGTTCAAGTTCAATTTTTTATTACTTTTTTGTTTAGTAAATAACATAAGAGATACTTAATTCGGTTATTCCGAAGCAGCTCGTAGTTAAGATCTGTGAAGGTAATTACTCTTCACGTTGGTGTTCCACCGTGTTCGGTACCGTGAATTATGATCAATTTAAAAAATCCTCGAGCTGTACGATTTCATGGAGTTCGCTGGACGCGGAGCGGCGAATCCAGTGTCGGGATTCACGATGTGACACTTGCGAATGTATACTGCAGGGCCAGTGTATCGTTGTTTACCATTATGTAAACACGTGCAAGCGTCTATTGCTTCGGTCGTTGGCAAATAGCGAAGCAAATGATTGGCACCGATTGCCCGGTACAGTTCACCGGAACGATTTAAATTGAGACCTAGATACTTGTTTGACTCGTCTTTCGATTAAAATGTGTGGAATCTTTGACGTAACTTTGCTTAGAAATCAGGATTATCTGCGTGCAGTGGGCAAATAAACTGGATATTGATCGCGAAACCGCTAACCCGGGAAGGGACGTTTATCGGGTTGAACACTTGTTTAGCATATACCACGCGGTCCGTCATTATCATAATGTATTCGAGCTCCCCACAATGATCCATCCGCTTCTCCGTAACGCATGCATATAAATAGTCATCGCGGATACCAAATGCACAGGCACGTTAATCGTTAATGTAACGAACAGCGTGCCGACAATCTCATAATTTTAGTTATTCGTCATCGTGTTCTGTATTTACCTATCGCACATACGCAATCGGGTACCAACCGAACACGTCACGCATCGTCATTATCGCGTTTCTAATCCCACCCGTTTCTGTTTATGAACACGGCCCTGTTCTAATCACCCAAAATCTATCCGTTGGAACCTAGTATCTTCAAACACGATGAGATGTTTAATTAGCGGCGGAGCTCCGTGTTGGGGAAGTTTCGTGTATGAAATTTTGTTTGGAACCACTTTTGTTTCCAGACGAGAACAATGCAATACCATCTACGTTCGGTGGTGTTTGCTTCAAGGCTTGTGCTTGCGCATACTTTTGCCCATGTTAGCGGCAGTTTTACAGTTTTAATAATGTTTCCCGTGCCGCGATATTAAATTGCGAATATCATTCTTAGTTTGTGATAACGACGTGTCCTGGCGTTGCCTTTCCACGGTACTTGTACTTTGTATTATTTTGAGATTTGTCTCCATCTCTTTGAAATTGCGACAATTTCCTTCTGTCGGTGTGTATCGACTTTCGGATTCTATCGGATTCTCTTCCAAAGTGTTAATCTATATTCTAGTCTCCTGTAAGTGATACCGTAGATTTAATTAGATCGCGTTATGTACGTCATGCGTGTGCATCGGTCAAACCCGATATTAATCGCGCAATAATACGCGCTAATTTGAATTTACTGTTAATTAACGTTCGGGGTAATGGTTCGAGTTTACTATTGGCTCTAGATCAAACGTTTATCGATCATTAATTATACGCTACCTCGATCGCGGACGCTCCAGATATTTTGTAATTATGGCACATTTGCGGGTGACAAGTCACTCATTCGGTATTGCATTTTATTTCTGTCTTGCGCGATTTTCATAGCGCGATATAAAATTGTTCCGGTATAGCAAGAAGAAATGAGAAATTAATACCATCGCTTGATTGCAATAGAAATACAGAGTAACGGGATAATTTAATAACGAAAATTTTCCTAATAACTGCAATATTAAATTTTGTATGTATTTTATCTTTTTATGGAAAGTACGCGAGCGTCGTTAATGAAGCTTGTGTTTGCAAGTGAGAATTTTTATTCGTTAAAATAATCGGTTCCGCGTACTTTGCGCTACGTAACGCAGAATTTTAATTGGACAAATCTCGGGAAACTATCGAAACAGCGGTACCACGAAACGCTATTAAAGATCGTTTCCCGGCGCGAAACTTGAAATATCGATTAACACGTTTCGCCAGAAACGTGGGAATTTAGGAGGGCATCGGGAGACAGCTCGTAACGACGAGTTTTCAACGGAAATGTTCGATCCTCGTTACTAACGGCCTGGTTCGAGAATAAGGGAGGCACGAATGGAAACGCTCTCGGCTGGGAATCACCGTTCCGAGGGCAAACTCACACTTCATCCCCGTTTTAGAAACGTTCTTACACGAGCCCCGGCTACATCCGGAGAACGTAGGCTGCATTTCAATGCGCCGGTAATTCTAAACGCTCGCCGCCGACTGATTACATATTCGCGCGTCCGAATTGCAGAAGTATTGCCCATTCCTCCAGCCTAATGGCAGCGTTTATGGCCAGACTGGCGTATATTATCAATCGATGTCGCGTTTCATAAGCCCTAACCAAATGCTTCACCGTTGTCAAGTTATAGATTGGTCATCGTCTAACTTACGTCTCGATCCTCTACGCGTTTAATGTATCGAAGAGTCGAGTTGGACGTTAACGGAAAATATCTAACAGGAGTCAGTGTTGCTAAACTATTACCATTATATCATTTCGAGGAGTAAACGAGCAATGTTTGAATACGATGTTTGCCTTGTAACGCGAGAATCTATTTTCGAAGCAAATATCAGTGAAAAAGCAATTTCATGAGACGATTCGAAAACATTTATCTAAGTGCGCCCATTATCTAAGTTGCGCCCACCGAAAACAAAGATACCTTTCGAATTACAGTAATACATTTTTTCGTGAATTTTTAGTACGAACTTTTTGATCAATTCAATTTAACCACTTGTTTACGCGAATTAGTCTATTGTGTTACGTCGTACAATACATTTGGAGAACGTTATTCATCGGAATTCAAACAGCCTGTAATAACATGGTCTGAGATTAATTTGTAGCGCGTCGAGTATTACTCGAGCCGATTCATTGTTTCGCTACAAACGATAAATCACCGCGGCAACGAAAGAGAGAATCGTCGATGAAAGGATTTATGACGGCGAAACACGAGCTCTTCCAACGGACGTAAAGTTGTTTATCTGCTGAAGCCACGCTGTCGACGAATTACCTTTTAATTAGCTGTCGATAGTAATTAAGGCTCGATTCGTGCCAGCTGTCCGGTAAGACTCGTATCGCCCACCAGAATTATTTTATTTGTTCGTTAACAATATTTCCAATGATTGCAAACTGCACACACGGTTGGTATATTGCACTCGATATTGTTTGACGTGGGACTCGAGGTCCTCTGGCAAACATCAAAGCCGTGGAACGGTCTGCGATTAGGCGGACTATGCTATCAGCCATTCAAGAAATGTGTACAGGTCCGCGTCGGTTCGGTTACACGATACCTGGACCCTCTGTCCGTTGTATCTATTCTGGTGTAGTCGTATCAAACGGAGGTATCGAGGTTCGGTAGTCACTGTTTATTCGAGAACGTTGTAGAGATGTGGATATAGAAGGATGTGGTTACAAACGGGATACTTTGTCTCAGAAAATAACATCAATCCTGCACGATTCGTGTACCTCGATGAAAACAAAAACAAGGATGGTTGTTTGAAGAGATTCCCTCGACGTGCAATGTTCATCTTCGATCGGAATGGAAAATTACTAGAAAGGAAACTTTCTCCCAAGGGAATGTATCAAGGATGACCGAGATTCAACGAACTGGAAGGCCATCGATACGAAACAGGATGCCGCGGGCAAATGTGACTCTGGACGTCCTTACAACGCATGTGACTAGAGTTAGATCGAGAATGTAAGGTGCGGAACAGACTCGGTTCGACTCAATCAACGGCGAGCGAATGCGTCGTTAATCGATTGCAGCCGCGTAGACGAGGTTTGTATGTAAATCCGTTTGTCAACACGAACGAATTTGAATATTGGTTTCGTCGTTTGACGATTGACTCGATCGACGCGGCGCTAATGCGATTTGTAGCCGAGGCGTTTTGCTACACGCGCCGCCACGTTATTTACACAACAATGTCACGGCAATTAAGGCTCACCTGGCATCACCGAATCCAAATCCCCGACTCTAGTCTCTACGACGATTGTCGAATTATTGTGTTTGTCAAAGAATACGAGGCCTCTACCCTCCGCTGCGTGCGCGAGTCTTTCGCGAGCAAATAATTAACGCGCTAGCGTCCGAGTTCTCCGCGACGCGCGTTTTGCGTCAAAAAGCGGGGAAAACCGAATAATCCGCCCTCGGAAAATAAATTGTTAGCTGGTTACGTGTCAGAAACGTAACAGCCAAATAGAGCGTAAATCTCCTTGCATCGCACTTTAATGGACTGTTTAACAAAGTCGCTTTCTCGCGGAAAGAGCAAACGCATTCGAAAAGGTGGTTCGCCGTTCACCTATTTCACGCGCGAGCATTCACACGCACGCACACACAGACGCACACTTTCGACTACCAACGGAAATTCCGTCCGTCGGCGTCGTACGCTTACGTATAGACGTGCACGGAATCGATTCGAGGAAACTTCTCTCGACGCGATATTTAAAGCGAACCAAGTTAACGAGCCGGAAGGACGGAACAATTCCGCAAACCGAAGCGGTTTATCAGGCGATGGAGGTCCATCTTAAACTATAAGTTACCGCGGATGATAGATAGTCACGGATAAACGCGGTGGATGGACAAGTAATGCTTTGATTAACCAGCATTCCATTGTTTAACTTGTTAGACGAAACGAAGTCAATTGGCTGTTCAAGGCCAACGAATACGGACTATCTTTGTTCTTAAAACGAAGAAATGGGATGGCACGTTTCACTTTTCATCGCACTATCACGTACAGCTGTACACCACGCGTTTGGCTAGGAACGATCTTAAAGCTACTTGTTATTCCACTTGCCTCTACAGAGCTGGCCAATTCGATTCAGTTTGTCTCGCGAGCAGCGATTCCGTAGGTCTGACTAGCAACATCTGTATTCTAACAGACTAATTAGGAATATTTCATTTTTTCAAATATGGAAGTTTGACGGTACGAGTAGGTATGGACTTCCTCGTCGATCGATGCGTTCATTGATCCCGCGACATTCCTTTGAAATTTCGTTAAAATCTGTTCGTGGTCCGACGATAGGTCGAGGCTGGTGTTATTAGGTTAAGCAAACTTCCAGTAACTTGGTTCGGTCGGTACGGGTCACGTTCTGGTGGGGTCGAGACACGATTGAGCCAATCACGCTTCCTCCAGAACCACCTTGATTTTTCGCCTCGACAGAGCCGCCGAAATGCTTCCGGTTGCAGATCTCTCTCGTGTTCAGTGACACGATTTCGTCTGAGGAGAATTCGCCTCGCTGTTCGCAGGAATATCCTCGAGTAGCTTGTACGTTTTCACGATTTAAACGATTGGTTTAAACCGTAAAGCTCCGTGGGCGCGATTTATTCGAGCCTCAGACGCTGTTTATCAACGCGTTTCCGAACCATTCTGCCTTTCCATCGATAATTTCGTTACGTTCGTCGATGAAAGATTTCTCTTTTAGTTCGCGCAAAGGGAGTTCAAAGTGTCGCTCCAACACGATGACTGGTAACAGCGTACGGTATCTCTGCTAAACAAACATTTGAATGTAAAAATTTGGTTCCTCGCTCGTTTATTTCCAAAGTTAAACGTTCTACTGCTTCGCCTCATCTTTCGTATTTACCTTTTCACAAAAGAAAACTGTCGAGAAGTTTGGAGAACATCAGCGAATAACTGTTCCTCAGAATTTCAGGGCAATCTCACTTTTTCCCTGGAGAACGTATTATCAAAAAGTTTCTCGCGAAATAACTCGGCGCGAACGAGCCGCGTGGAGAAAGGCGTCGGTGAAATAATAAAGAAAGAATACGCGGACGGTTCGAAGGGCGTTTGAGGAGAACGTGGGTTGATAGCTTGCTTAAATAGAAATAGACGCGACTGCTGGCGATGAGATTGAAACGAGTGGACCCTTCCTCTTTTTCGAGCCCTCTGCACGGTGTGTGGATGAATGCGTGAAACACACGTGTCGAGAGTGGTTGCGAGGAGACCTTAAATGACACGAACACGAGTACCCGAGAGATCTGTTAGTTTTGTCTTCAGAATTTACTTGGTTATCGTGCCTTTTAGTTTAGCGTTGCGACATCTGTTACTCGTAACAATCCACTCTGGTTTCACGAATGCAGGTTCTTGTTATCAAGAAAATCGACCTGTGCAAGGAAAAGGCTAGACCCGACTGTTCTCGGTGCTCTCCGCTTATTCGATGGCCTCGCTTTGGTTTAATTAATGCGCCTGCTTGAATGGTTAAGGACGACGTTGCAATTCTGATTTGGCAGGAATGCCGCGCCGCGAAAGCTCGTTTCGCGTAATTTGTATTTGAAACGTCACTCGCGTCCATTTTCTTTCGTTTCATCGCGGAAAATGTTCGATGGTGGATTTTAGGCGAACGTTGTTAGCGCAATGCGAGCGAATTTTTAAAATATTTCTACCAGAAGCTGTGACATTGTGTTGTCGCGGTGACACCCGACGTTCGTTTACACTCCCCTTTTTACGTATATTAATTAATATGGCTGACTCAGCATCGCGGAGGCTCCAGGTAATTATAATTTGCGCGGGAACAAAAGGCAACCAAAACCCGTGGAAGCTTAGCTTGCGCTTCAATCGATACCTTCGTCCCTCGAATATGCCTGAAAAGATGTTTCAATGCATGTCGCTGTCAAATTGAAAATCGCTTTTCCGATCCTGATGCATGTTATAATTACGCAGCATCGCGAGTCGAACAATGTTTAAAATACAGTTTCTGCTCGATCGATACGATTATTAATTTTCAGACGGCATCGAATTTTTTATTTGACGTTACAGCATCATTTGATGTTTGTTTAAAAAAAGCTCATCTCCCTCGAAAAAAGCCATTGTGACGGAAATACTGGAGCGCTTTTGTTGCGCAAAGTTTACGAAGCAGTTTAATAATCTCGGTAATAGCGAAGATAATCATTTCTTCTCCGACAACTTATTCTAACGAACCGAAGTTTCCCCTTTCATCGCGTGTATTAACAGTGTCGCGAATAGCGGCGCGCTCGATGAAACAGTTTTGCATAAAGTAATGAATTACTTGAATAAAATTCGCCGCCGAGGTTGCCGAGCCAAAATTTATCGAGGAACTTTCCGAAGTCATTGAAAAGCGATCATTGTTCGCGAACAAATACGAAGCGGTCCCAATGCGCGTTATCCCATAACAAATTGTTCCGGCCGTTTTCTGTACGGTTTTGTTCATAACTATTACATCTACTTTGCAACGCACACCAGTTGCATTTTTCGAAATCGTTTCGCGAAAAATGAATGGCTCTTTCGACAATTCCTGTTGGTCATATCTGGACAAATTACGCGTTCTCTGATTCAAAGATTGCAGCCGGATAATAATAATTTCCAAAAATTTTCATTTTAAACTTTTCGTCTTCTGCTCAAAGTCATTTCTTAGTGCGATCGATTTCGCAAATATTTGAAAGTTCTCGCAAACAACGTCGAGTGATCCGTCGATCGACGAACCTGTATAAACTTCGTCCAAGTTTAACTACAAGGAATTTCGGAGTATAGAACATGCATCGCAAAAAGCAACAAAGTATTCGCGGGCGCGTCTATGAACTTAATGAGAGGGCTATTTGTCTTCGGCATGAGTCGCAGCCTTCGTAACTTAGTCTTCGGCGAATGTAATTAAAGGACGACGAAAAGCAGGACTGGGATCGCTCTACTTAACTACCTTATAAAATCACACTCCCTAACGCAATATTTCTACAACGTCTACGACATTATAAAATACTTTCAACTTCGGCATCGCTAAATTAAATTCGATTTTAATTTAGTCATTTACACTACGTATTTCCTACCTCGTTTTCGAAATAAATTACGATTCCACGTGAATCTTGTTACCTAACGCGAATTTTATTATCGAAGACCGGTATAATTACGATATCTGTGCAGTAAATTTTCTTTCTTAGACGGACGGGATCGTTCACTGTTCATTCTCGAAAGTTCTCGAAATAAATTTCCCTATATTCCAGGCAATTTCCAAGGTAGGTGGTGGCGTCGACTTGGAACTACCGCAACGATATCTGGCAAAATATTTTTCTCATCTCGAAAACGTACGGCTAAAACACATTACTATCTCATCTACGTCCAATGAAAACGTTTATTTATCTACCTGTATCTTCGCTCCTCATGTTCTCCCTCTCCCAGTTTACGGTGTAAATCATTTTTGTTCGTTTAAACCGCGCGTCCCTCCTATTTTTCCTCGCAACTCTATGGTTTTCTCGGGATTTAAACGTTCACAGTTTCGTGCAAGAGTGGCGAACATTTGCTTCCTGTATATTGATAGCGTTTGATTGATCTGAATCGAGCGTGAGAAGCGAACCGGCTACTGCTTCCAACCAGGAATAAGAAATGGAAAGTAATTTCAGTTATATCTTATTCATCCGCGTAAACCCTGCGTTTCCTGGCTTTCCGGCTTTTATTTCTTCGTTCGTGTCGTAGTACCGCGTTCGAGGACTTCTTTTCTCCTGCATTTTTATCGCTTGCGCAGGATTTACCGTCGTGACATTTTTTTTGTACGCGACCATTACTAAGAGATTTGTTTCAGGAGGGCAATTACAGAGGGAAAGTAACGTTCCTCGTGACTATTAAACGTTTCCACGCCTCGATACGACTAGATTTAATAAAGTACCGAAAATGTACGCTCCTCGTTTGAATTTACGTACAAATTCGTTCGTCCTTTTTCTATAATTTCTAGCTTTCCGAAGCTAAACATTTAATAGTGCATATTTTCATTATGAAACGATTACAAAACAGCTTTGTCCACTTTTTGTTATCGAACTTTGCATGGTTTCAGAGTCGTAAAACGGTCGTTTTCTTTACGATGGTAAACGAGTTGAAAAGAGGAGGATTATTGGCGGTGAAAGCTTGCGAAGAAAACCGCCTAGAAAGTAATTTCCGTGGAGGACGCGTCGTAAGATAATGCTAAAGTTCCATCCTGGGTTTTATCACCGTTCGCATAGTGCTGTCATAAATAATGTCACCTACTAAAAAATTGTATAACCGTACCAGCTTAATTCGCAGTTATTCAGAAAAAAACTTAAGTGAAAGGATGTGAAAAGATCTTCCACTTAGTATCTTTCGTCCGTTTTAATTTCTCGCGTTTCGGTGCATGGTTTTCTTCTGTCCGTCTCTTAAATGTTTACTCTCCTCCGCGTTCGCATTATCTTATCGTTTTCGTGGTTCTAGGGTCGTGTTCTCGACGCATGCCGGACAGTTAGTGAAATGGAACTGCAAGGAAAAGTCTTGACGAGAGAAAAGTTGCTCGTCTCGGACGCGGTTTCGTAAATTGCTTCGACGATAACGCAGCGAGTCCACGCGGATCAGCACACCGCTGAAATTCCTACCCTCGTTACTGTCCCGCGTGATTATAATTTATGCAAGGCCCGATGTTCGCTCGATCCGTATGGTATTTTAACGACGCGATTACACGCTGTACTGGGCTTCAGGCGCTCGAGAATGTTTAATTTATTCGCGTTTCACTCTCGCGTGAGTTTCGAGCTTTGGAAAAAACCCCATGCATTTGGAAAACATGTTTTATTTCTTTTTTTTTTTTTTTTTTTTTTTTTTTTTTTAATGCGGTTGAATGAAATTTCTATGTTTTTTCGAGCAATGAGAAGTCGACAGTAAGGAATATCATTGGATTGATACCATGTTGATAGGTATATTAAGACAAAAGATACAATTTTTTAAATTTCTGGTCGATCGTAGTTGACTCTACCGGTGAAAATTTTTTTCAGGAGATAAAATTAGCGGAGCGAAACGAAACGAGACAGAATTACTTGGCGTTGTCCAAGGCGCGACAGGTTTGGTCGGGGGTGCGCGACTTTCATCGCGGCCTGTCGAGCCGCCGCGCAATGAAAATTCATACATGCCGCGTTAACTTCTCTAATGACCCTTCGGGCGCCTAACGACGGCGTCGTTCTCGCCCCGCGACTTTTTTCGACCGTCTGGGCGTCCCACGGCTCGCGACTCCTTGTAAATCTTAATTCGCGCCGTGTCTGAGGGAGAAACGATCTCGTCCCTAATTGCGTCGGCCGCGCTTTCTTGCAGTTTCCTTAATTCCTGATAATTTCGTCGCGAGAACGAGTGGCACGTAGGCCACAGAATAATTGCAACCGTTTTAATTGGTCGTTGCAACGATTTCTTCAAAGTCGTGGCAGGTGTCCCTTCGGTAAGCTTCGTTAATAATAAGTGAAAGGCACGCGCGTGTATGTGGTATGAAATGCAGTATTCATTAGCGAAACGATGCGGTAAAAGTACAATTTATAATGATCGGTAACGCATTGCAGAGAAATTTCCCGCTTTTCACATTTAGAACGCCTTGTTCCATAACACATATCGTCGATAGTTATTACACCCTTGAAAGGTAAATTCGCGTGAATTGTAGTGCGTTGCGTGTCTTACGCGACGACGTATTGATTTTTAAAGTAAAGACTCGGGCTCGATTAGGGATTCTGAGTTTCCATCCCACGGATCCGCGGTTTATCAAATTTTATCTCCGATTTCAACGGAGAGAAAAAAAAGTGGATTTAATGTCACCGTTCCCATGTACCGTCGATGTTATTATTTTTCACTCGTATCGCGCATTCTCAGGTAAGTCCATCGACGCGGAATCTTTCATTCGCATAACACACGGAACGCCGTTTTTTTTCTGTATTACGATACAATCAGTGCGCATTGTTATATAAGCTCTTCGCATCCTTTTGTGTTCCCCCGATGCTTTCGCAATCAAAAAAAAATTCCGTGCGATGTGTAAAGTTCGGTCAGGATTTCGAGAGCGAAAAACGACATATGCGAGGCATAAATTCAAAATATTTCGAATATTTTTCCAAGTACTGGTGTTTTTTTTTTTTTTTAAATATTGACCCCCGTGCAAAACGTTTAAAAGAATTGATTAATCGTTGGAAAAAAGTATATGAAGTTTCAGTCAAACAATAGTGCAACTGCATTCCGTAGATTTACTGTTGTACGTAATAAACGAGCTTTTAGAGAGGTAGGCAACAGGATGCCATTGGATTTGTTGTCTAGTATTTTTTTCCATTTTCACTCGAAATAGAGATATTTTATCTTCCTAAAGTTTACGATATTTAGTATATAGCGCGTTTCGCTATACCGGGCAAAAATATTACCGCATTTGTCTTCTGCGAAATTTCGTTAAGAATTGTTCATCGACGAAACCGAGAGCTAAAATACTCCAATGGTCGTTTAAGTTTGATCGGTAATTATTGTTTCGGGTTCTGCTCGTGTTCCATGTAACATCCTTCGGCGTCAGAGTTAATAACTTTCGTGTAACTTTCGCGTGGAAGTTTAATGTCTAGCTTCAATGTAAATTTGGAGGGTGATCCTGAAGTTGACTTGGATTACTTATTACCTCAAATTGGAGTAATTAGAAGGGATGAAATGGGGCTACGGGTGAAGTACCATAACGAACGTAAGTTATACTAATTAAACTTGCTCTCCCTCGCGTTATAATTAACTGATAGTGAAACCCGAAGCAATGCAGCTACTTTGAAAAATTTCAAACGATTCCCCGTTGGTAAGTAGGTGTCTGTGATCGCAACGCAATCAAACTTTCGCACTATTCTGTGAAAGTAAATACGGAACGTGTAACGAGATCAGATTACCGGATAATTATTCGTTTGTGTCTAATTTTGTCGTGCAACGAGTATAAATTAGGGTGACGGATCGGAAGCGATGCGGGCGCTCTGGTTCGCTTTTGACGCGTCCATTGCTTCATTTTTCTTTTTCGAGACCACCAGAGGTATCGTTTAACACGAAGAATGGCGACGATACGGTTTCGCAAGTATTAATTAGTCGCGGGCAACGGTCGACGAACGTTTCACGGGCAGACGTACGATTAATGGCAAAAGTTGCTGGCCAGAGCAAAGCGGATGCTCTTGCGCTGCGATTCCGCCGCCAGTCCCATAATAATGTTAGTCAAACGGCGTGGCCGTTGATATTTATGTCTTCCGCGACCCACACGCGCTGTGTTCGCGCGCCTCGCCACGGAATCGGCAAAGTTGCACGCGGAAAAGGAAATAGCGATTCCACGTTGTTTCCGGTCTTCGCGGGAGCTGGATGAACGTTCGAGGGGTTCGTGGAAGTTCGCACCACGCGCTCGGAAGCAAACAGGTCCTGACAGGTTTGCGCAGTTTGTTATGAAAATTATTCGCGGCGATGGCTCCACTCTTGGTAAATACGAATTGAATCGATGGGAATACGAGTAATGGTTGATTTCGTTTGCTATACTCCCGAATGAAGAGATTTTCCCCGATTAATAATGGAAGTGCATGTTTGCGAAAGTATTAATCCGTGGATTAATATCTATATTAATTGGGCCACTTCCATCGCATGAAATTATGATTGATTGAAGGATATTGATAATACGCGGTCCAGAGGTGCGGTCTGTACGGGTCGCCGCTTAGCGCTCGATATTTTCGAGTATCTCGAAATGTGGACGAAACAATCAGAATATGTAACCAAAGAAGAAATCGTTGGTATCATTGGTGTCTTCTTATAGACGGTATAGAAAATTTGACGTTTCATCAGGTTTGGGTATCTGCAGAAGTTTAATCGAAGTTAGGACAATACATTCGTTAACTTACTTATTCTCTAGACTCGAGGTAATCATAATTATCGTTTCGGACACCTGCATTTAGATTTCCTCTTAGCAAAAGGTCTCCGATTGAACGGGCTGTTTGGCGATACGCTCGTCCACGTATTAAACGCTATGGCGGCATGCATGCAGTTCGAATAAATTTCGATAACGCTGATATAACCATTCTGGCTACCTCGCGCGGACAAATTCGTTTGATAATCAACAAGGGTGTAGCGCGTAATCAGCGAGCGTATTTAACTCGTATCAGCGAAAACGTGTTCTCCCCTGATCTCACTTGCGCCGAACGGATGCCTTGAATAACCGTATTTACGAATATTTAATAATTAGATATCGAATGTTCGGAAAGAGATCGGATTAAAGCACGAGAAAAGATAAATTTATGCGATTTGGCTGATTCATCGCTCAAATGGATCCAGAATCGACGCTTCGCAGTACGGAAATTACCGAAGAAACAACGTATGCGGCTTCGTTATTTCGATAAACACTGTACGCCTCCGGCTTCCGTCATTCGTTTATTTATCAAACAGATGGGAGCTCGTTACGCTGAGTTAGCGATGCAGCGAATCATTTACGAAGGAGAAAGAGATATCAAGTAAAAGAAAAAATGAGAAAGCGTGTTAATAGATGGCAAGCTAGTCTCAAATATATGTATATACATAAACTAGCGTAACGTCTTTGACCAAAGTACATAGATCTAGAAACGTTATCGATACGTGGAGCAATTCACGTGTACTGGTCTGTTCGCAAATTACCTCACCCTGTATTCACGTGAACAATATCCCTCTAACAAGTTCCACCAACAATAGCGCTTAATCTCTCGCCAACGATAGCGGATTAAATTCTTTTTAATCCCTTTAAACCCTTCCCGACCCCGTCGTTCCATCCAAATTTGCATGCGCATGGGTCGGTGCTCGGCCTAAGGGTGTCTCAGAATTTTAATTATCCTTTTGCTTCCCTTTACATCCTTATGTTGTTCACATTTCTTTATCCATTACACGCTCGATACTGCTCTCCCTATTAGCGTGACACCTTTTCGTACTCTTTCGGACCATTAACCTCAATCAGCCGCACGAACAAACCAAAGTTCGAGGAGGGCAAAAAGTTGAAACTCCATTGACTTTCAGCAGGTGAAGTTCTCGTGTACGTTACCAAAGAAGTTTGAGAATTTTTCACAGGAGACGCTCCGAATAGTCAGAAAGGCTACTTTACGGTCCAAACGCGTTTAAATTATAGATCCGGTGTTAAGGGAAGCATTGTTCGCGAGCTCCACTAGGAAAAGCAACGAAATCGTTGTTTTTGCGAGGACAAGGGTTGCGTTTGTCGCTCGAATTGGTGCGGACGAATAACTTCGCATACATGGGACGAGCGTGACCCCTCAACGAGAAGATTAAGAGGGACGATAGTCGTGAAAGCGCTTTGGGGATGGTGCTTCGCGCGTACTGTGTCCATGTCGCCCCTGGCTCCCTTGACGCCGATGGCGCGAGTGTTTTACACGATGGCGCGTAAACTTTCGACGGTCCGTTCCAATTAACCACTACCAAGCTTTTGCACTATCGAAGGAAAAAGCTGCGATTACGTAGGTTCCACTCCGACGAAATGATTAAAGGTTTCGCTGCTTCTGTCGTCGAGTGATCTTAACTGCACAGAATTTCTTGTTTCGTTACCTAACGGTTAAAATATTTTTATCTATCTGGAACTTTGAAATTCACCAACGACAGAATTTTGATTGCACCCACGACTGCGGAGTTCTTGAATATCGCGAATGCGTGCATCGTAAACACGAAAAAGCAATATTGTCGGATCTCGATTAACAGAGTTTGAGTCGCCAGGATCCCCGATTATCCGACTGTCTATTATCCGCGGCTTCAATTATCTTTTACGCTAAGAGAACGGTGTAATGCCGCTCTGACAATAGGCGACCCGGTTTTCGCACTTCTATTGTTGAGCGCTCTAGAGTCGTTGTAGAAACTCGACGTTTGAATCACGAGTGGAGCAAAATATGTTTCGAGGATTCGAATCGGATACTCGATTGTTCGAGGAATACCTGCCTCGCGAGTGTAACGCGACTGGATTATTATTTCAGACACTGCTCGAACGGATAGAACATGAATGTTCACAGTAGAACGAAACAGTATATGGTCAGACGGATTGGTATGCGAGGTAACACGGTAGTTCTAGCAGTAGAATACCGCTTGTTCGTGGCCAGGCGAGTAGAATAGGGCTGATGCGACGCCAGCCAATTTCGCATCTTCTTCATAGATTTATCGGTGTATCAATTAATCCCGCGATATTTCATCATCTGGTCTTTAGATCCTATATCCCATACTCGCCATCAACGAAGTTTTCTGTCAACGTTCGTTTACGCGTTACCTAAGCCTCGGTTACCCAATGGATCTCGATTTAATCGGTTTAGTCCGATCCTGATTAGCCGGCTTAATCGAGGCTCTCTGCCGTATCATGAAGAGTTTCCCTGGGGAAACGCTGCATCCATCGACTTCCGCGTGACAGACGACGATTCCGTTCCGTAGGCCTTGTTAAGTGAAACGAAATTTGATCAGGATCGATTGTTCAAGTTTTTGCCATTTGTTTAATCTTGTAGAAAATAGTGGATACTTTTGCAACAAAATCGGTCGCATTCGCTTTCGCTATTGCGTTTTAAACGACAGTTGGATCTTGTCCAAATATTGGCAAAATATGGAAACACTCTCGACAGCAGGCAGATAAAACGATTAAACATAAACATACGCGAAAGTCAATTTGAATTTTATATCGCGATCTAGCGCGTTTAGTATTCTTCGAATATTCCACGACTCTACTTCGCGAAGCGTGGGTGAATTTCGAAACACGGGTTGCAAAGTTCCCGGGCGCTGAAAGTTCGACGGACTCGAATACCGACTTAAAATATTTGCTAATACGCTGTGAACGAGAACGATGGAACTTCGGATGCGTTGTTGCGCATTATAAACTCATCTTTGCCGCATGATTGGCCAGCCGAGTGTATCGAGTCGACTATGGCGGAATAAATTCGAGAGAATTTGGGAATTACCGCACGTGTCGTCGCGTTCAAGCACGTACACAAAGATTATCGATCCTTGATGTCATCAATGTATTCGCGATAATTTTCAATCGATGAATTTTAAGCGCCAACGAAGTGCCCGTGAACAACGATAAAAAAAAGTTTTTTTTTGTTATGCAGGGTTTCGTTTCGAGAAAATCGATTTCGAAGTTTTACACGGCCTACGCGTACGCATGCGTCGAAATAGATTCAAAATCGATTCTCTCGAAAACGAGGTCCAGGACGAAAGACTTCTATTACAACTTCTCGATTCGGTTTTGCATATAGATACGCTCTCTCTTTCTCTCTCTCTCTCTCTCTCTCTCTGTGAAAAGAAGAAACAGGAATTACAAAAATTTACATGAAATACAAACTTTCGAAAATTCCTTTGAAACTTGGTACACTTTGATATTCTCGATTATTACTCGGATGGTATTACGAAACGAGAAGAAGGTAAGGTTTACGTCATCTGTTTGGCGATATGGCACGATGCGAAATTCGCGAAAGAACAGTCTGAATTTCTTACACGGTATCTTTTAAAGTGAAACCTCGTTGACAACGAGAGCACGAACTTGGAAACAAATTTTACTCGTAGCCGCATTTTTGCAGCAAGCGGCGTACGCGCTCCTGTTTGTCGCTCGACTCTTGAATTTTCGACGAAGTTTTCAGCATATTCTCGGCGCGTGCTCTCTGGGCGCAGCTTTCCAAGGAACAGAGACTGCCGTATTTACGAAAGCTCTCGCGAAAGCTACCTGCTGCACGACACGCTCCACGCACGGCGCAGCTTTGTCGGAGAGTAAGATTACGCCCATAGCGGAGAATTTATGCGCGTCTCGGAGAATGGATGAGGAAGAGAACGTAAACGTTGACGCGAGAACCGATACTTTTCCTAGTCCCGATAACTCGATCGTTGGAAACACGTTCTATCAGACCAAAAATAATAGACGCGGTTACGAGGAGAAAAATTTGGTTTTTGACAAATTTCTATATGAAAAGAGATGGGTGGTAACATCGCTCCTTTTTAAAAATATTCTTTGCAAAATACGTGTTTGTTGGACATGAATTTCTTTTCTGAGTCGAGGTTGGAGTCGAGTTGTATGGCATTTAATTTCATTGTTTGGCTGTCGTCTGAAGTCAGGAAGCCAATCAAGTTCGATGCGACTATAATTTATTTCGTCTACGCGCCTTTCTCCCAGCGGGCTGCTAAATATTTATTACCCTTGAAGTTAATTGCCACGATCGGTAAACACGAACGCCAATATTCGAGCGTTAATGAACGAACTGGCAGCCGGTACCTGACGAGTATAATCGTGTTCACGAATAAATATTGTTCGGATCGTTCGCGCGGTTTGCTGAAGAGGCGGAGTTGATAGCGCGGAGGAACGTCGCGTCTCGTCGCGTCGCGTCGCGGCGTATCGCGTTCGCACGTGTGTAAACGCGCCTTTTTCCTTCCATTTTCTCCTCTTGGCGTCGTTAATCTTTCCTGAGAAAAAGTTAACAATGATTTAACGGCGCGCGCTCAACCGAAGAAGGGAAAAAGAAATATAGCGGTACGGTGGGGGTGTGATAAGGGAAGCTCAGGTGCGAATAGCTAGGAAAGAAAGGGTATCGAGCAGGTTTTTTCTCGGCCGTCGATTTTATTACGTTCCGCTTATTGCTGTTTTTGCCACCGATAAAGCCAGGGTCGCTTTTTTAAACTATTATTGCCGCGGTCGTGGAGAAATTGGAGCATACAACCCTCTGCATCGTTGCGCCACGAATAGAGTGGAGAGCGTTAAAGCGTCGATGTCCTTTTTTGGCCGCATATAAGGATTTTGGATCACTTTTTTTCCCTCTGTGGTGTATGTGGTCCTTCGATACGATTAAAAGATACTCCTATTTGTTATTCTTCGTTTATCTTCGCTGTTCATCAACTTTAGAGCTCCTTATATCAAACTTCTCCTCCAATTTTCCTATTCTATTCCCTACTTTCTTCTTTCACGGCGTCTAAGATCCCCAAAAGGAAGTCGAAACGATCGTAATCGTTGAACTGTGCGTCCCTCCGGATTCTCTGAATATTTAATACCAGAAATCTTTTGATACCGCGCGCAATCCCAGGCTCGATCCTACTTTCTGTTTATCAATACACCGAGAAAACAGTCGCCATGAAGGTTTCCCGTCGAAACGGCAAAGACGTCGCGGTGTGCCATGTCTTTTATCAAGTTTCTCCTTCAGAGGAAGTTCGCGGTCTATGAAAATCCACCGCCAAGACGCTTTTGTTCTAGCCAAGCTGTCATTAACTCCGCGTTCCTGGACGTACGAGAGACGATAGGCTTGGCATCGAAGTCATTCCACGAAAACGGAAGCAGAAGTCCTAGACGAGAAGGGGAGTGTAACAAAAACAGTCGCACTTATCCGACGCTTCCTGGCTTCGACACATCCTCTCGGCGATCCTTTATTTCCGTTCGAAACGCTCCGGGAATCTTCCCCTCGATTGAGTCTCAATACCCGCGAAATTAGGTTCGCGCGAGTCTCTCTGGTGAAGTACGACTCCCGTCGCGAGATCTCGAGCGCCCTGACCTCTATTAGACAGCGATTCTCAGCGTGGAAGCGTTTCCGTTTCGTCGTGTTTTATTCGTTCTTCTATCGTTAACGTTGGAAAACAACGTGGAAATAGTATAACGTATCGAATGATCTATTCCTTTGAAAAGTACAGTAGACAGAAACATCAAACAAAACTTGACTTTGAATTTCGAGGTTCGATTGATCTTGCAGTAGTCTTCCTTAACAAACTTTCGTCGTTTCGGGTGCTTCCACGCATCTATGAAAGTGGCGTCAGATATACATTCCTGTTCCGTAGGTTGCCGTTACGATATTCCCAAGTTTTCTCCATTTTACTAACACAAGAAACTTCTAAGATACTGCTAAACCTTTTCCCGGATTCGAATAATAGCGCACTTCTTGGACAGAGATTACACAGCTCCGACACGCTGCGCCCATTACCCGAGACCCGTTTTAATTTGAATTCCCGCCACGACTCTCCTGAAATTTCGATTCTTACATCGAACGATAAAAGCTCGCGAGGATTGCGGCATGTTCGTGCGAGTGTTAAGAGATAACGCTCGTTACTGCCGGTTCTTCCGAACGTTTCTTCGCGGGAAATTTTGCGCGAGATAAGTCCTGACCTTCGTCGAAACATTAAATTTACATTATTCGTGATTCCCCTTTGAACTTCGATTCGGGGGATAGTAATGGCTAGTGTCTGCTTAGCTTGGAAATTAATAATTCAGAGTATCGCGAATTAACAGAAAATGAATTCGAGAATACTATCGGAAGGGAAAACATTCAATTGCAGATTCCACGACAAACACTCGTGGAATCTTAATGGAATTATTAAAGCGTTCCAATCGAAGAACAGACTCTATCAGAGCGGGTCGCTTTATCGAAACTTATTTTCCTAAACCGAATGAATACCGACTTGTCAGCGATATGGAATCAATGATAACTTTTTCAACGAAGAAATATTGTTAAGGAAAGAAAAAATATAGTAAGAAATATCGAGAAATTCTTGTACTCCCGTTATGAAACTTTCAACAATTCAGAGTTGAAATTCTTATCCCCGCGAACAATCGAATTCATCGAACAAGTATTCCTCCACCTTTAAATTCTTATCCTAAGTTTGAGAACAGAATACCGCTCCGTAATACGACTGCCCCATTTTCCACGGTCTATTTGTTCCCATTACCGCGACAAATTTTCATTAAATTGTTCCAGATTGCGAAAATTGAGATGTGCACCCCGCGGCGAAATTATTTTCGGAATTCGGATAGTTAGTTTCGTCTTCAATTTGAAAGTAATTTGCTTAATGGAAAATGAAGGATAGCGACAAGCTGTAAATGCCGCTCGTCTAACGAGGCATTATTATACATATTTTCTGACTTGGAGGACATTCTTACTGTACGCCAAGTTACAGAAAAATCTTGGTTCGAAGAATAAACGGAATTTCTTGCGACAAAGAATGATTTAAAACCCTTCGACACGGAAACTGCTTTACCTTTGTCGATGAGAATCGGCCTTACTCGATTCGCGTGTATTCTCCGCCAGGTTTCGCGATACTTAAACCGGAGAAAATAGTTTCGAGAGCAAAGCGCGATGGAAGAAAGTTTGACATTCACGAGAGAATTTTAAAGTTCACGCCTGCGAGAATATGAATGTTTAATGCCGACGTCAGCACGCAGTGAAAGAAATGCGAGAAGAACTCCGCGGAAACGTGAGAGCAATTTGATTCTCCTGTAACGGGGCTTACGAATGTAACTCGGCCGCTCGTCAGATTTACATAATCTGAACTAGGAAATGCTCGAGCCTGTCCGCGGATTTAGAGGCCTAGGCACTTCGTGATCGCCTACATTCTTTTAAACATGAATTCTCTTTTCGGTACCGTTAATTCGGAGACATGTCGTTCGATCTTCGATGTCGCTAAATTTAAATTCACAAAATCTTAAGAAACGGGGAGATGGATTACAGTGGTTTCCTGCAGAAACAATATATAAGAAAAATATAAAGTTTAAGTCGATAGACGGTATATGGACACTTTACGCGCTCGAATCGGTATCATCCGATTAAATGTGCCCGTCGAACTCTATTTTGTGTTCCTTTTCGTGCATCAAAGATCGAAGGACACTGCAACAGTATTTCGCAGTCTCATTAAGTCGTTAGAATCTAAGCCCTGCCGTGTTCTCCACGGTCCTCGAAAATAATTAATCTGGACGGCTGAGCGAAGCTTCGATCGGCTCGATGAATTTACGGAAGGGGGATTAGCGGAGAATGGATTTATCCGGCGTGAAATTAATCAGGAGGGCATCGAAATTTATTTAGTGTTCATCTATTGTTACCTAATATCCTTGAAATTTTAAAGCACGAGTGTTATGCGTAAATATTGTCTTTTAAAAAAATCCTCGCTTCGTAAGTATCGCTGTTGGAAAAATCTCTCTAAGATTAAGTAAGTTGCGAGATATTAACGAAGGCTCTGTTTTCTAAGAGACGAAGGTGCTGCAAATTTGAAACGAGCGAAAAGTTTTAAAGTGCTTTTAAAAGAAAAATGTTTATCGAAATTCCGAAAGTCTTCGGGATCGTATACTTTAATTCCGTCGTTTCATTATCGACAATTTGGTCTCAATTTGACCAACTTCTGAGAGAGTCAACCGTTTTACTGCCGGTCTTGGGAAGGAAGCCCTCATTGACTGGAAAATTAATCAGATTCGAATGCATCGACGGAGATAGTGTAGACAATCGGTAATTACTAATGGACTCTGCTTCGGTCCTCTGCTCGCATTGCTCTCCAGAAAATTTGATGCCCCGTTCTTCGATTCATCTGCAACTTATGCAAGTGAATAATGTAGCAGATAAAAGATTGAAGATTTATATATTGTTTATGTCATTTGTGAATTTCTATGATAACAATAGAAGAACGGAGAGGAGCATCAGAATATCGCAAAGGAACTTGTAAGATTCGATGAAGAGTACGCAGTTTATTCTCGACAGAAGTAACGAATGGTTCGTTAAACGTGGCCAAAGAAACTACGAAACTTGTAGCTGTAACGCGTTCGCGAAATCATCGTTCTTTGCATCTTGGAAATCCACGTATTCGAGGCATCGCATTAGAATGGTAATCTTAAGAAACGGGGAGATGTATTACAGTGGTTTCCTGCAGAAACAAATGTACCCGGAATAGATTTGTTTCGGGAGCTTTATGTGTAGCTAGGAAGGGCGTGGTCGCATAATCGCAGGGACTTTTATCTTCGAGACTTTTCTCGGACTCTTCATGTTTGACAAATATTCCTTATTTGTACAAGAATTCGTTTTTGAGAAAGTCAGATTTAAATACCCGTGGGATAACGCACGCCTGCCTGGCACGTTTGACCATTGCTCGACATTTCTACTGGCGTCGTGGTTCTCGAGCATCAACAACCCTTTCGATTCCATTCTACGTTATTTCCTACGCGCGACGTGTTCTACGCTTCGACGTATATTCAATTCTCTACGAAGAAAGGATCCTGAAAGGTCTCGGCTCTTGGAAAGCTCGGTGGACCACTAAACGCGTTAATTAACGTGACCGCTAGAGTAATTGATACGCGCGTCCAGTTCTCTTTGTCCCGTGGACCTTGGAAGCTTTCTCCCTCTTGGCCGAGTTCTCTCGCTGACACCCGTTATACGACACAGCGGGTATCGTTATCGAGATCGCGGTACGTGCATCCCCGAAGCTCTGTTCTGGCGCTTGGTATACACACGGATATTCACGCGACCTGGAGACAATGGGGCTTCGCGAAATGGCGACCCAGGTTAGCGAGCTAACGAAACCTGTAGTCTCTCTTTTCAATTTCGATGCGCGCGCGCGTGGGTGAGCCCAAAACATTCGTTCTTGTTTTCCTGTCAGTGGTGTCGACTGTGCAGAGTGATTCTGAATATTGGGCCACGCTGCGTCTTCTTCTCAAGCGAGAAATAAAACAGGAAGATCGTATATCTATATCCAACGACTAGTCGACGATATTATTTGCTTTAGCTCGCTCCAGCTAATTAGAAGATGGGAAGATCGACAATAGAATACGGCAAGTAGAAACATGTAGGGAATGGTCAGAGACATTGTAACAGATCTTTCATTTACGCAATGTCTCATGCAATAATCTGATTTCCAAAGGTGTGAGAGTGTTCGTAGCGTAGCTGCCTTTGAGACGCAACAAAACTCTTTGGCGAGTACTATCTTCCTATGACGAAATTATTTTCACGATATGCACTGATGCACTTGCAGTATACAAAGCATTACTTTGAGAAAGCGTGACTCAGCCTGTATGTGGAACCTAGAAATAGGATAGAAACGACGGAGCAAAGCGAGGATGACAAAACACGACCAAAGTAAAACACGGCGAAAATGCGCGCGAGAAAATACATATTCTATCTCTCGATATGTACCTTATTCTTCCTTCGTTTACTTTTCCTATCCTCTTATTTTTTTCCTCGTATCTTTTCTCCGCTGTTCCTTTTTACCTATCTTTTTTACTCTGATTGAGGGACGGCTTGGAATTCCTAAAGAGATGAAAAGTAGAATATCGATTTTACGAAGCTGAGAGCCATTTCACTTTCCTTTAATGTTTTCTTACAATAGTTGTACGTTTTCTTCCTTTTCATCCCATCTCGATGTATCCTTTTGAGACAGTTTCTTCCGCGGCAGTCTCTATTTGCTCTTGATTCTTATCTCTTCAATTTCTTTTATATACTACATACCGCGCTCTATTTTTAGATTATCTTGCAATTGCGGGACACTACGTTCGAACGTAAGCCACTGTTTTTCCTTGTTTACTCCGAAAAGATCACCGATGCGACGGTTTTATCCTTTGCAGCTTACCGTTTCCAGTCTGCATTCCCATTGCAAACGAAATTTCCTTTACACTTTATACTTGTTCTCTCCTCTCTCCGTGGTCATGTTGCTAACAACATTTTTTGTGGATGTTAAAATGGAAAGGTAGGACAATTTCGATCAGACTTTCGTACGTTGGGTGGAAGGAAAGCTAAGGAGGCTTCGTTTGCGAAACACGGATATCCGAGATGATCGGAAGCCGTAATTTCTTTTCTGTTGCGTCCCAACGACGGGGGCGAGCGGATCGATGGCTAGCGGGACAAAGAACGAATCACGCGGCAAAGGGACAAGGAAAGAGCTGGAAAGAAACGCGAGGAATTTCGAAGGCTCGAGAGAGAGGTGTGCAGGTATCCCAACCCCGTTGATTTGGAGCTGCAACGACGGGCGCGTCGCTTCGGTGCTCGTGTCAGACTCAAGGAACACTTTCGACCGTGACTGGAACTTCTCGATGCCAAATTTAAGGGTCAAAGGGAATGCAAAACACGTTACCTCGACAACGCCGCAAACTCCTTCTCTCTCTGGCGTCTGCTGCGCCCAATATCGTCGCGTGTTTGGTCGTTTTCCAGGTTATGCATATTGATGATTTCTGACGTTTTGCATGCCCCGCGTCTACCCGGAGTTTCAGGCGCACGTTTTGCGAGTGCAAATGCACGGATTTAGGGGTTATCGTGCGCCGGGGTTGCGAAGTGATTTCGTGTAATCCTGAATCATGCACCGTATCTCGATATCGGGGGAGAGGTGTCGTTCGGAGGGTTGAAAGAACCGTTTCAGGTACGCGAGAGACGCGTGTAGTCTGTATCAAGAAAAAAAAAAAAACTACACGCGAAAATTCAATTTTACAAATATATTTTCAAGTTTACAGCCAGCCTCGTCGTCGTATGCGCTTGAGAATAGTTTCCGAATTCGATTCAGTGTCTATGTGGTCGAAAAATGACCTCGCGTACAGTTCGAAAATGAAAGCGTAGTCTGCGCGACTCGGTAAACAACTGGAACAAATACGCCATGAGACATACTCATTATAACTGCAGAACAAACTTCAGAATGCAACGTCCACGGACTGCGTACATACCGGAAACCGATAACTAAGTTCGTGAATAATTCGCCAGCACGGAGTTCGGTTACCAAAAAATTGGCGGACTGATTTACACGCGGACGAAACAAAAAGTAACAATTCCGTCGGTGAGACGCGTTGGCCGCGTTCACGAAAAGCAAGATCTTGCTGGAACCTCGTCACCGTTTTTCACCTTCCATTTCCATAGTTAGATATCATCTGGCTCCAACTACTGGATACGTAATCACGCCGAAATGAAATTATCGGGCAAACGCTTTTAACGTGTAACCGAGAACGAAGATAAGAGAACGGCGTGATTAATGAAAAGCACTCTTGAGAAAAGCGAGGCTAAAATTCACGTAAGGGCGTCGATGTAATTACCGTAGGACTGTCATCCGTGGATAAATGTATTTCGGGATTATCGTCGGCTAAAAATGACGCAATTTATGCGGTTCGATCGTGTGCCGCTTCGCTTTCGATTGTACAATTTCCGTCGTAGTAAATCGTTTCTCTTGCCCCGGCTAGAATATCGAATATCGATTTCTCCTTTCTTTTATTTACTTATGACGCTAGAAATGCTTCGCGTATACCGTAATAATTATTCCTCGAATTCAAGTAAACGTGGAACAAGCGTTCCGGAGCTTCGCGCAGTTTCAGAATATTTGACAAAAAATCGTACTTTGACGTCCGTCGTTTTATTGTATCAGCAACGAACCCGAATTGCGCGATGCAACGTTCGACAACGCCTGGTTTCTAGTTCGAATACGAACGGCATGTCTGGCGAATGTAAACGGAATCGAAACTGCAGGAGGATCGCGCGTCAAAGGGTCAAGAACGGGTTCGTGGAAGCTCCCATCGAGCGAAGGGCCGGACGAGTGCAATGGTCCGTGATAGGAAAATGGCAAAGCGGACGAGTAACGATCTCTCGAATCCGTTCTCGTTACAGCGTGAAACGAGGCTGACATGTCGTCGGAGAGGAAGGTTCCTGGTGGCCCAGGAAGAAACGCTCCTTCGGGGGAGCTATTTCGACCTAGCCAATCGCTCTGGCCTGTCTTCCTCGCGTAAAGGTTGACGACCCATAACGCGATCTTTCAAGCACGACGGCACGACGTCCTTGGCTTCCGTCGCGGACAAGAACGGACGAGCCGCTCCTCCTTCGCATACCTGAGAGATCAAAAGACACCGTGAACGTCGAACCGAACGCGCCGCGTCTCGCAGTTTTCCTGTTTGTTACCACCCGCCTACATGCTTGGACATCAAAGTGCGTAGTTCCACCCTCGATCCTCGCACTTTACGACCGGTATAAATGCATTCCTTCCGCGTGTCGTTCTCTGGCGACGTCGTTCGCATGTTCTACAGACCCCGATCTCCCATAACCCATTCGGTGGTTTACGGGGAAGCCAGTGATTCCACCAACAGCTATGCGGAATTAAACGGATGCAAGGGAGAAACGTAAAAAGTTAGTGCTCGCATGATGTAACGGTGCTGGGGTGGAACACTTTGGTTCCCCGATGCTTAGGGTCTGGCGGTAACCGTTAACGATGAATCTGCTCTTTATCGTCGAACAATGATCAATTTTTGTTTCGAAGAAAGAAGTTCAGTCAAAAATAGAAGAAATTCTAGCCTAACATTAACAGCAATCTTCCTTGCATGTAACTCGCGAGCAATTTCATGGGAAGCGTTCGAGACACGAGGGAAACGGGCGCAGGCATCATCGACGAATGTAAACCGCGCGCGTAAATTATTCATACACGATGACGGAACGCCGTGGGCGCCGATAATGGTTGCTCCTTGCCATAGATGATTCTGTAATTCGAGTAATTAGTCGTACAAAACCACGATGGGGGTAGACGGGGGGATGTGAGCGCAAACAAGTCAGCTCGTTGGGATGAAACCCAAGGGGATCGACGCCGGATGCGAGGGAGTCGGATATCCGTTCGCGAGGGAAGCTACGAAAGAAAACGAGGAAGAAATTCCGACGGGGCGAGTTTACGAGCAACAGGGAAGTTAAGTCCAAGTGTCGTTAACGGGGTGGGTGGTTGTTTTGGTTAATGAGATACACCTGCTCCCAAATGTACGCCTAAGCTTCTCACCGTTTTACGCATCAACGAAATCGTTTTCTTGAAGAGTCTATCCCTACAGAAATCGAATAAAAGATGTCTTTGGTATCGTCGTAGAATATACTTTATAGATTAAAAAAGACTACTCGAGATCATAAACAAGACGTTGAACGGTAGTCGTGCAAGAACGAAGGAGCTTATTTACAATTGCGGGATACCGTATTTGTTTTGTGAAAAATTCATTTTTCACGTGAACTTTTCGTTATATTTCGTAAATGTATTACCAGGCCCGTGTCCAGGCAATTAAGCAGACTTTCAGGAAGTATAAGTGATTTAGGTGTTCTCTTCAGAATTAAGCGGATATTTTCTGGTTCGCGCACCCGGATCGGATTACCAATTTTGTCGGATACTTCGCTTTACTGTAATCAGGTTGAGTTAACGCGATATAGAGTTATGCTCAGTTAATAACACTTTGCGTTTAACGACTACCGCCGCGTGCAGTGATTTATCGCGCGACTCTGGGCTAGATACAGACGAGATTCGGTGCGCGAAGAAAATTTCTTGCGAAAGCAGAGAGGATGTTTATCCAAACGAGGGAACACGGCCAGATGCTAATGATCGCATTTTGAATTCGTAAACAGTAGCTTTATTATCGAAATGGACATCGAAATTTTTGCAATTCAAATAGACCAGCGAAGAAAATACAAGCGAATTTCGAGGCACCTATCATGCGAATATGTTGTTGCACGAAACAAGAGTAAAGAGTCAAGGATATGAGAAGATCAAAGGACGGTTAAAATCGTGAACCGCCTGGTATCGTTTACATTTTCCATTAAATTAAACCTTTCGGACACACCTTTCAGCTTTCACCGTGAAAATATTATTTAAAAAGTTGCGGAACGGGCGCTTTCGTTATTTAACGCCGTATACCGAGCAGTGAGACAATCCGACCGTTTTAGTAGTAATTGGTAAATGGAATCGTTAATAACGTGCATGGTAACGTTACACACACACAACCAGTACACAACACACAAACGGTATCGTTTCAATCTCGTTGTCGAGCAATACCGGACCATTTTTAACCGCTTTAATTATGAGAATGTCCAATTAGTTTGTTCCGAAAAGTGGATAATGTAGAGCGGCGCGGTATACGCGATTTTCGTACACCTGGTGGTAACCTTACGCGATCAGGTGTAATGACTGTATTGCCCCCTCTTCTCCTACTTCTTTCGAACGATTAAGACTTTTCGGCTATCGCTCCGATCGATAGATCGACTTTGAACGCGAACGATAGAGTTACGCAACATTTAGCGCGTGCCGCGCCCTGTTTTTATATATACGGATGTCTGAAGTTACCGCGGCGCGGTTTAAGGGGTAAAACCACTCTAGAAGGAGAAAAAAAGACCTCAATTTGACAGTTTATTTTGGGAGTGTTTAAACTCCAATAAGTTCGCGGTTGCGTTGGCCCGCGTGTAGCGGAATAGAAATCTACGAAACGCGGTTAACGAAGTTTGATCACGGCTCATCAGCTTTTCGCCCCTATCTCGGAGCAACAAGTGCCTTTTTTAGGCAGTCTCGTAAAATCGCTGCGCGAGGTCGATCGTTATCTAGAAAATTAATCAACCGTCTAGCGTGGCGGAGGGGTTCGCCGCTTGGTAACACTAGAACGTAACGAGGCGAAACTTCGTTAGCCTTAAAGTGCGAAGGTCGAGATTCGTGCTAATCCAGCCCACGTGCTTCTTTCGCGCTGTAATAACGATATCGCCTCGTTAAACGCTCCCGTGAGCAGTCGACGAAACGCTGTCGTTCAACTAGTTCGACCTTCTTGGAGAAAACGGTGCCGCGCCAGATAAAATGTACCGGGTCGTCGCAAAAACTCGATTCCCTTTCGAAGAAATCGTTGGAACCTCTTGTCAGAAAATCTATCGTACAGATGGTCGACTGTAGAGTATAATATGCGCGATATATCTCGTTGGTTCTTTGTTTGGGAACGTAACGATCCGTTTCAATTTATTTCTTACGTGTAAAAGACTGTTCGTTATTCACTTGAAACGAGTTCTCGGCACTCTGCCCGAATTTCTCGGAATTTAATCCTCGGTTGCTATTTTGCGGCCAGAGTCGAGCAAGTCCGCGCAAGCAACGCGCCGCAAGTTAATGGAAATACTTTGGAGTAATTACATCTTCATAATCGATTTCGCAGCGACGGATTTAATCGATCGCGAAGCGTACAGCTCATGATTGCGCAGCCTAATGAGCCGAAACTTCGTTAACCTTGCAGCATTGCGGTGGAGGTCCAAGCAACCCCGGTCCTTGAGTTTCCTTCAATTTCGCGGAAACGTCTCGGCGATAACGAACCTGTGACATAGGTCTTGCCGTATGTTCGCGAACCCGAGATATTTTTACGCGGTTTGCCAGGAAAATAGTTGTTTGAATTCGAACGACAACCAAAGTTTCGCGTTAACAAACGATGCAGATTAAAGTGCCGCTTCAAAGAAACGCCGCGTTTGGCTTACTCTAGAACTCCGTGCTTCGACTAAAGGGGTTAATCACACACTTAAAGGTTAATGTACATCGGCAACCTATGCGGTATCAGTAATATGTATACATAGCATGCATATGTATCGGGGTATGCGCAGGTCATGTATATGCAGCTGTCCCGTGCACGGAAATTATTACTCTCCGCTTTGACGAGTCTCTAAAGCAACGAGCTCCAGGAACATATTGTTCCAAAAGGAATCTCATTAAAATATATCAAATACCCGATCAACAGGTTCGTATTTTAATTAAATAAGTTTTTCAATTATTAGCGACCATCGAGTCTGAAAAGTTACTCGATAACTTCGATGTTGCTCGAGTTAGCTGGGAGCGTGGCACTGACTTCACTCGTGTATTTAATTCGGTTGATTTAAACTACACCACGAGTCTTAATCGTTACCGATGCTAACGATACGTTTCCAAAGTTTGGATGGATATTTCCCAAACACGCTGCACGGGGCGCTCTAAACGCCGTTGAACGAATCACGGACTATCAAATCCGCAGCCCGGTCGGAGCGACTTTAATTGCCGCCTTAATAAATTCAGGTCGCCGCGATGCGACGTAAATCCGCGTAACGGGCAGAAGTTCCAGCGATACGTTTCCCAGCTGGCAGGTATACATAAATACGTTTCGCGAGTGCGTACGTTACCGCTCGGTCACCCGATAAAGGAAAAAACGCGGGTATTCAGATGTAAAACTATCCCATAGATGCAAATGCCGGTCATATATTTCAGCTCAGAAGCGTCCGTCGTTGCGCCACACTTTCGCGCGGCGCGGCGCGCCGGTACAAATTACACGTGCACATCCCACCGTGTACATGCCTGTGGTCGCGCATATTTTCCACGCCTGTGGTACACCCGAATACGACCGTACATAAAATTACTTGGCGCGCACAGACAGAAGTTCCATATTCATGCTCGATAGCGCTTGGTATTGCGTGTGCCGATATTGCAAATACGAATTACGCGCTGCTCTTCGAGCTACTGTAAATTTCGCGCATTCGCAACGTACTCGCGGATTAAAGCCCGAGGAATATAGCTTCCCGCACCGTCTACGTTCGCGCACGTGCGCCGGCGGTGTTCGTGTATGCGTCAAGTTTGAGCGAGTCGCGTACCCTTCAATCCTCTTATCCCATGAAAGCTACGAAGGTGCCAGAGGTCCGCTAGAGGAGACAAATTAGATACAGTTCGAACGATCGAAGATGTGCTTAAGATGCAAAATACGTTCCTATTGGAAGAATGTTCCAGCTACGAGTATCGAATTCGAGTTTACCGTCGAGGCATGGAATGTTTTTATCGCGTAGAAAGCTGAAATCGGTCGAAAATGTGGTATTCTCGAGTCTAGTTTTCTTAGAGGACGTTCTAATGGAAGAAGGAAACCTCGCTACTTAGGCTCTCGAGTCTGCGGTTCTCCCGGTTCTCGAGGACGCATCGCAGCCCCCGGAGCTATCGAAAGACCGGGATAGAAATTAGTTTAACGGTTCTCGGGTACCGATGTGTCTGGACGGAGGATTCGGAGCCTCGAGGAAATTCCGCGTCGTTACCAAAGTTCCGTATAACCGTCGAGCATAGAACAGGTATCCGTGCAACTCCCTCTGCAGGAAAAGCGCGCTGAGGGTGCAATAGAGGGAGGTCGCGATACCTTCGGATAAACTTGCTCGTCACTTAGTTAGTTCGTTATCCGTCAGCACTGGGGCTTCCGACATTCACCCCGCAGTTAGTTTGGAAACAATCGAGCTTCTATCAGTCGGTATAGTCGGTTAACATTCAACCACTCGCGTTTCGATTCGCTGTACAATCCATCAGGTCCGACAAATACTTCAACAACTACTATACGTTGCTACTTTTCATTCGAGTAGGTCCTGCACCACAATGCAGGGAATCGCTATACTCAGCCATACTTCTTCCAAAGTATGTCGTAAATTAAAAAAGGTTGAGGACCACCACGATAAGCGGTACACGCTCCTGAACAATATCGTATGCTCGAGTTCTAAGTCGATGTGTACAGAGCGCTTCAAAATGCATACGCTTATCGATCCACAATTAGCGCGCGCCAGTTGCAGTCAGTTCGCCACTTTGGAGAATTGATAGTTACGATATTTCGCCGATGGCTTCGTTGGCTGTTTATCTCGACATGTAGTATTCTAAAGAATTCTATTCCACCGTCGTGGCCCAAGGTAGGTACGTGCACAGTAACGCCGATTCGGTAGGAACTTAGCCTATGCCCGCGAAATTGCACGTGAGCAGCCCACGTTCTACTGGCAGATTTGATCCGCCACGCTCGCGAAATTGGGCTCCCGCGGCGATAAACTAAGTTTGGAAACGATAGTTTAATGATGGCAACGCCACAAGTTTGTATGTATAACACATTGTTGGCTCAAAAGCTGTCCGCAGTGTTCGACACAGTCTGCAAACTCGGAAATCTTGTTGTTTAAACAGTTATCAAGCGCGAGTTATCCGATTTCCCGCAATCGACGAGTTCCTTTCATCGAGTCTTTTGCAGTGGATTCCGATCATCGATAAAGTTGAACATTATAAATTTCTCCAACGGTTCCAATTTTATTAATCGTATTTAAATCATGTTGGCACGCCTGCAGACGTTTCGTTGACTAATTTCCAGAGTTGCAAGATATCTGGACCGTATCTGTACTCCCTTGAACTAAGTTAAGAGTTTCGTTACTGTCGCTCATCAACTGACACGTTGGGCAATATAGAATAATTTGAATGCATGGTGCAATTAATATACATTTTTCAATGACGGTATTCTTTGTCAATCAAGCAGGGCTGTGACAAGCACGAAACAGGGAGCAGAAATAACGATGAAAAATTTGAATCTACGGTTGTGCCAAGGTATGTCGTTGTCAAGTGCAACGAGACTGTCAACGAAAATATGTGCATGAAAAATACTTTCGAAATCAAATTCTTTGTATATGAGGAACGGGGAGGAATGCGGAACGCGTTTCACTGACAAATATATGAAGCGCAAAGTACGTAGCTTCTTTGAGACAGCATGAGTTACTTTGTCGCGTTCTTTCGCTATAGAACGCCTTCTTTCGTCCAAGTATCTCGGGTCGGATCGAATATTTCTTAAGGAATAAAAGTAACGCGTTATTTCCGTTTTAAAGCTTCCATCCAGGGCCTTCTTCGAGGTGTTAATTTCTAAAATTAATCATTTCAATTCGCATTCCAACTTCTATCTGTGGTTTCCAGTGCATTTTCGTCGCAGTGTTATAAATTCACATCCTTGAACATTCATTTATATATGTACATAGCGAGACGGTTAAAGGACGCGCAGAGAACTTAAGTAGAATATCTATACAGATTGCGTTCTCTCATGAGAACTCTGTCGCGTCGCGACAACCAGCGTGAAATCACGTTCACGCGGTGGGAAACGATAGCTGCTCTGGGAACGTATGCACGGTTTGTGCGAGCCTAAGATTGCGAGCTCGCAGCAGGATTCCAAGTCGTGGCAAACGACACGAAACCACGGAATCGCCTACGTACATAGCCGCTCAAAAGCTTGGAACGATCTTTGGGCTCGTGAAATATTGACTATGGCAATTTTTCGAAATCGATGTCTTTAATAGAAATGTGTCCGAATAAATATTGTACGAATTGTTTTTAATACCGCGGAAAGGAATGAGAAAAGGTTCGTTTATTTTAATGAACAAATGTGCTTGAAACTTTTGAGCAACGATGTACAAATCGCAGCGTGAGGTCGCAGTTACGCAGCCGGGATGCGAATTCAGAGGACGCGTAGGGACTTAAAGCAGCACACGTAAAACATGAGTCGTAACGGGTGGAGTTCTCTGCTAGATTCGTCCGAGATTTAGTGTCGAGCGCGTGACGCTATCGGGTGCGGATGAGCGGGCTCATTTACATAGGGAACGTGTAGGATGGCTTCATGAATTACTATAAGATAATCTTCCTATGAATCGATGTCGAATCTTTTTAAATATGGAAGAGGCGCGCAGTTCGCTTCCATTAAATTAATTCGGTTTTCGCTCGGTAATTCCAGTTCAAGCGACCAAACGATGCACATCAACGTCAATTTATCCATTCAGAATTCTTTGAAAGCTCGAACGCGAGAAGCGCTAGATTCACAACGCGGAACGTTCAACACAGACCAGACACCGTGGCAAACTCGAGTAAAAGTTTTTTAATGGAGTTCCTATACAGTTGGCAGTCGCGATAAATCTTGAGTTAGTAACTGCATCAACGTTTTCACTTGGAACGTATCCTTGTCTTGCCGGCGCGTACTCGAGAGCAAAACACAACCGCCAGAGTCTGTAACTTTCGGCAAAAATACGCACGCGTGACTGTAATTAAACATTCTCTCGAAACTAGCGCAGTTCTCTATGAATTGTCGCTGCCTTGAATTATTATGCGCATACTTAGCAACGCGTTCGAGTAACTGTGGCTAGACGAATCCCGCTGCAAGCTTCTTCGTACCAACTGCCGTCTACCGTTTTCCACGCTTCGTTTCTACTTTCTCTACCTTACGAGATATCGAGGTACCAACCCTTATCGAGAGATGACAGTGAATCACGTAGATCCCACCCTCTCGCTCGTCTTAATCCCATTCCAACGTGGCTCGCGGCGCTCGGTAATCGCACGAGCAAAGTTGTATCCGGAGCTGTCTACCCAAGTTTCGTCCGATGACTTTGCTGCGTTGCGGTAACGTAGTCCGACGCTTAGTTACTCTTTGTGAATCAACAACGCGTGTCCGTTGGCGCGCTCTACCCCCGTAGGCCGTGGCGAGGTCTCCGCCGAGGTTCCTTCGGCGGCAATGTACATTCCTCAGCCGTCAGTGTCTAGCGCGCGAGCCGCTGGCACACGGGATCTCGTGTGTACACGCGAGCATAACCCGTGGCGGCGAGTTTACGGACGGACGGACGTCGGATCGATCCGTGGTCGTGGAAGAGGGACGAGGCGGAGGGGTTGGACGTTTACGAAGAGCGAGGGAAAGCCGTATCTCTGAAGAAGGACGGAGATCCTTGCGCACGGTGCGCCGTCGCAACGCAGGACCGACGTCGGGATCAGTCGAAGCTCCTCGGTGGGGGGATGAATTTTCCATCTCCTTTCCACGAATCCACCCCCTCTGTCTGCCGCCCTTGTTCGCCATCCTTGCTTTCCACCGTGTCGGTTCATTCTTTCCCGTGTTTTCCACCCCTCTCGGTCTCTCTCTCTCTCTCTCTCTCTCTCTCTCTCTCTCTCTCTCTCTCTCTCTCTCCTCTCTCTCTCTCTCTCTCGGTCTCTCTGTCTGTCTGTCTGTCTGTCTCTCTCTGTCTCTCTCTTCATCCCCATCGCACCTATCTATGTTCTCTCGTTGCATGTCGTCGATCCTCTACTCGCGAATTTCCCCTCTGCTCTTTGTTTCTCCCCCTCCTCTCGTATCGTTCTCCATCTCGGCCGTAAGCGTCTGCGTTCGTCCCTGTTACTCTCTGCGCGTCGATCTCGGTCCGATTCGCGCGTCTCTGGCCTATCTCGCTTTCACTCCTGCCAACCCCTCTCGTTCGCCTGGTTCTCACCCCCACGTCGCGTCTGCAAAAACAAGCATACGCCGATCCCCAGTAGCACCCTGGTACACAGACCAGGCTAGAACGTCACACCGGGTGGCTCTGGTACCAGGTGTAACGTGGCTCTTGTCGTCGTTCGCGACGTCACACACGGACGTCGTGTCACGTGCTACCTGCGCGTGACGCGATACGTCACGACCTGACCTCCAATTTCGTCATCGTCGAGCAACCTGGAAATCGGACGCTGCGCATCGCCCGAGGATTTCGAGGTTACGATCGGTGCTCCGAGCGGCAAGATGCCTTCGAGGCGCAGGACATCCTCGCCTGATCGCAGTGTCCAGTGCACGACACGGATGACAAACGATTACAAGTGAGCTGAACGTTCGGTATGCCCAGTGATTCGTGACTAGCGCGAGAACGAACATCTGATAATCGAATTTGCTCGAATCGAAGAGACAACGTCACGAATTTGTGCGTCGAATTAAGGTACGAGTGCCGGGGGTAGTTTTAATTCGAGCGCGTTGCTGAAATGACCGATAGTTGAAAGTTCGAGGTGTTTGGAGATAAAACGATTCTGCTCCGCGGCTACAAGAGAGTAATTAATTTTAAAACATCCGAATGGTAGAACTGTGCGTCGATACCGAAGATATCGACTGTTTCCAATCTCGTCGACTCAGCTGTTGCGAACTATATATTTATTTCAAGTTATTCCAATCGAACGACGTCTTCAAAAACTTGTAATATTCTCACGAAAGATAACGAACGAATGAAAGCAAACGTCTAAGGTGAATCTTCTATTGTATTCTACAAATCGTTGTTTGCTTCTTACACGTGGTCGAAAGGTCACGGTTTTTGGAATATTATTCGAACGTGTCGAGGTGTTGATGAAAGGACCAATGAAAAACCAAGCGTAACCACGGACGTGTAACCGAAATAAGAAGTGAGCTGGTCACGTAGTCGGCGGTAGGTGAACATCGTCGGTGACGCATTTCGAGGAATTGCTTGTCTTGTCGTCTGGTGTGCATGTGCGTACCGTCGCGACTTGTTTACTAGAATCAGTGGTGACTGGAAATAACGGAGTTTGTCGCGTTTTCGAAAGTGGATCGAGACGAACCGTATTCGAGACGACGGATTATTTCAACAGGGAGGATCGGATGCGATGACCAAGTTTGAGACTCGCACCTGACGGATTCCGTTTCATCCCTTACAGGTAAACTGACTTTCATCAGATATTTGTAATTTAAAATACTTGAATCGGAGTTATCGATTCATAAACGATGAGTTTTCTTATTTCGCGATGGACTTATTTTTGTTGGAATTCGCGAGATAAGGAGCATCGTTGTTTCCGGGACGAAAATGGAACGGCAATCTTGTTTACCAGTCGGGATGCATTCTGTCGCGTGCCTACGTCCTTTCCAATATCGGAAATACTTTTCGACTGTTTTCAATTTTCCTCCTCCCATTTCCATTGGCTTTCTCAAAGTTTCTTGGTCGCGCGACTCGTTTCACGATTCATCGATAAAAGTGCTTTTTACTTGGGCGACGACAAAGAACCCCATACTCTTCTATTATTCTTTCATTCTATGTACGACTTCGTATTAATATCGTTGGAATCACGGTTCGGCGACACGTAATTAAAACGCAAATAGAACAGCGTCTAACTTCGAATGTAAATGAAAGTTTCCAAGTCAAACTTGGAATGTAACTTGGAGCTGTTGATGTTTCAGGACCACCTTTTACGTACCCTTAGCATCCGTTGAGGTTGCGGTATGTTGGCGTAGAACAATGTGAGGGGATTGTTTGATTGGGGATACCATGTAAATTCAGAAGCGTAGCTGAAGTTTAGTGATGACGTTGGAACTGAAATAGCTTTGGATTGCATCGATATTGCTTTGAAATAACAACCATACGAGTTTCAAAGGCTATCGTACGAGTCTTCTGTGAAACGAAGCGAAGACAGCTATTAAGCGATCCATCTTAGCCTATTAGAGCTATCTTTGTCCTCGCGCGCAACGCAGAGATCGGCCGCAAAATCTACGAGACAATCACGCGCGCTTCAACCCTTCCACGTTCTCGCTACTAGAGTTCGATTAATCGTCTTATCGCTGTTAATTCCAAGGCTTGCCGGCGTGTCACTGAAAATATGGCGCAACAGCAGGGTGGAAGGTTTCAGACTGCCTGGATATGCACTCTGTTGCTCCACGCTTTGCATATCTAGACATTGTATATATCAAGTTATCCTTTGTACATCACAACTGACGGGGGAACTGGTTCATTTATCTTGCTCCCCTTTACATAGAGAAATGCACATGTGCGCTCCGATCACTGCCTACCTCTCTCTCTCTCTCTCTCTCTCTGTCCTTCCTCTATTCTCTTTCTCGTGATTTTTCAACCGGACGATCCTTCACCGTTGGCACTTTGATTACGTTTCTACGTTCCCTGAATACCAGCGGCGGTTATACGCATAACGGGGTACTCTCTCCCGCTCGGGTCGGAGAATTGCGAGCGTGAAATCGAGAATGTTGCCGCGAGATTTTTCGCCGCCTTTCTCTGGACATTTTTCACGATCGATTTTCGACCGCGACGGCGAAAAATGTTCGACCGATCCTTTTGTGCTGCGGACGGTGAAATGTGCGCTCCATCGCCGTCTCTCTTTCTCCCTTCTTCCAGCTGAAATATTTCCTCGTCGTCAGGGATTAGGAAAATTGTACGTGTAACGAGCGTCGAATCATCATCCACGGTATCGATTCCGCGGACCCGTTTGATCCTCGCGAAAGGTAATTCGAAACAACTACCTCTTAAAGCGAACGAAAATACTCTCCTCGGGGAAGAACGGAATATTCTAACGCGCGAAGGAAACCCAGCCAAACGAGAGAGTAACGCGCGCTATCGTGTGTGCGCTCGCGGGTGACTTTGGCCCCAAATTGAACGTCGGATAATTCACGCGGAAGTAATCGAACGACCGTGGAAAAAGACGGGCGCGCGTCGTTGCTCGAAAGCAGGGCTTCGCGATCGTGGGAAAGCAGCTCTACCGTGATGTTTGCTCAAAGGAAATTAATTCTTCGGAATTCAAAGGCTTCTTTCATACGGCGACGCATCGCGACACTAATATTTGCTTGGCACACAAGTCACGTTGAGCGGCGCGCCACGCGGAAAACCAACGCGGCGCGGCGGGCTGACTTTCATCCTTGAACACGCGAAGGAGGAGATGCGCTTCCGCGTACGGTGGTATCAGACTGGTTTAATTAGGGACACACTCGATTCCTTAATTGACTGGTTGACGTCTGCACTGCTATAATGAAAAGCTGACTCCTTGTCGACGGTTATCGAGGCTGTTTGAACCTCGTTGAAATGCGTCTCCCTCGCGGAGTCAAGTTCGTGGAGAGGTTGCCTTCTAACGGTCGAGATTATGGGGAATAATCGCAGTGCAAATTTGATGAAATCAAACGCATTATTATTTCCGTTATTGCAAAGTGTTTTCTCGCGTTCTTTTTATATTTTTTTTCGCTACAATTTGAATAAAACTTGGTTAAGAAAATTTCCTACGTGATACATTGTATATCGACAATATATATATATATATTGGCATGATTATAGTAGTTATTCATGTTATTTCGAGCTTGATTTATTGGTGCATGTTACTTCCTGTGCTTGATTTAAATGCAGAACAATAGATCGCGTAAACATGATTCAACTTTCAAAGTGATCAATTTGATTACATCTACCAAAATTTACCGTGTTGAATTTGTCTTTTTGCTCTGTAACAATATACATTAGCAGATTAATTGAATAGATTATCGCGATGCAGTTGTTCTTTGGTGAACGCATTAATTTATGCCCCATTTATTCCTGTGAAACAGACGCGTATTATCAGTTTATTACGAGAAACTCGAACGCGAAACGGTCGTATGTTATCAAAAGCCCTTTTCCCGTCAGCCTGAGATACGCGGTGTTTATTTCGGCGGTCGATATCGCTAGCGAATGCTGTTCGAGTCCAAGTAGCTTTCCCTCGGAATCACGAGGTTCATTCTGTCCGTCAACTATGAAACGTCTTCGCGAAGAGAAATTCACTGGGTGTCGTTGAGAGAAAAAGCGAGCGTTGTATTCTCGGTGTTCTCTGGCACGATCAAAATGGATTGAGACGCGCGACGGAAAAACGTTGCAGAGACACTTGGCCCATTCGTATCGGGAAACATCAGGTGGTCCTTGCGGGCTAGGATTCCTCGTGGAGTTTATGCGAGATAATTTCCAGCGGGCGGGCATTCGTCAGTGTCATCCGGCGAGGAAAGAAACCCCGTAATACATAGAAAAAGTTGCTGGTCGCTTGAACAACCGACGACCCGTTGCTCCAGCTCGATTCGACGGATTTTCCGACAGGTTTCTTCTTTCTTGTTCGAGACCGTTTCTCTGGAGCGCGAGGAGACGGATTGTTAACGACAGGAGCGGTTTAATTTTTCATTTCTGTCGCAATCCTCGTTATTCTCTCTTCCAGGTACCCAGTCGGTACTCTCGATTCCGCGTAGGGGTTGAGTACAAGATTTCAATTTGGTGTCTTTCTGGTTTTCAATAGGAATTGATATATCCGTAAGATGCGAGGTCTGGTCGCAGCTCGGATTTCATTCCTTTGTTATTTTTAAGATTAAAAGTGTCCTCTGCATCTCCTACTTTGACACGACTTTACTTGTTCGTGACTAGCAGAGCTTCAAATTCCAATCAGGACTCGGAAGACTCCTCTAGCTTCTCAATAGCGGTCGATCTATTGTCGAAATCTCGGCTTAGATGTTTGATGATCGTAACCTGGATTTCACTTCTTTCCTATCTCTACAAGTTTTGTCACGTTGGTACGTTCGTTTTACCTATTTACGGAGAAATTTGACTGCTATTCGAGACTCGAAGAGGTGTCCTCGATCCTGAATAGGTATCGATCTGTTGTCGAGGCACAACATCGACTCTGATAAACGCATTGCATTGATATTTCATTCTCGTCCACTTGGCAAATTTAACGCGACAGCTGATGCCAATAGAAAATTGTTTAATCGGACTGGAGGCTGTCGGACGTCGAGTCTTTTAAGCTACGTCGTTGTTTCAGCGTTAATTATCGGCCTCGTTAAGTTGCGTAAAGCGTCCAAGTTCCTCTCTCGTTTAAACGTGGCTCGAACGCAGAAATCTCGTCGATATTTTCATGCAACGCTGCGTCAGTTGCTCCTGAACATACAGAAGGAATAATGGGAATCACAAATTGCAGCGATCTCTGGCGATGGGTTAGTCGCGTTTTGAGAGATGGAAGGGAAATTGATTTTTTATCGTTGAGCGAATAGCCGCGTTTCCACACAATCCTAGTGTTGACGGTTATGCGAAACGAGAATAGGTATTGTCGCCTTTTGTTTCAGATGACACAGAGGAAATTGCGTTAGAGAATATTTGAGCGCTGCTGAATCTATTAAGCAAAAGTTATTAAACGAAATATTTGTGTTCTCCAATATAGAATTTCGTTTTCTATCGTCTCATTGTCGCCAACTGATTTGTATTTTGCTTTGTATTTTGAGTGTATTTTTGTAATTGTCAAAAGGCTTATCGGTTTGGAAACATTGCTGTATTTATCGAATTGTTACGAATGCATATTTAGGTTGCGAACCCTTCGAAAGGCACAGGAAATATATGAAAAAGTGACGAGGATCGATCCGCTTCTCCTTTCCCATTTGTACAAAGCGATCGTTTTTTTTTAACGTTAAAACAAATATTGCGTTTTGCGTTCGGAAAATCGAAATGCGGTTTCGCGAATAAATGTAAAATTAAAATGTCGTGTTGAGGTAACATAATGCTTTGAACGGGATACTAAAAATTCATTTCGCAAACTGAAACCACTAACGGCTACGATATAGACCGAATGAAATACCCGCGAAGATAATTATTTCATTTAACTGTTCGACGGAAATTCGATTTACACGTGCGATATAGAAAAAATTGTTTAATATTTTCAACGTTAAAATTGTTTCAAATTTAAATTTCAATAATTAAATTTTATAAACAGTCGAAGAGAAATGTATAAACAAGGTAAATTAAGAATGTCTCCGACGAGCGATGGAACGGCTCTAAAACGTAACATCCTTTGATGTCTCTTTTTCTGCCGCGATAATTAATTCCTCAAACCCCACGAATTATTCACGTGTCACGTCCTAGCGGGTAAAACGAAGGAATCCATGGGGGAAAAAGAGCAAAGTCTACGGTTCTATAATTGAAGGAAATATATTGAAACGTATTTAGAGCGGAAAAAATCCCTCGGAAAAATTCTGCTTCGATAAATATCCTACAGCGATGGTGGCAAGACCGGTAGAAATCGGCGGCTCGACAGGCGCAACCTTTGGTCGCTCATTAAACGAATTTTTTGTGCCTTTTTCGTGGTTCCAATTAAGGTTGCAGTTCCACGCGATAGTCGTGTTTAATCTCCCCTTCGTCTCGCGTTTCTTTGACCGTTCCAGGATTAGGGTGGAAACCATGGGGAAACTCTGAAAGACTGGATCTAGGGGACACGCCCGACCGCAAGGGCTTGAAACGACTTTAACAATGCGACCTCCGTTCTTTTTAGCACTCGTTGTATACGCGAGGTATTCTGTAAAATGTAGAAAAAGTATACATATATAACAGGATAAGATTATGTTGCGCGAGAAAATTTAGCTGAAAGTTTGGCGATGCTGTATCGCGTGTCTGACTATTCTTCGACCGTTTCTACGTGCAGCAGTGTTCGTACATATCGAACTATGCGCACCCTAATCAAATCTTGCAGCATTGCAGACATTAATTGACTTCTCTCGTTTTACATTTTACTTTGGTTAGGTTCTAATGAACGGATGGTTATTTACGGAGAAAATAGTTGGGAAAGTTATTCCGAGTTCAAGCCGAGTCGGTAAACAAATTCTTGTTACTTTTAATTTGCTGGAGGATTCGTAAAACGAACGCGAAAGTATTTTATAATGACAACGCGAGGTTGCGTGTTGTGATATTCAAGCCGCAATTTCTGTAAGAGCACCACGCGATATCGCATTACTTTGAGAACGTCGATCGCGTTGCCTGAAGATTTTACAACACCGTCCACGCCATGATGGTGTTTCATTATCGAGTTTCGAATAGAGCGATATTTCAACTATATCATGATCATAAATTAGACCTTGTTTTCTTCGTACTCTGAAATTTTCACTTTACTTTTATAAAGGATCCGTTAAGAGGCGCAAGAAGTAGCGTAAAATGTCGGAAGAATGAACATTATTTTCCTCTTAGAGGATTATACTTTACTTTGAGTCGCAAGTTTCGAACATATGATTATAATTAATTTTTTCTATGAAATCAACTACGTGAGCGTGAATATCAAAAGATCTGAAACTGGAATAATTGAGTAAAATTGAGAAAAAAATTCTGTCTGGAATATTCTTTGCTTTGTAGGATGAAATCGATGCAGATGTTAAAAGCGACTGATATGTACTCTGAACATTTTAATATCCGTATCGAGTTTATCCTACGGATCGAACAACATTCTATGCGCGTCGAATAATTATATTTGTTATCTGTTTCTCTTTGTTTTGACGAATTTTGCATAGATTTTATTCGATATTCATACTTGTCAACGTAAAAGCAATCCAACGGAACAACTCGTTAGAATTGTACCGTAAGAATGGCGGAGTCGAGCGTGAACCGGTTGCGGGACACTCGAAGAGAGCGCGAAGAACTCGGGACTATTTAATATTAATTTATCTTAATGAGATTCTGCGCGCTGAACGAGACCTCGTCACTGGACGTTTTCGAACAGAAACGCGACAGGCGCGTGCGAGACCCTTACAGAGTTACAAAGATAGCATCGGCGACGAGGAGAATATAATTGAACGGCACGTAAAGGGTTTCTCGCGCAGCGCTGGCAAAGGGACGACGAAACCGACGACGACGCCGACGTTCCTTTGAACGGGGGACGAAAACGATGTCGCTCGAAAAAAGCGAGTGCAACCTCGACGACGATAATGATTTATTAATAAGGTCGGGATAGCCGTCAAGTATAAGAATCTAAACGCAAGAGAGAGCGAGAGAAGAGAGCGAGCGAGAGAGAGAGAGAGAGAGAGAGAGAGAGAGAGAGAGAGAGAGAGAGAAGGGTTTCGAGACTCAAAGTTGTGTTTGTGCCATCGTCGGGACGCTTCCTTCCTTTTTCGTCGCTACGACAGAGCTCGGACTAGGTCGATGAACAGGATGGCAAAGATGAAAGAGAACGAAGAAGGCCCTGGGGGTTCTGATTCCGTGCCGTACAACGAGACATCTTACGCCGCTGCAACGGTTAACTTCATATTTGTTGACGGCAGGAAGCTAACGTGAATGGACCGGGTTACCTCCGCGCCCAAGGGATTAATTCTCGACTCGAAGGCAGTTTTTAACGATTCTCGAGTCACTCGCTGGAATAAGGTCTTTCTCGAGCTGTTATTATCGTTTCTATCTAAGGCGGATGGCTACCGTTGGATCTTCGGGGTGTTATCGATTATCGAAGAAAATTTTTGAATATTCTGCTTGGACGCGCGACGAACTTTTGTTGCTTTTTTAAAGAGTGATTTACTCGTACGAGAATTATCGAATCTTCTACTTTAATATTTATTCGAATTTAGACTGTGGAAGTTGAAGACTGACGGAAGCGTCGACGATGTGTTATTCTTGTCTTCGAGTTTCACGGAACGTTGAACCTCTTGCAATGTTTGGTGGTCTTGGGACTGTTATCGATTATTGAAAGCAGAATATTCTGGTTCCAAGCATGAACTCGGATTCTTAAAATTGATATCGGGATCAGACAATTTTAAGCAATTATTTAATTCAACGAAACCATTCGGTATATTCGTGTAAACTTTGTACAGTTAAAGTGTCATTGTAATTACAAACAGTGTTACGTAAGTCACTTATCGTTAAAATGAGGTTCCCGGCGCAAGTACAGTTTCTAACTTGCCTCTTCATTAACCCTTCGGTGCTTCAGCTAAAAAATGTAACATGGTTGCTCCAGTGGAGCCTACTCGACCTCGAAAAGAACTTCTGTTAATACAAGTGCTGTACGTTCTTTTCTTCTTCTTTTTTTTTTTTTTAATTTAACTATTAACTTTTCATTTCAATTACGGGTTGTTAAATGTACTACATTCATTATTTGTGACAAGATGGTTGCAAGAGATGGATGGCCTCGTTCGCATCTAATCCAGCAAGTGTTTGCAAATATATCATACTTGGCGCTCGAGATGATATCAAAGGGGGAATTGTGCTCCGAGAGTTGAGATGTCTTCGCTAGTTCGTCTTACTCCGCTTCCGACTCGTCTTTCAACTTGCACGTGAAGACGATCTCGAGCTTAGAATCGAGAGCTTTCTCGATCGGATCTACTTGGAACGAGCGCGAGAAGAGTCGAGACAGTGACTCAAAGTAATTTGACGAAATCGTTGAACTTCCAGTAGATCGAATCTGTGAGAAAAAGTTTTGAATTCGTTACATACACACGTCCGACGATAACCATTTTCGACTGAATTTTTCTCCATCGCCGATGCGCGCAGTATACCGAAAGTTATTTGAAATGGAAATTTGTCGAGTTAACAAAAGCTTAAAAAATAGTTACAAATTTACTGAGTTTTATTTAAAACGTGCTCGGATTAGTAAAGTTTTATATCTGTTCAATTTACAGCTAGTCGAATATTGACGAATGATAAAATGCGCGAATAAAAGTATCGATTCTAGTGTAAGTAAATAATAGAAAATGTAACGAAACGAATAAATATGGTATACAAATCTTGAATATTTGAAGCTTTTTCAAATATGGTACCTATCGTATGGCAAGCACGACGCGTCTGACTATGAACGTTCCACTTTCATTTCCGATTACCGTCATACGAGATCCTCGAAAACGGTGCAACGAACTAACCAAAATTCGTAGTAGAAATTATCCGAGTCAAGAGAAGCTTAAACCACACGTACAAATTTCCCAGCGATTCCATTTAAATCATGTGAAGGCAATTAGTATATTTCCACGCGTTATAAGCAGCGCAGAAATGAATAAACGCGGTGGAATAATGTGGTGTTTCCGAACACATATGTTAAAAAGACACAAAAGTGTTCAGATTCATCGCGAGAACGATTTACTTTCAACTTTTTCCAAATGAAAACAAAATTTGCCCGTACACTAATGAACGCTACTTTTATATGTAGCTGCACAAATGTAACCTGGTTGGAAAGCCGACGAATAAAAATGCGGAGTTCTTTGCATAAACAGAAAGCAATTAGCAAAAATACACCGAGAATATGCGCCACGGTCGGGAATATCAAATGAACGGTACTGCGGAATGACGATAACGTTGCTGCATGGAACGCAATTAAATTATACGAATAGAAAATAAATTTAACGATTCATATTACGCCCGGCGCGCAATTAAACGTATCAGTAATAAAAAAGAAATTAATGTCGCCCGGTGCGATGTATCACTTTAGACGCAAGTTGGTGCTTTTAAAATTAAAAATTTGTCCAACTAAATGTACTCTGTAAAACTAGGTTCGCGTAACAATTACCAGGGGCGAGTGGTTACCTTGGCTAGACGTTTGGTTTTTATCGTGCAATTAACTAATTCGTTCCAATTCAGCATTATAATTCCAATTTATTTTCACAAAGTAGTGCCACTAAATTTCAATGATATTCGACTACCGTGACTGTAAGCTCGCAACAACAAAGGATGTTGCTTTCCGTGTTACGATGACGATGACACGAAATGCAGTCGAAGCAGGAAAACGAGATTCGTGCCAGGTCGAGAGAAGCACGCGACCGGGACCTGGGTCTCTCTTTCCAGGAGAGGACCACTTGGAAAAGTAATTAGCATAATAAATTAACCCGCGAATAAAAGCTGGGGTGTACGGTCGGAGAAGCGTGGTCAACGATGTCACTCTCGTGATTAGGATAACAAAGGAGAACGGGACGAAAGGCTTATTCGGGACGTCCGGGGGGAGGTGACATGTCAATTAGCGTTAACTCAACGGGGAGGGGGAATCGTGTTGGGCGGGTCGAGGAGTCGGGGACCTCGAATCCTGCACCACGTCCCGCCTTTTTACGGCTGTTCGTTACTCGCTACCGGAACAGTGACTTGTGTCGACTCGAGTGGTCGAGCGTTTTCGAGAAAAACAGGCCGGAATTAGCTCAACTTCATTCTCGTCGTTTGCTTTGGTGGACGGCGCCAGTTATGTTTATACCTAAAAGTGGGTCAGGCGAGTCAGGGATTCGCAACGGAGCCCGCGTGGCCACCGATGCTCCATGAAAGACGTGGTGAATTCGGAGATAAGCGAAACTCGGAAAGGGCCACGAGCCAGAAAAGGTTGAGAAACGCTGGCCTAGATTCTGTTTAGAGAGGCAGCAGTTCGTAGTGAAGTTTTATACGGTTGTAGGATTTCACGAGACCGGAACTGCGGTTCAAGGTCGTGGTTGAGCGTTAGATCCTCTCGAACGCTTTCGGCAACTGGCATGATGTTTGTCGCGTTTGATATGCCATTTCTTTCCTAATTGCCTTAGGATAGTTGAGTAATGAATTTACTTGAAATTTTGAAAATAGCAATTGACGATTACGTCGGCGTCGTTGGGCTTCGTCAGCCCCTTGGATAGAGGTTTCGAAGATCGACGTTAAGCTAAGGTCCTCGCGGTCGGACACAGCCGCGGGAAACTCATCTCCCTCGCAAGAGGCTGCGATTGAGGACAGAAGATCCTACAGATAACTACCCATGTCGAGTGTACGAACAGATACTTATCTCGCGAACTGGGCCAATTAGAGGGGAGGCCGCGAAAAGCAGCCGAGGGCGATGGCCGGTTTTAGGCCGACCTGTTTCAGGGGAGAAAAATATCTTTCGGCCAGGGAGAAAAGAAGCACGGAAGGAAGGGACAGGCGAGGAGGTGAAAGAACGGCCAAAGAAGACAGGATACCTTTCTTTCGCGACGGGGAGCGCCTCCCATTTCATTGGCCGGCTTAAAGGACCGAGCGTCGACCATCGAACGAGCCAAGAAACGATCCCCCAAACGAGCTGGAAAAGTTCAGCCCGAGGTGAGCGCGGACGCGATAAGAAACGAGGAAACAGGAGCAACTTTCCACCGTCAAAGCTGCCGTTTACACCCTTCGATGCGAGCCAACTTGAGCCTCGAATTCATCGGGACACCTGCTACGTACGAATATAGCCTGTCCCGTTTGAATCGATCCATGGGATAATCCCCTACACTATCGACGATATCGAAACACGATTCGGACACCGTCCAATTATTCCGATGAATAACATCATTTGACATCGGTAATTTCTCTGTGGACAAAGTAACGGTTACATTTACTTTGATTCGATTTTCAATTACGAGCACTAGTCGTTATTGTCCGATATCACCGATGCTTTCGCAGAGATTCGCTCGGATCGATCGTAGCAGGACACTCTAAGGAAACACGATGAGTCGTATCTGCTCGTATTTTTCTCGTCTCGCTCTGTACGGCTCCTTTAACAGTTGATCGCGGCCACATAAGCTTCTTATTGGCTCCGTACGGAGGGTTCCTTGGACGTAAGTAGCTCGAAATTAGAAAGAGAGCCCTTGAACCGCGCAATTAGAAGTCGATGGATGGCAGCGTTCTTTTCAGAGTCTCCAACTCCAACCGCCCGTCTCATATTTTCCATCGAAGCTGTTGTTCGTGGCTCGTGTATGGCTCTTCCGTAAACTTAATATCGCGAGCTTGGCTCCAACTCGACGGAAGCTTTTGCAAATTTAGTAATAAAGCACCTTGGTCGAGCGAAATGAAGTTTGTAATTTCGAGGCAAATTGCAGGGAGCAGTTACTTTGTTGATATTTTCAAAGGCGGAATATTGAAATGTCTCGTTACCGTGCGAATAGCGCTACCTTGCCTCGGTGTGTTATACATTGTGTCGAATGCACCGTAAAAGATGATTCAACGACGGTGTACGAAACGTTCGATCGATAGTTTGCTATCGAAGAGAGGTCTTTCGAAAAACGGGGTCTCCGAATTAAAAGATCAAACGTGTTTTAAGCTGGAAACCTTTTGATTCTCTCGTGGCGGTTTGATTCTTTAAAATAAACTCTGGCGATGGACCGGTAAAACGCGGGAGGCTCGTAAGGGAGCAAAACAAGAGGGAAAAAAGCGTCATTCCGATATGAATAATTAATGCAAAGGGAGCGCACGGAAAGCGGCTAGGTTCGAGGATGTGTTCCCAGGGCGAGAAGAAGCGTTTCGTTCTGAAAAAGAATTACGCGGGACGCGACGCCGGCTAATTGTTCCATTTAAATTTCATACGACTATGGCCGTATTTGCAATTGAAATTATTTTATTACGAAACAACGCTGCGGTAGCTTCTCCTCTCAAAGATACGCGTTCGCTAGACTACGATTTGAAATTGACATCCTTACCAAAGAAGAAAGGCGTGAGCGAAAAGATAGATGGTCGACTATATAATAATTACAAATTTTCCATCGTTTTTCCACGAGTAATTTCTAGATAACGAAACGTCATTCGTCATCGAAACCGACGGGCCGGAGCGGTATATCTCTGTAATTCCTTCCGAGAGTAATTTCTGTCTTTTGTGTTGCCCGCCGTGCACCAGTTTCACCGTCTCGAAATCACGGCGCGGCAACATTCTTCAGGAAATTGCGCGCGTGTTCCAAGTGCTACCCTGCAACTTTAGCCCGTCGCATGCCCTCCTCCCGGTTCGTATCTTCAAGTTTTCACTTAAACACAGGACAGCCGCCACGACCATCGCTAGCTTCTTTTTATTTCGCGTGTTTCAGACGAGGACTCCTGCTCCGTGCGTTCACCTTTTTCCCTCTCTCATTTGTCTTTTCAGACCTCATCTATCGAGTTTCGACCTTACTCGTACGGCTCGCGAGTTTTCTGTTTCGCGGTAGTAAGGTAATATCGCGCAGCAAAAAATTTGCAAAAAATGTCTCCGTTGTTTCCAACGCTCGAGTATTTTCGCGACCGGTAATTTCGTTCCGGGTACTACCATTTCTATACTAATTGCAGCATTTTTGTTACTAACTTCGGGCGCAGCCAGTGTCCTGGCTGAACTTTGAGAATGATTCATGGCTACGCCGAGATCGTTTCGTGATTTATTACCCGGGAATTTCTAACTACATTGCGAACATCTCGATGATTAATTGTTGCCGAGCATTAGGGTCGCAAGAACGAGAGGACCTGAACAGGTCTGTTGACTCGAGAACTGCTATCGATCACGAATTCATCTGTTGACGCGGGTCGCGGACTGCTGCTTTGACGTCTGAATGTATTCGTAAGTTTCCATCAAATGGTTTCCACCAGCGGTGCACGTACTCGGACACAGTGGATGCTGTTTAAAATCTTTCAAACGTAGAAAGTTTGTAATTCCTTTCGAGAGTTGTCCGATAAGAGAAAACAATGCCAGAGACCGGAGAGTTGTCCCTTGCATCAACAAGAGATACGTCTCTTTGTCTGTCTGGAGGAACGCGCGCTAGGTTGTTTAGAGAATAGAAAAAGTTAGCTCCAACACGTAGACACGTGACGCATCCATCAATTTTTCTCTAAAAGCTTCCGTGGCATCTTCTTCTTTGGCAAAACTTTGGAAGAACTTTCGTCTAGACTTTCTAAGTCGACGTTCTCCATCCTTTTGTTTCGTTATCGTTGAAAAATTGATCGAAAAGTTTTTCGTCCGCCTGGGCAAGCAGAGACTATAAAGGACCGAGGAAATATTATTCTTCATTATCCAAGTATCTTTGAACCCCTTTTTGTCCAAGATATCGCTACTCTACCCTCTTCGTAATCGTTTAAAAAATGTAAAGTCGACGACGCGTTCGAATAATATTTCCACCCATAATTCAACACCGGTTGAGTACAATTGCTCGTTCTTTTGTCTCTTATTCAATGAAATTGGAATTCTAGTTACAATTTGCACACTTGACTCGAATTTGGAGAGCAGATATCGAATCGATGCTCGAAGTTAGGTATCATTCCCCGATGATCCGGAGACTGCTAGATGAGAACGCGCTAAGACTAACAAAGGGTCAGTCCGCGTTTCGTGCCTGTGGCACTACCAATTAGAATTTCGTCGACGAACGATAGGGCGTTGTGTGTATCGAGCGAGCTAGGATCTGCGAGGAGAATGGAAATGAAAAGGGAGAGAGATGACGTCAGGCGTGAAACCAGAGACTCGAAGATAAAGGATACACGACTAGGTCTATGAGAAGTTCTGTTGCTTTTACTCGTGCGACGTTTGACCTTTTGATACACCTGTGAGATCTCTAATTGATACGGAGTTTCCTTGGTTTATCGTGCAGAGTGTAAAGTAGCGCGACTTGTTGGACGAGAGGGCAAGAATTATGAAATGAACCATTTAAAATTTAATTTCTCGAAAGGACGTTTTCATTCGAGACCTAATAAATTCGTTGTACCGCGAAGAGTGATCGAGAAAATCGACGGAACATACCCGCAGACCTAACGTAAAAACTGTTCGGTGCGAAAAGAAAAAGAAAATCGAGGGGGAAGCGGAGGTCGGAGTCGGAGGTGAAGGCGGAGCCAGAAAACGGCACGAAAAGCTAAAATGCAAGTGCGAGAAGAGGAATAAACAGAAAATGGAGGCATCGACGTGCGGTGGAATCGGAGGAAAAACGTGGCGGAAGAGCCGCGTGTAGGGAAAAGAAGAGAAAGCCGCGGCGGACCACAGCGAATGATTGATCGAATATTCCGGGCTCGTCGCGCGAAATATCTGAATTAATGTTCGAACGTCCCTTCGCGCGGTCCTTCCGTTTCATAGCCAGTTTCCGGGCTCTCTCATGTCTGGATGACAAAGGCTCGCGCGCTGGTCGCCGTTCTTCTCTTGCAGCCGAGCTTTCAATTACCCGGCAATTCCCGACGACGTCCGTTTAATTTCTCCTCTCGGCCGCGTCTACTTTCTCGCCGCTTCGCCGTCTCTGTCCCGCCATTCGTGGCGGCTGCGAACCACCGGTTTGTCCTCCAACCCCGTACAGCACAATGTTGAACGATAAATTTTCAAACATCAGCCTCAAGCCTCTCGTTTCTCGTTTCTCGTTTCTCGCAGAGTTCTGCGTGTACTTTTTCGCCCTCGCCTTGGTGCTTCGCCTTGGTGTTTGTTAGCTTTTCCCGTACGTGTGCTCGCTCGTGTGTGCATGGTTGCGGTCCTTGAGGTTCGATTTCAATTATATCGGTTATATAAATAGAGAGGTCTGTGAACGTAAACTAACTCAGACTTTTACGTAGACTAATAATATGCAGCCAGTGGAAACGGGATGTATTTAGTCAGACGTGCAAGTTCCAGGACCAGGGCCAAATTGATAATGCACGAAATACACGGTGGCCGTATCACGTCTGGCAGCGAAATATCAATTTAAAGTTTTCCAATATATGTCGGTTTACATGCCGCTGGCACTGCGGAATTTGTTTGAAAATAAATTTAGAGGCAAACGCGTACTTGGCGTTTATCTTGCGCGGTATTGCACGCTCGTGTCGCACAGAATGAAATACAAATGAATGGAAAATTGGATTCTTCTTTAAAGTTTAATTTGGTAAGCCAACTTGGAGCGGCCACGAAACGCTCAAGTTAACCGAAAGTTGTTACAGCCCTCGTAGCCATGACTGTAATCTCTCGAAGCGAAGCTAGCAAAATTCAAACGCTCGGTCCAATGTACCAAATGATCACGGACGAAAGGACCGCTTCGTCCACGTTGTAAACGATCCCATCGTAACGTTCCGCAGCGGAACCCATCGCGATATTGCGCTTTATATTTGCTCGGAAGGAATCTACGAATTCCAGATCGATCATCCAGCCAGGAAAAGCGGTACTGTCATCGACGGATATCAAAGGCTGTCGGGCGAAACGATGCGAGCGCGAATTCGTGGAAGGAGTTGTTTTCGAGGCCTCGCGGCGGTTCGTCGCGGCCGACTGATGGCCGCGAGTCAGGAACGGAAATTCAGAGCGCAAAAAGCGGGGGATATATCGGTGATGGTTCGACGAGCGAAACAGAGCCTCGCCTTTGGCACAGTTTCAGTGATCCTCGCAGAGACAAAGGGGATTGCGAAACGAGTGGGAGGCACGAGGGATACCGCGAAAAGCGAAAAATCGATGGAATGATGCGTGCAAAGGGTCGAACAGTCGTGAAAGTGAAGTCAATTTCAACACTTGTACACAGCGTTTCGTTAATTCGAAAGAGTGATCAAAGGGTGCAGAAGCTCGAACGGAGAAATGCGATCGAATGCAAACATTTGTCGCGGTGGTTGTCATCTTTGAGATTATGCACGCGCAACGCATTCTCCCAACGACTTCTATTAAAGCCAAAGGAAGAGAATACCGTAGTCTAATAGGATGAAGGTGGCATTATCGTCGTAAGCTAAAGAACCCGGTTCAAAATAGAGAAAATCGCGCGGATAGAAGGCTCCGGAGATGATGCTGCCTCTCTAAAGCTGGATCAGAGCTATCAGGTATCTAGATTGAAAAAACCACCCCCTCCTCGACCATCCTCATCGTTTCCTTCTTCTCCAGTGGCGGAGACGCGACAAAATTTTCACCGGTATTCTGGAGCTTCGTCGTTGCTCCACGACAAATTCGACGGGCTAACATTAGTCTGGGCTCTATTACCCGCCAGAGGGGGTGACGTCGTAACTGCTGCTTCCTGAATTTTCCCAGAAAAACTGCGCCGCGATTCGCTATGGCAAGAACTGGTGCGACGCTGACGCGCCAAGGGAAAACCGGTTGGTCGGCGGTCGTTACGGATTTCGGTATGCGCGCGCGGAGGAAATATTTATGGGCACGTTTACGGCAGAGCCGCGTTAAAACTCTACGTTCCCCTCGCGCGGTACCGTCCTCCTATCTGTGAATTATTTCAGGTACACGTTAAGAGACGCAGCGGTTTATCGCGAGTCTCTACAGACGATGTTTTTGTTCAGGATGTCGAATCCCGAACGTTTCTCCGCGCTTTTCGCCATCTTCGTGAATCCTATCGCGAAAGTACGCTACGTAGTGTTTGCATCGAACCCAGGCAGGAATAAATAAATCGTGAAATCAACGTTTACCTTTCAAGTAAAAATAGTCAATAATGGTCGGACGCGTTTGCTCTGTCGTAGTCGTACCGAATCGCACGAGTACCGCGACAATTTTCATGGATTAATTCTTTTAAAACGCGACATAAATATAAAGCAAATTTATACGTAACGTGTATACGAATAGTAAAGTGTCCGTGCATTCTCGTCAATTTCATTTATTTGGAAAGAAATGTTTACCTCTCATCGAATCCATGCTCCCGCAGTTCCGTAACCAATATCTACGAACCGAAAAGTTTTATTGTTATGCAATATTCGTCCGCGAGCTCGTACCATTACGATCTATCGAACAATCGGAACGTTGCTCACAGCTCGGAAACGACGGACTCGAATTTCTTTGAATAACGACGAACGCCGTCCCTCGCCGTTCCTCTTCCTTTCTCCTCTTCGCCAACTATTGTCGCAGCGGCCACGAGGGGGCACACATGCGGCCATTGTTTCCGGTTATGGAAATGTTGTTTGACGATTCAATTCCATTCGGCGCTCATAAAATCGCGTTGGAACAACAACGTTTTATCGACGATAGTTTCTCTATATTCGACGTGCAAACAAAAACCTTTCTCGATTAACTTGACTTGTCTTTTTTGTTTCAGGTAAGCCACCAAAATTCAACGTACACGAATTCACAGGTAATTTGACGCGAGTCGAAAGAAATTGGTATCGTTATAGAGACCTTATATAGCATCGAGTCGTTTCGTACAATTATTCGTGCAGTAACATACGATCTGTAAAAAATGCGTGACTTGACGCGAATGTAGCAGTCAACGTGTTGAACAGTTCGCGAAACAGTAGATTCGTAACGCGAAAGTCGCGCGGGCACGGTTCTGGCGCGAAACACATCAAACAGCGAATGCGGTACAGGCTCCGTAACGTTTATTCGAAGCACGGCTATCAAAGTCGTTTCCGTGGTGTTTTCTACGAGTGCGACGAGCAGAGAAGTTCCATTTTCATTGGCCACTCTTTGAGCCACTTAATGTACAATTACACGCCATCAGGATTCAATTGAGAGCAACTCTGCCGTGACTGCGCTGGATTCTCCCCAAAGCGGCGAAGAACTCGTGGGAAAAGGGACAATACCGTTGATGTGTTTGCGGTTTCCGCGTGTGTTGCGCCACTACGTGCATTTGTGTACGGTTTGTTTGAAGAATCTTGTCTGTGATCAAAGCACCCACTGGCTACGGACGACTTTTTTATTTCCCCGGTGCTTTGTTGCCCCGTGTCCGTTCCTCGTGCATCTCTGCTCGACAAATTGTCCCGACGACGTCAAGAAATTCACTTCGGCCGCCGCGAACGAACGAATTAAATTAATTCTTTGTTGTCTGATTTCAAATGACGTACAACGGTGGGCTGAAAGGGTCGAGTTAACAAGATTAGTTACTATTTTTCGTTGCCTGAAACAAAAATGATAACTTGCAGCTGTTTCACAAATTGATTTACGCTACCCGCTTGCCAAATAATGAATTCTTGAAAGCGTTCGGTTCCCTCCGGATCAGCGTGTACATCGTCATGATAATCGATAGCAGAAGTATGTCGAACAAACGCAAGCGAATGAAACTAGGTGAACGTATCGATAACCACGCGACCGCTTTAATTTATTCAGTTCGCGTATGGATGCAAAAACAGAGTGAGGTTTTATCAAATTTGCCCTCGAGGCAAAACATATCGAAACAAAAGGACAGAGTTTTTTTCATGCAAGTACAATTTATTTTATATCCGTTTAGAAGGTCCGTTTTGCATATTTCTGCACACGTTTTGGAAACTTTTAATTTCGCGAAATATTAATCGACCAAGGCTCGCGTATCTAATTGTTGAAGCAATTAAAATTTCAATGGTAGTCTCTCAAACGAATTCGAAAAATCCGATCCATTCATTTATACGTAATTATAAAATTGTTTTATTGAAAAGAAGACCGCAGCTGTTTATTTGTTATCGTTTAAAGCATTCGCAAAGCGAATTTTGTCACGATTCTAAATCGGTGTCATATCAATCTTCTGTTACGTAATTCGATGTATGAATTGTGAAGTCAAGCGAACGCGGAATATCAAGCAACCGATACGTATACAAAATTCCTGATTTAAATCAAATTCCGTAACGATCGCGCAGCGTTGATTTAAGAGGTATTTTATATTTGATTGAATTTAATTTCCAACCGAATGTGGGCAGTGTCATCGGAAAACAAGAAATAATTCAATCAGTTGTCTACCCTCGATGTTGACAAGTTTTTATACGCATCCGCGATATATTAGCTCGCGCAAAGGCGTGGCTCTGCTTTGGAATGCTTGTAAACGATTTATAACAACGGCGAGTTACCTTTTTATCGGAGTAACGATCGAATCATGAATTCATCGCTGGATGAACGAACAAAGTCACTGTGCGCTCGTCGGTCATTAGAAATCCGCTGTTTAATCATCGCCGATAATGCCGACGGAAATCCAATTTTTCATGTTCGGTGTACGAGCGATGGGAAACAAACGCCCCTATAACTTATCGAGATGAAAAGAGTAATGAGAAAGTCATTTTTCTAAAGTCACTTCGCGAACAATAAATAACCACGTTTCGCTCTTCGCAGTATTGCCGCGTTGCAAAATACGAGTTTCGATGATGCATTAAAAGCAACGCGGAAGATATATTTTACTGACACGTAGTCGGAATCGACGCTTTTACACGCACTTTTGTTACACTTTTAACGCATGCCATTCCACGCACTCGCTGTTTAGAACCATTATCGTTTTGTTTCGTTGAACGAAACGCTACGAAAAAAACCTACTCCTTACGGTCAATACGAAATGGAAGTTTTCGCCAACTTCTCTATCGTGCTCGTGTCGTAAATCGAGCCAGGATGAGACATCTACATCTTATGACACACTCTGCATAAAACAGGAAGTCTGATCATGGCACACCACTTGCACCGAGTTACTTCTACTTATCTATGACAAGATTCACGTACAGGCTGCAAGTAACGGCCTCAAGAAGATGGGTGTATCGCTCGAGCTACACGCTGAGAAAGACTTCTAGTACCGTACGAGACATCCGTGGGTTGAAAATCAGTTCTGAGCAGTTTCCTTAACGATCCGCTCCTCCTTCTCCGCCCGGTTCTTACCGCGGAAAAGAACTTTGATTTTTATTTCATTTCGAACAATTTCTTTTCGCATTTTCGACGTATTTCTTCTAAAGGAATCTACTTCTTAAACATCGTAATTAACATTCATGGCGGTAAAAACTAGTTGTTCATGCGAGCCCTATACTCGGGCCAACTTCGCCAAGACCTCGTTAAACATATTTCGAATTCATGGTTGCCACTGTCGACAGTGGGATCAAAGTTTCGCGTGTCTGTGGAAGGAAGAGGACGATCAGCATCGCGGAAAGTTTCGCTCGATCGATGAAACTCATTCTATGGCGAACAGGGTAAATTCCTTTCGCCCCCAATTACCACGGCTGACGATCGCTCAGCTCCTCTTACGGGGCTGTAACGCGAAGATAATCATTGTTTCCGGCACAGTGAATGGCCTTTTAGTTTCTCTGCTGAAACAACGTCCACAGAGGTGTCGATAACCGTGATCCCCGAATCGTTAGGTACCCGTCGATAACGATGACAGCCGAAAAGAGAGAATCTCTGTTCCCAAAGTTGCACGAACGTTGGCAAATTTGCCGTAACTTTGAACGAACGGTGCAGTATTAAGTGACAGCTTGGAATTAGATCCTCTGACGGGGATTGTTACCGTAACCCAAATCAGATTCTGCTCTTAATGGTTTCTGGTAACCCAAGTAACCAGCTTACTCTTACATGATGACGCGTGGTAGCCTAGGTTAACCCGTTTCTATGTAGAGCGAAGCTCCACAATGCGTTAGAGTTCGCGATACATCTAAATATTACGATTAATAAAAATCAACGTGCCACGTTAAACGATAACGTTCAACGTCGCGAAGAAATAAAGTTAGACGTGAATGTTAACGAGAAAAACTGCGACCCAATTGTTTCGTGTAACACATCGAGTTACCTAATCGATAAGTAATTAATACAGCTCATTGGTCTTGAGCTCGTGCTCGAGTAAATCTCCATTCGGTAGATCAGAGGAATCCAGAGATAACAGCGCCGAGCAAAGAGATGCCCCTTCTCGTCCCCGCGGGAGTGTTTCCGTTTCGATTGAGTTTAACCGGGACTTGAACGTCACAGCGAGTGATCCTCATCCGATTCCTGTATCTATTTGCATTGCAAAACTTCCATAATTGCAACCACTAATGTCGGTACTTGAAGCGGTTCGTTTAATTAATCTTCGAGTTAATCTCGTTCGGTTGCGTGGTGGCCACTGAGCCACAGAAAAATTATTCGCCCACTCGAGCGATTTTATTATATCGTAGTTGGTGGCGTAGTTGTTAGTTTATTTCTAACGTTCTTGTTTATCTTCGATATAAACTGTTAGAAATCGAATGCAACGAAGTGAACAACATGGAATCTTTTGGGCGACGCATCTGGTTATTATCGATAGGACATTATCGGGCCAAGGATTTGCGAGCGCTCGGCTCGTGAACGGAAATCTAACCACAGTACTCGACGATTATTACAGTATTCTAGCTCGTTGGGGGATCGTGTGTTCCCGTGTCGCGAGAATACCGTGTCTGGGTCGAGTTGCATTTCCATAATGTGCACGGTGACAGGCTGGCCCGACGAACGAACGATTAATCATATCACGCGGCTGGAAAATGTCGGATAACTTTGATCCCCTTTTGAATGTGCCTGATTTACCGCATTGAAGATACGTGCCGATACGTTTCTCTCTGGTTTTATCAGTTTACCGAGCGAACCCATCCATAACCAAACACGCCAAACATTTCTATAGAGCACGATGCGCCGCGACTGTTTCGTTACGAATTCACTCGCTTGTGTCTGCGATACGATACCGAAATTTTCCGAGGTATAATCTTAGCCTTATCTTCGTTTCCTACCCAGCGCTACATTTTACAAACACTCTTTTCCCACACCCTTTGCTGGTATTATTACATTGCCAACTGTTTCGACTCCATCAACATTGTTATTCTACGTGAATCCGATAGCGACAAATACTAATGAAACGATGAGAGAGGCAGAAAAAAGACACAAAACGGGAGATAGAAGCAGAGAGAAGAGGCGGACGCGAGTGGGAAATATAACTCCACAGAAATAGGAGAAAAAACGGACAAGGTAGACGCGGACAGGTGACATGGTGATGTGAAAGAATAACGAGGAGAAAAAGGGGAACAAGGGAAAAGTGAAAAGAAGACAGACATGTTTCAACGATTCCAGTCGCTTGACACTTTCGGCTCGCGTTGAAAGAGCTACTTCGGGGAGGCAAGGCGCTGCCACGGAGAAGCTTCGCCGATGGCAACGTAGCGAGAAATTACGTTTCCGCAGCTGGCACCACAGACATTCCTCCGAGTCGTTTCTCGCCTCGTCTTTTACCGTACCTGGAACGGTGGCCACAGGAATCCGGGACCCAAACGCCCGTAGCGTTGTCCCATTTTCCAAACCTTTCGCCTACCATTTTCGATTCAAAGCTGCGGTTCTAGTCTGCGTGCAGTCACTGCACTCCATTTCGCGAATTTGTCTCGTGTTTGTTACTTCATTTCGCTGCTAAAATACCGCTGCGTTAATTTCGTAAAGTGCACCTCGCGCGAGGCTTGAATCGAAAGCAGTGTTTCCGCCTCGCTAGCTTCAACTCTATTCGTTTCCGTACACAATCGCCATCTTTTTACTGCGCGATGCAGAACCCACTGCTTCAAATTCGCGACAACTATGCTATGATTCTTGGATCAAGTCTTCGTGGAAGGTTCCGCTATTTCGAGAAAAGAAAATTAAATAATGTTCGCTTTTTATTTCTCCCTTGGACGATGGTAAAAATTCCAAGGTGAGATTGACCCTTCCGACGAAAGCACCATCGACAGGGCGAAGCGACGAGCCTTAAATCTTTCATAGACCATTTCGTGCCCAAGCAGACGTCTAGCGATCTTTTCACGACGTTGTACGACACAGACGTTACCTTCATAATTGGTCTCGCCTATTGATCGAACGCTAAGCCCGTGCGTTTATTGTTTGTTTATCGAAAAACAATCGACCAATCGCCAATCGACGGTCGCGAAACCCGGCTCGCTATACTTGTTTATTCCCATCGGCGAACTCTCTTCGCGATGAAACTGGACGTGTTTGTCTTTCATTAGTACTAATTAGGTTTTATTGATACGAACGGTTCGTTAGAACAAAGTTCAATAGTTCCCTCAATCGACCAGTTGGAAATAGTAGGCATCGTTTCAATCTGGAATTTGTTCGCGTCGAGAAAAAGTTTTCGAATAAGCGCAGACGACAGAATCTTACAAGACGAACACTGCAACGACGGAACGCGCGAATCTTGAAGAATTTCGACCCGTGACTCGAGAAAATGTGGAGCCATCCTAAAGGAAATGTCGTCAGCACAGATCCAGATGTAATGAGATGTTGGATACACGTCTTCTTCAAGAATTGTAAATAACGGATACGCTGAGCGTGTTTTGCATCTCATGGAATCATATTTTTTCCTTTTCTCTATTTTCAGTTCCATCATTTTGTATATCCGTGACACCGGAAGCTTTATCTTTCCCAATTAATATCAGACATAATGAAATACGAGAATTTACAGGTGCAATTTTTCTAAGAAACGCGAGGATGTTTCTCACCGTACAAAATGCTTGTAGTTCCACTGATTAATCGTGTTTCACTGACAAACCAATATATCCGTTACCTCGCGCTCGCAACCACGACCACCGCCTAGCAGAGGTATCGATCAATCGCGCGAAAGCTTTCGTAAGCGTGAAATACATCAATGCTCTTCAAGCCACGGATCACAGGTGACCATTTTATTTCTTACACGCGAGGTATTGCTCGCTGGATTTTTCGAAAATATCGTTCGGCTTGTTTTTAAAACTTTCTTAAACTCGGGAAATACGAGGTAGCGAAGATCGGAGGTTTCATCCGCCGCGTACATTTGTTCGAAAAATTCATTTCGATCGGGCGTACGGCGTCGTAACAAAAAAATTCATATAGATACCGTCTGTTTTGTCCGCGTCAAGGTGACGTGACCCTTTAATCAATGTTCCTGGAAACGTGGTTCCCGCCGGAGGGCCACTTTATTCCTCTCACCTCGGAAAAATTGCAACCGCCACAATTTGTCTCTCGTCTCTCGCGTCTGCTGCTGCGCGCGCGCGCTTCTAAATTGCATCGAGATATTTCTTGGAGAACGACCGCTACCCGGATGAATTTGTCCCAACGAACCGGCAGAACGTTATCAACTTACAGCGTCGCGACCGCTTTCTGCTGCGTTTCACGGCTTTGGGCCTTGGAAGGGAATTATAAGCCGCGACGATCCCTCGCGATTACGACGATTAAAAATCCCGGCGTCGTCCATCCGTCTGGAGCTTTAATTAACTTTTAATTCGGCACACATCCTGACCGTGTTGCCGAGCCGCAATTCGCGGATTCACAGATGCGTGGCTAATTTCACCGGCACCGCGATGCGCCGATGCGTTTGCTCCGCAAACAATGTGGCCGTCGATCGATATAGCAGCTAAATTTCGAGAACCTGATGCCTAGAATTTTTAGCGGAAACGAGGAGAGGGGATCGTTTCTTCTCTTATTATTAGCCCTTCGGTTATTGGCCTCCTTCCGATCTTTACGAAACTTGGTAAATTCACGAGTACTCTTGAAACGAAAACGGCTGGACGATAGTTCGTCATGGTCGGCGTAAAGCCCTCCCGACAACGTTCAACAAATTCTCCAATAAGCAACATCCCGCGAAGGTGATTTGACAAGGCTAATGGCAGTAATCGCTTGGCTGGCACCGAGATTGCACGAGGGTATGCAAAGGTTGAAGTGTTCAAATGGGAGAAGGGTATTATCGGGAAAGAGCTTCGCCGCTTTATTACGCGTTGTCGACGGAAGCACGGTAAACGTTTATGCCGTATACTCAAATATTTTGCCACGGAGTTCTCCGTACTCTCTCCAAGCTCCTCTCCTATCTCTCTGTTTGTCTTCCGCCCGACCTCGATTGTCTCTTCAACTCCAGCGTGCTGGTAACGGGCCTAGTTACCGCGCATAATGCGGCCACGTGTATTTCCAGCTACGACTCGAAACGAGTGGCCCTGATTGTTCTTGCAACCCCCAGGAAAAATTTGCATCGCGACACGATCGAGCTACTCGTTTACTTTCTCCCTGTGCGCCCTCGCGCGAGGCGAAATTGGGTCGGCTGATACTGCGATCAAAATTTTCGGCGGACCGCGTACGAGGCGGAGACTTTCAGAATTTTGCGATTCATCTGGCGGTTCTCGAACGCGATCAACAGCGAATTAAGAAATGAGAAATACTGTCGGCAGTTTTGACAAACTGAAATCGAGCTAAAACACACGTGAAAAGTCTGCTGCCACTTTTGCAACGTTTCATATTTCGAAAGTGGAACTCTCGCACAATGGAGCCTCTCTTGGACAATAGAAACTTTCCTCCGAGCATTTTTCTCGCAGCTAGATATCGGGACGAAACTGTGTCGAGCGTGTCAACTCGCGGGACTAACAAAAATAGTAAAAAATACCAAGTTTTTCCAGTTTTACGACCCGCCGCCACGCGTTTTAATAAAGAGCTTCGATCACAATGGAGACGTTACGTTCCAAGGCGAGTTTCTCCGACTGTTCGGAAACTTTCGGAAGGGGTACGGTAAGCCTTCGTTATCGAATCCCTCTTATATTCTCGTACGTATTTTGTATCCTTTTGTATTGCTTTCCTAGAGATCCGTCAGTTGTGGCAGAAACTGCTGGACACCTTATCAATGACACGTCGATATTCTCGGATGGTATTTATGGATGCTTCGACAACTGCATAAGCGGAGGACGTAACGTAAACGAAACAGTGTATTCGTAATTAGGATATTTTCGTCGAGAGGCTGCTGCAGGAATATTTTGGTTGCTTTGCGTTAAAAAGAGGTAACGCGGCCCCAGTTACGGCGCATAATGCACCCACGCTCGTGTGAGCGCATGGCCAACGGAACCAGAAACGAGTACTGCGACCCTTCTTGTAATCTCCGTGGAGGGGGGAGGGAAATTTGCATCGCGAGACAATAGCACAGCTAGAACTTCCCCGTGTACTTTCCGTTTGCGTACACGCTGGCTGGCCAAAAAGTAGGCCGCCCTGCAAAAATGAATAGTTCTTTTGTCATTTAAATGTAATCGTTTCCAGTTCCTTTTCGAGTTCGTCCATGGTCGAAGGAAATCGCACGGCTGCGAGGAATTCTATGAAACGGCAAGCAATTTCGCGCGTTTCCTACGAAACGTACTGCAATGCCATGCTTGTCGATTATTCTGTTAAAAAAAAGAATAAAACATTGTTGAGAACGACTACGTTTTCAGCGACTTTTAATACAAGTCAAGCCAGAGGCTAGCTTGTTCCGATGGCTCAGCCTGTATATTGGATAAATGTAATTATTCGTATTCAGTGAACTGTTTTATTCGGAAGATTAGCCAATTTATCCCAGCCAGTCGTTCGCGAAATTTACGCAATCGCGAACCGTTGAAGCGCGAAATCTATCAAACATGGAACTTTTTTGTTATACTCTACGAATTCGCTACTACCTCTTATGCTTTCTGACGTTAAGCTTAACCACTCCTTACAAATGTTTAGTACATCGAATGTAAATAATAGGTTCGAGGTAATTCTGGGCTTTTCTAACGAAATTACGTAAAGAGCTTGGCGGAAATGAGGGACAGGAAAGTATCGGTCCACCGTGTCCACGTAGTCGAAGATACGTCACGATTATCTTTCGTGTCAGGTGGGTCGGAGAACACGGAACGCTCGCGACGTATCCTATGGGTGAATTTACGTTTACCGGGGTCACGGGAAATTAAATGTCGATGGGAATGCCGATTTAGTCGGAGGGAACGCTGCCACGAGCGCGCGTCTGGCTGCTCGCAGGAGATAACTAAAATTCAACGTTTATTCGGGCATCGTGCTTCGATTCGAAAAGTTTCGACGTGGATTTCGATTACTCATCCCCGAAGGAGCTCCCAAACGACCGCTGCAGTCGACTTCGCGTATCCGAACACGCGTCAACGTCGAAAGATTCTCGTTCCGGCCCCTGGGCCAAATTTAAACCTGAAATTATGGCCGGAGAGCACGTTACATCTTCAAGTTTGCCATCGAACTTACGAAAGACGTACGACGATTTGGATTCAGCGTATTTTCTTAATATTATTATTAAACAAACAAGATGAATTTTATTCGGTATGCCTAAATTTCATAGCGTAACAAGAAATAACAAAACCAACTTGAGAGAGAGAGAGAGAGGGGGGGGGGAGAGAGGGAGAGAGAGAAGGAGAGAGGGAGAGAGGGAGAGTTCATTTTTATCTTACACTGGCAGGGGAGGATTAACACGGGAAACGTGGCACGGGAGAAGCCGTACCTCGCAGCGAACGCATCGAGACGATTTTCGATACGCTGTTTTCCAGAGATACTTGCCGCAGCACGCGTCGAGACTCGCTTCAGCGTCCGCGGAGCGATTCGTTATCGCGCGATTAGTAGAAGCACGAGTGCTTAATTTGAGCTAAGCTCGAGGAAAAGTTCGTCGTACTAATGAAGACCGATTGGCCGTAACAGAAACTAGGGCGCGAGCTTTTATCGTCCCTCTAATTGGATTAGAGAAAATAATTCCTGCTTCCGTACCATTGCTCGCGATAACGCGTCTCACAGAAACGTATGCTAATTTTTGCTAATGGACTCGAGGCCAGCCTGGCCGCTAAATCAGCGCTTCTTTAATTCACTCGCCGCCCTCCTTTAGAGCATGGCAATGGACGACTCGCTACTCTTTGACCGCCCGCGTGGTTCTTCGCTTCTAAAGGGTCTCGTTAAGCGACGTACACACTGGCGAATCGAGCAGCGTTATATTTGTTCTTCTCCGTTTTCCTACATCATCCTCGGTTAGAAACGTGAAACGTTTATTTGAGGAGCTAGAGCGTCTTGCTATTATTTTCTCAAGACGGAATCCCACAGGTAAAACTTTCCAGGATAACGTTATTCCTTATTCTTGAACTGCTACGAATAAAAAAGTACATACATACGTCGGTTTCTTCCAGCTGCTATACGAATTTACAGCGTACGATAAAAGTCGGTATCGAAGTCCAAGCGCACCTGTTCCTTGGCGGATCTGTAAATACGAGACAGTATTGTAGCGATAGATATATGTAGATTCTTCAAGTTCTACGTGGTTGTGCGATGGGTGAGGTCACTTTTAGGGGACACTGCAAAAGTTCTCAAGAGTCGTAATACTGCCATAGATCCACAGCTAGAAGAATCAGCCAAGCAGACGGCCAAACAATTTTCTGAAAAATCAACGACGACGATTACCGACCAGCCTTTTCGTGGAATCCGGCTGTCCTGAGTTTTCGAGTCATAAAATTCTAGACTCGGAAAAATAGTTGTTTACGAGTTACGTATTCCAAGCAAGGCGAGAACGTATAAAAAACCAGCGACGCGTCCATCCGTGACGATAAATCAGCTCCTAAACGGGCATGAAATCTCGGCAGGGCTCGCGACAAAATAACGAACGAGAGGGCAGAAGAATATCACGGGACGGAAGAAGGGTTGGAAAAGGTCGCCGTTGGAAGCGGCGAATCCTTTTCAACCGCACCACCGCGTTTAACGCGACTATTTATTCTCCTGGCCGTCGACGAATTTCTTTCTCTCGCTCGGCTGCGTTCTAAAAACCACGGTGACTCTCGTTGAGGGGATGCACTGAGTTGTCGGGGACGAAAGAGGGAATTCCAGGCACGACCAGCGTCGTCCCACGAAAACGGGACCTGCCACCGCTCGGTCGGCCCGTACGTAATTTCATAAAGTAGTTAGCCTCAGCGGCTGTCGCGACTATTTTCTCGGAAACGCGAACGCGCACGCGCAACAAGCTCGGTTTTTTTCGTTTCGAGAAGAACTTTCTTCCCTCGACCGATAAAACAAGACGACTGGCGAACTCGTAAGTTAGTCGACGGAGCTTGGCTCGAAAATGCAAATGCAATTAAGTCGTGACAACACCCCTTTGCCGCCTCCGACCTCGGCAACAGCCTCGTAAAAGTCGCGACGATTTTTTCCGTTTCTTTTTCTGTGATTCTTTTTCCTCGGTCTCCTTGCAGAGAGCCTCTCGTGAATTCAGGACGCTGGTCTCGGACTTGTTGAATCGTCGAAGAAACGAACCAGACTCGAACGATGAATTCGCGAAGCGATTCGTTTTGCGGTTCAAGGGTTTGAAAGGCTTGCGAACGTTGCGCAAGTTTTCACAACCTTAGTTTTGGAACGCGTATCGAGTGTTTTCTGGTTCGATAGCTACAGTTGTTCACACGGTAGTAGTCTTCTTAATAACGTGTCGTTTGTCAATCATTTGTTGATCCAAGTTTTCGAGACAATAATGTCACGAATCTGTTTGAAAATGTATTCGGCCAACTTTGGAGGAATCGACTCGTTCAACAATGCAGACGCAATTAAGTCGCGACATCCTGTACTGTTTACTGCTTGGATAACGACTTGCTAACCGTTCGGATGTTTTTATTGTTTCCAATAAAAACCGCTTCGTCTAGAAGTTCGGGCGACGTTGGTAGTTAATTTATAACAGCGCCATGAATTCTTACGATCCTCGCGATCCTCTCGTAAAACTAGTATTGCAGCCTTAAAAATTACGAAGTGTTTTAACGAGTTGAGTGGAGGAGGATCGTAAATGACACTTTATAAAAGTGCGCTATGTTTTAATTTAATTACGTATATACTATAACGGGTACGCGTAAAAATTACGGAACGGACGATTTTCGTGATAGAATTTATTTTCGCGACGACACGATGCTGTAATATAATTTATCGTGTAATTCCATAAATGATTGCTTGTGGGACTGGAGTTCAATTTAAAACCAAATTGGTATTGGATTCTGTATTGGTTTCACAGATGTGTATTGATCGAACAATCGAAAACACTTGCGTGGTGTAATCAAAGACAATGGAATCGTGATGTGATATCGAAATAACAAAACGTTAATAATCATATTTAAACATTGATTTTTATTTCATCTATCGCAAATTGCTCGCAACGAGATAAATAGTTCTTAATCCATCGTATCCAAAGCCACAAACCCAGATTTCAAAAGATCCTTCACGCGAAATAAACCCCGATCGAATTGTCTGGAAAGTCTGGTATCGCTTTGATCGGCTCCGCGATTCAAAGAAGGTTCCAGGAACCCTTCTGTGTATCGGGAAAAATTTCGTTTCGATGCGATAGCCGCGAAGGGTGAGGCGAGAGCATTCATTCTATTTCTCACGAAGGTCGCAGGTCGTCGCGCTCTGTCAAGGAGGCGAGGCCGCGTCTGCATTTTAAACGTGGATTTCAATTACAATGCCTCTCCTTCGTGACATAATCTTGGTGGTCACGAGCGACAAGCCGGCCTCGATGCACTCGAGGAGGAAAAAAGCTCGCCATCGCTTACTGTCGTGCTCCCACGACGATTCCGCATCCTGAATACTTAAACGGAGTCGCGAACCTCCTTTGAATTGTAAAGCGAACCAAAGCGATACTACCGAACTGCTTTCCGTCCCTCTGCCGTGGAGTTCCTTCTTTGGCCGAGCATTCGGCCTGGAACAGAGTCCCGACTTGGATTTTAATGGTCTTGGAGCTCCGCGCCACGTCGAACGAGACCTTTCTGCCCGTAAACTAGACGATACTCTACGTATCGGAATAACGACACAAGCAACTTGAATTGTACCCAATACTTCAACCTTCGAGACGATGCCTTTTTCGCAAATACTTCGTATCTTTCTCCTCCCCGGGTTTTTTTATATTTCCTTTACACACAGTAGGTTATTATAGATAATAATATTATATATATATATATATATATATATATATATATATAAAATAGAGAGATAAAGGTTTACTAGAACAGAATAGAGACAGAAGTGTGTCGTAGGAACATGGCGACACAAATCAACTAAAATCAATCGCAAAGGACGTCGAGGACATCGTATTCCATCCAGAAATGCGCGTGCCGAAAAGGAAATCGATATCGCGAGGAATATATCGATAACGAGCGATCGAAATAACCGAATACGTCTCGCGGCGTTGCTGACGCCGCGCCGCGTTCTCGATGTTTCAATATTGAGATCCTCTGGGGCCGCCCGATCGTTTTCTCTGCTGACGAGCATCGTCGAGACGACTGTTCCTCGGGTTTTTTACTTTCTCAATAGCATCGAGGCAAGGCGACGGGGAGCGTCGCGTACAATTCGTTCGACGTGGAGGAAGATCGATCGTGCAAGAAACGCGGTCGACCGGCTGGTTTCCGCATGCGTCGATCGGCGAACTTCATAAACTATGCCGGTTCGTCTCCTCGTTTTAGCAACGCGGATAATTCTGTAAGTTCCAGCAGTTTATCGATTCCCGTGCAAAAAATATCGCGATAACAGCGCTCTGGTCGCGAAACGGTGAAACGGGATTGTTAGCGACCGTCGTTGCCAGAGTTTGCGACATGTCCGAGGAAGTCTTGTTTCGCGGTGAAAGCTTAGTTTGCCTTCTATCGAAACCGCGGTTCGATCGATTTTACTGTTTGACCTTCGTTTTGATATCGTTTAACGGGTGCAAGCATCGGCGCAAGTAGAAACAACTAGTAATGGTCAGACGCGTCATTCGAGACGTATTGGTTCGCTACGAAACGAATCGAGCAAGTTCGCTGGGAAGGTGCACACTTTTCTATTTTCACGTGGATGGCAACACCCTGACAAATTCATGAAAACGACCGGCATTAACGGAAATTCCAATTTAATACGTACTCCGCGGACGACGGCGGAAAGCAAACCGGACGGACGGAAGGCCGGTTACCGGCGTAATTTCAATTTAACTTTTTAATTGTAAGTCGACACGGGAGATAGGTCGTCCGTAGCTTATACGTTTTGTTGCCCCGCGGCGAATCTGAGAGTCGACGTCGCTCTGTAATTTACCGCGAACCAAATTTAATACTGGAAAGCCATCTGTTCCTGATTTCAACGGTCTACGGGTCGAGCGCCCGGCCGGAGTCGGCTCCCGTCGTCATTATTCCCGAGGAACACTGTTCGCTTCTCGGAAAATTTGAAAAATGTTAATCTTTCAGTTCCTGGGAATCGTCTCGCTACTCCTTGTTACGTCGTCCACACCAGCAGCGAATCCGTCGGAAGAAACGTGAAATTTCGTTTCGTGTTTTTCTTCCCGCACTGTTACGCGAACGGATATACGGATTCATTTTGTAAATGCGTGCGGATTTCGCGCCTGAGTTGCTCGCGATTCCATTGGAATTTTAAAATACAATCTTCGTCGGTACGAGTTAGACGATCATGCTCCACTTTTATCGCCCCGCCGAGCGATAGCATCGATTGTTTATTCGAATATCCGCGGTGAAGTGTTAGGGTTTGTCGAATAAGAAAGCCAGTTAAGCTTGTGCATTCTCAACGTTTCGGTGGAAAAAAGAATGGCGCGGAAGTCGCGATTAATGAGAACTCGTGAGACTCGGACTAGCGTCGGAATAAATTTATTCCATCGCTTTAGCGGGTCTTGCCGCGTGCCAGGAAGGATAAAGCTACTCGACAAAAATACACGTTGGCGAGAGAACCGACGTAACACAGTTGCGAAAAAGCAATATTTTTACGCGGACAGGCACCACGAGTGTTGCCGTGTAACATTACCTCGAGAGCATTGTTTCGTGCGTGTTTCGCCGGCTCTAGGAAAGCGTCGCAATTATGAAATTGTTACCTCTTTGTGCCGGGGACATTTTTGTTCGTAATGCTGGTTTTCTTTTCATCGCGCTGGTCGGGCCAAAGGATAGTACGTTTCTTCTGGAACCACGGGTGCTTTTAATTAATGTTTCAAGAATTCTCGGTCTCTTTGCGTGACGTAATTCGCTATTCCGATTAACGACGCATACTAATTTCGTAACCGAACAAACATTTTCTCAAAATATTCGAAGGGGTACGTTTAGAAAAAAGTGTGGGATGTAGGAAACAAAGTTCACGATACGAAAAAAAAAAAGAATGCGCGTAAATTACAACGCGTCACGTTTCCCAAAATTGATCATAACGCGCGGAATCACGGTATTCCGAACGATAAAAAAAGGCAGCGATCGTTCGATTGCCCATGACGAACACGAAATGGCGCAAAACGTAATAGCGCCGATACAGTCGAAATAGCGTCCCGCGATCGTAACTGAAAATTGTTGGCCGGACGAGCGTCGTTTTATAAAGTGCAGGGCGACATTGATAACCGTGGCGCGAGACCGGCGAATTATCCGCGCGCATCTGCGTTATCGAGTATAAAATTTACGCGTCCAACAATGTCAAAAATTGATAATTGAAAACGAGCGTCGCGGCCGCGGATAAAATCCATGGTCGGAACGAGATCGATCCTGATGACCGGTTGAACAACGCATCGAAAGTACTCGTGTAACGTTCGCGTATGAAAGGGTATGGTAAGAAAATATAATCTCCAAGATCTTGGCGAGAAACGGATCGCATACAGACACAGCAGAGAAACCAACCGCGTCAGCGTGTAAGAGAGAATTCCCTAAGCAGTCCGACGGAGGATTTCTCTGAACTCTGGGCAAAATAAATTGGTCTGTCAAGGTCACAGTGAACCGCCATTGCCACCATCGTTTCGTTATCCCGTCGCAATATTTCATCTCTGCATTGTTTCGGGAAGATTCAACAAAAGTTTCCAGAATGATGAAGGATTTTTCGAAACATAAAAGCGACTATTTTCTCCGACTCTCATCGTTCTTTTTCTTTGCGTTTTAATATTACCAATTCCTCGTGGTCTACTCATTTCTCTCTGCAATTTAACTTTGCACGCATTAGCGAGTCGCATCTCGAAAATTAATTCAACAAGTTTGAAACTGCAATTCGCTTCCTTTATGTAAAACTCGGATAAACTCGGAGCTAGGACCCTATGTCTCGATATGAATTTCTTATAACGTCTACCTTGAAGCATACCGACAGTTATAAACTATTCCAGCAGCTGTATTGAATCCGTTCTATGTAGTTACTCCACGTCCCTCGATGCTACGTCACGTATATCCCGAGGAATCGAAACACAATAGTCGTGTAATCAAGGCGCGATGAGATATAGTTGCAATAGACGTGACTAAATATAATCGTCTAACCGATATTTTTCTCTAAAGTACCTCGCGAGTGTCGCTTCGACAAACGGATTCACGGTTTTACGGCAGTCTCGACAACAGATCCCGCCTTAACAAGGGACCAATAACGTGTTTGTATTTTATGGATCGCGAGCGTAGTCTGGTCGCAGCAGAGATGGGAACCGAAATCGCGATAAGATGCGTAACAATCCGTTATTGGCTAAAAAATCTCGAGGCTCGTGTTCGGGACACTCTGAAGCGGCTGCTGTTTCAATATTTGACACGTTGGCCACCGCAACTGGCCGCTGAATAAACAGCAATTCGGTGGAGTACCTAAGCGTGTTCGTGTTTTATCTGCATCAGGCGCTGACTAGGTTAAACAGTTCTCGCATTTCAAATGGAAGAACAATACGCGAGAGTGTTCGAGAATTTTATAGATAGATTAGACTAATCGAATTCAATATTATGCCCAATATAATAATAACTTGGATTCTCGAAAAAAGAGCGTAGACTTTAATTTTAGTCGACGTGACGCACGTAATATGTATAATTAATAATACTAGCAGAAGTCCATCGTTTGGTCCTGTAAAATGTCAAATTCCCCTAATAACGTCCATTAATTTAATTCCGAAGCGCAACACACTTAGCGCTCCAACGTCAGCCGTCCTGCATATTTGATCTCACGGTACGACATCACCCGCTAAGTATTCAGTTCGCCGGTTAGTCCGCCCAGCTCGGAAACTTACTGGTCCATCGTTCTCCATACACACATTAGCGAAATTACGGAGAAAATCCCGCGTTAATGCCGAATCCCTTTCGTGAGGTGTCTGCAAAGCGTCGTTGCTGGTTCCCCGAGGAATGCGAAAGTCAAACTCGGAGAAGCCCCGGGAACGGATCGGGCTACCTGCGTCGTGCAGCTTCGAGGCAAAGTGCGCTCCGCCTTGTCCCGGCATAAGCGTAGGTCAAACATGCAAAATCCATCCGGGCACGTGAGCCGCATACGAACGTGTCCCTGCAAACCAAACTCCGCTACGTGCTCTCCTAATGCGTATAACGAGGGTCAAAGTATACGGAGGATCTGCGCGGTTCAGGTGCGGAACTGCATCCCTCTTCGCTCCTCAGCTAATCTTACAGACGGACAACGAACCTCTGATCAACGGAACTCGAGTACGCCGATCTGTGTGCGCCTGCTCGTCGCTCGCGCGATTTCACTGCTTTCCTCGTTAACAGGGGATTACTGGTCCCCGTTCGTTACAAACATCGAACATACCGGGATGGAGCCAATTATCGATTCTTCGACTCTGTCGTCCGTTTCGTTCACGTTTTCTGCTAAGTTTAAGCTGCGATAGTCTGCCTACGCACTGTCTCATTCCACTTTCTTAACAACGCCTCGGTCTAATTGTTTGGAAACCCGTCGTCTCACTCTGCTGACCTGACAATGTGCTGTCTCATTCCGCTTGTCTGAATACGCGGTGTCTGATTCTACTTGGCTGACAGGTATCTTACTTTACACGGCTGGAGAGGAGCATAGAGTGTGTGGAGATAGTAGAAACTGTAGCATTTCTCCGCGATTAATCGTGAATCGTCTTATTCCAGTTGGCTAGCCATCTTCCGATTCTGCTCTCCAGTAATGGACATGTTCTGTTCGTCCGATTAATGGTAATCTGCTACTATTTGATCTGGCCGAAGACGGTCTCGTGGAGATTCCAGTCACGGGTCACGGGCCTTTATTTGTGCAATAAACAACTACGCGACAACCAGGTGTCGTGTTCCGAATTTATCGAAGATCCCGTTTGTAACGTTATCGTTGCAATCTGTTGAGCAGTAGTGTGGCATGATTTCTTGTATCGCATCTCCTAAGCATTCAATTATTGAATTTATACCATCGACAATTTTTTGGGAATATCTAACGTTTCGTGCGTGAAACAATAGAAGCAAATGGATGGAACTGGAATTCCGAATTGTGAATAGTTCGTTTTCCATAGTCCGTTCTCGCTTTCTCGTCGATGAAATATACCTGGTGCCGCGTTTTCGCCGTACAGAATACGAATGCGAAAAATTGAAAACGTGAGGGCGAAAGTTTTTCGAACCGATACTCGAGTTACCGTCCAATAATAACGTCGTTATTCCCTAGTCACGTGCTAATGTTCGGAGGTAAAGAGAGATTCAAATTAGATCATATCCGAAGTTTCGCTACTGTAATTACCGTACCTTTTGATAGCACTAGAAACTTTATCCATTTCGATGAGGTAATAGGTTGATTTCTGATATCGATTATCGTTCGCGGCAACTTTGCGCAGAGCCAGTATTATTAGCGTTAAATGATAGACCTCGAATGCAAGGAAATTAATGAAGTTGACTCGCTATTCAAAAATATGTCTCTTCTCGCAATACAATCAATCTTCTGTTAACATTTCTCTATCATTCCTATCTCTTTTATTTACCCAACGCGAATCTAGATCATTTCGTCATACTTGGTCGATGCGAGACCTCTACGATCATCCTTGGGACTCGTACGTGTCGCATCGAATCCAATACCGCGGATAGATTACACGAGACGAATTCCATTTCAATCTATACTCGCGCACAGCGCAGCGAGCTGGCAGTTTCACGGCGTCCAATCGTTTTTAAGAATCCCAGTAGGCACGTCCTGAGCCATTCTTGTGGAACGGGTCGGTCAATTCTCGCAGGGGATGTATTTTCCAGATCGAGTCGGAATTAAATTCTGGGTCCTGGTGCGTGTACAGAGGCGCGCAGCTGTCTCGAGCCCTCGAGAGCGCTATTAGAATAGGATATGGAAATTCGAGACGAGATCCGAGCCCTTGAAAATCAGTCGGTCGTGATCGCGGTGTACAGAGTTTCATTAGACGGACGAAACGGCTGGATCGAGGAAACCGTCCTGCGGATTAAAATCCTTTGCCGACTCTCAGATATTGCGCTAAACCTAAATTGCATTTCTTGAAACCTCTAGTGATTTTATTTTGTTACTCGAGGTCTCTATCGCGCAAGCTGTTCGCCGCTACACATTATAGTACAGAATAATTTCAATAATTCCACGGTGAAAATAAATGATTACAAGGTAGAATCGTTGCAATCGTCTTGGACGTTCCAAACATTCTGTTTCAGTCACCTAGGAACGGATCGTATCGGTAGGGCGCGCGAAATTACCACATTAACAGGTGTTTCGCAACACGAATCGAATCGATCGCGTGGATCACCCTGGCCGGCAGATGAAAAATAAACGCGACAGTCGGTGCGAAGCGTCAATATCGACGATGGCCAGGGGCGAGAAATAGAAAAAGAAACGGGAGAACGGATGAGAGTGCCGGCGACGAGCGAGTGACTAATTCCCGCGTCTCGTTTCGCGTTTTACAAAGGAAACAAATTTTCGAGCCCGTCTCGTTCCAAGTTCGACGTTCCTTCGGAGCGGAGATGTCGTGCAGCTTAACTCCCGATAAGCCCCCAAGCTGATCTCCGCTGTATTCATCATTTCCGTTCCCGTGGCGCCTTCAACCCCTCGATTCGGGCTCATTTGTCTATCCACGGGGATTGGACGCCGTGTACGATGCTGATGAGGAAACATTGTGGAGAAAACGAATTAGAGTTTCGCAGACTTTTATTAAACTTTGTTGGCTTTACGGAACACCTCAAAACAAGCGTCGCACAGTTTTCCTAGCCGCGGCAACTCTAATTTAGAGGCGAAACTGCGCTCCAGCTGTATCTCCCGATGCTATCTCGAGACCTGGAAGAGATACGAAAACGTTTTCTTCGGATAAATTGCCTCGTGGACCGTAACATCGTCTGCACCCCGATAAAAAGTCTAACAAGATAGTCAAAATATCATTTGCATCGCCTTTATGTTGCTCACATTGCAACGTTTTCGCAAAGGCGATAAAACGAGACAGTTTCTACTTAAACAAATAGCATGCCACCCGTGGCTTGTCAGACACGGCGTACAGAACAAGTAGAATAGGACTCTATGGTCACCATCAGTAGAGGAGTAGAGAATAACTCTTTGTAAAAATCTAGCCACTATGATAAGGAGGGTAGTAAATTCTGATGTTCGTGAGAGTAATACAGAAACACTGTTCAACTTGTGTAAAGAATTATTAACTTACTTACCATACAGGTTGAATTTTTATGGAAATTATTCTTTCGCGTTAATTCGTAATATTTTCCAGTTAATTACTGTCCAGCAAAGACGAGATTCGTACTACGAATTCCAATATCTCTTTCCTCGCACGCAAAAAGCTTCGAGCATCAGTCGGATTGGAAACAATTCGCATCCGCTGTTACCCAGCGTTCGTCTTCAATTTATAATCTCGTTTACGGTTTCGTTTTGCCCAGCAGCAACTGCCTGAGAAAACACTGGACCACAGAAACGACACGAAAGTTCCGCTCGCATTTAAATCCGAGAAGACGAGAGAAACCGGGCCAACGTGTTTCAGGGGTTAATAAACGAGCGCATCCGACACCGGTGATTTTCTTTCGCAGAGCGATAAATCGTCTTCCATTCGCTAAAAACTAAAGCGATACAAGAAGACAGGGAGTCTAGTAATTTCGGATACGAAGGCGACTTTGTTTTTTTCGCATTTTCGAAACGATTCTACTATAAATCATGCACGCCATCGAATTCATTGCTCGAAAAAAGTAACGGTGTCTCGTTAAACTGCTTTAAAAGACCTTTATGTCGGTTAATTTTCTCCTTGACCCGGTTATTCCTCTTTCACAAAAAAGAAAAGAAAAAAAAATGAACAGGGACCGCAGATTTCAGAACAGAGTACCAGACTGTCGCCTCGAGAGAAAAGAAATAAAGCCACGCAATTGTGCGTACTTCTTCGTGGAAAAGTTGCTCGACTCGTGGCCTCGAATTCTCGGGAAAAAGACGCCCTCCGCGTTTTTAGCCGGACACCCGAGTAATTGACTTCCAAGAACTGGAATCTTGTCGCAAAGTTTCCTGGACTCCTTTCTCTGGCCACGCGAGAGGATTCTTAAACAGTCGAAAGTATTATGACGGTCCTCGGGATAAGAGTTATGAACTTTGGCGTGTATCCGCCGGTATTCTTCCAACTTCTTTGCAACGTTGAAAAGCCAGTAGAAAAAGAAGGAGGGTGAAAGGGAAGCATCGGGGACGATACTCGAAGAGGAAAGTCTCTCGCGTGGAACGTTAACAAAGACGATGTAATCGTGGAAAATTGAGCGAGCATGGATAAGTCGTTTCAAGGAGAAACTTATTTAGAATTTCGCAGAACAGCAATACAGGTGGACGTGGTACTCGTTTACGCGTTGATTAGCGTGAACATATTTTTCTCTCACTCTATATTCATTTCTCTGTTCGATTATGATGAAAGGTCTTTTTGAAGGGGAAGTTTTTGTCTGGTTCGTCGCCACGGGTAGAAAAGCAGTCCATTCCATGCCATACCAGCACGCAACTTTTTGTCCTCTCGGTGCCCTGGCGATAAGCACCCCGAACGCCCTACGTCGTGCAGAAACAACGAAATAAAACCTCGACGAACTTCTCTTATATAATAAATCTTGGCCAGGCGACGTGCTTTACGAGCACGAGCGTCGCTCGTCAAGCTTCTCGTGCGCGACCTCGGGAAAGAATGTACAGCGAGCTCGTTCCGCCAGTCACCGTCCCCGAATACCTAATTCGCGTTCTTTTCGCGTTGCGCGGAAAATAAATGCGAACCCTCCAACTTATCTGATCCATCAGCGTCTCGGCACGATCCAGTCGAAACTCTCTTCGCGTTACACGCTCTCTTTCTCTCTCTCTCGAAATCATCCTTTTCTTCGAACAGAATTTACATTCGCAAAACTAGTCCAAGTACGACGAGACGGCTCGTAAATTTCACAGAAAGAGTTTGAGAATATCGAAATTGTACGGGTGAATATTTGAAAAAATGTTCTTCGCGGGATCGTTGATGCGTACACGGGCGAGCGCATTGTAATCTCTGGAGATTTTCGCGCGCAGACGTAAGCACGATGTAGGTACACGCGCTTGTTATGCATGTCTCCGGATATGCATATGCGCACCGAAGGATGCACGTGTAATCTCACGCGAATATACAGGCGTGACGCTATTACTCGGCAAGAAAATCTGAATTCGTCGCGAACATCGCGGACGATAATGTATTTTTGCGATAAACCAGCGCGTTCGTCATGTTAAATTTCCTCGTCCCCTTGGATCAAACATTGAATCTTGATGGAAATTTCGAGTTGGGTACGTGTCTTTTCCCTTCGGATAAATATCTACGTCCCATTGATCGGTATATATCGCTCTGCCGAAGAGGTGAATTGTTCGATCGATAGGTGAATAGCTATCATTCATTATCTAGCAGAGCATCAAACAGTGATAACAGATAAACACCTAAAGTTGATAGCGGAAAAAAAGATATCACAACTAATGGAAATATCGGCATTGTCTGCGCGCAATTTATCGGGTTAACTTTACCGGAATACCAGATTGTCTCGTTAATTAATCTCATCGACGTTCGAACTATTTTAATGACTTCGAGAAGCCTTGTTATCCTGGCAGGGAATTTTCTAGAATTAATGGCGGTCTTTTACGACCCCATTCCTGCGCAGCACAAACATCCGTCGCGACGGCTCGTGCAAGGCTGCATTCGTGAAAAATGCATCAAAGGGATGCCTAGCCTCTTCATCGGTTCGGCATCTCTTCCGCTTAGCGCAGGTCTGTAATTGTTAGTGGGATATCGCAACTCTTTCGATTGTTTGGTTTTTTTACGTATCAGTTCGAAATCCTATAATACATCCTTTCAGCAAGCGTTTAAAGACTGAGAGCTGGAGTAAATTTTCTTATCTGCAAACTCATTGGGTTTTAAAGCAAACAGACCTCTTCGCGCACGATTCCCTGTTCAGATCTGTTTGCCTTGTTTCGTTTTAGAGGATCGGAACGATCGAACCAAACGTATTCCGAGGCTCGTTCGAAATTTATGTTCTATCCGTTTAATTTTTCCACGATCGAAGATACGTCGAACCGTTCGTTCGAACGCGATGCACTGGTTTTTGAACCTTTTCGTTATTCTGTAACTCAGGGCAAAGCCACTCTTTCAACCCTTTTAGAATGAAAGCGGCATGTTTTTTTCAGGCGAAAGTGTTTTCAATGAAACGGTATACAAGAGAACGTAGTGCATGTACAGAATCGGATTAATGTATTCTCACCGAGTGGCTCTTTCTTCTTGCTCTGTATTGTTTCCGCTTTTTAAACCTAGAATCTATTCGAAGTAGCGTCGATAAGGATCACTTTTAAAAATGTTAAAGTTAGATCGTCTTCCTAACGGATCACGAATTTACATTTCATCGCTCTTCGCGGCCCAAAAGCGCAAATATAGTAAATGGAAATGAAACGCCTCTTTGCAGCAAAATTTTTATATCACGTTACAATTACCGCGCTCTTTCTGTACTACCATTGTTGAATTTCAGTTTTCGCGCAAACCGGAATTCGAGTCAATTTATTCATCGTAATTTCCTTCCGAAATTTGTTCATCGAGGACAAATTTATTCGCCGACATCACTTCCAGGCGCGTTAACATTTTTACAATTCATGAGATCGTAACGGGGATAATAAAAGTCGTCGACCCGTTAAAAAATTTCGAAATTTCAGAAACGCGTCGGGGGTTCGTTATGAAAATTGTAACGCACAAATGCGTCGCAACTTTTATCGCGTCGGATCTACGCAGCTTCGTTGCTGCCAGCTATGAAACCTTTGTATTTACATCACGCGAACACGCACCAACATTCCCGACAAAGGTAATCATGGACGGTGATTAATGCGAAGGAATATTAAAGAGAATAACGCAACAGCGTTGCACGTCAGAATTATTCGTTTGGATTAACCGAAACCCCGCCGATCTGAAACTACCCCTAGCCGTTTGATAGACGCTGTAGACACGTAAGAGGCAACTTTGTAGATCGACACCTCGATTAACTGCGTCCTGTTCTTTTTTCTTTTTTTTCTTTTTTGCAAAACGAATATATTCACTGGATCATTTTCTTGATAAAGACAAGTCGAAAATGTGATACGCTATACTTTCGTACGAGTTCGTATACTTTGTTTCCCATTAAGCGAATCTTGGAAAATTCAGTAGGTACGCATGCGAGGTTTTTTCTTATTTGACTTGGCTAACGCGTTTGACCATTACTCAATATTACCACTTCCTGCCATTGCAAATATTGACAGTGGTACGGTATTATCTATTTTCCATCAATCTTACTACGTTCCGACTAATTGGAATCAGTTCAGCGTTCACGAATAACGTCACCAGTAGAAAGAACACGAAGTAGTCAGACACGTTAAACTTCTCGTATTCTATCGTAAGCGTGCTCCATGAATTTTCGCGCACATACGAAACAAATTTATTCGCCATTCTCGATTTATCTTTATGCAATGATATCAGCAGTCTGAACATTCTCGGTGCAGCAAAGTACAACCAAAGGGAAGAAAGAATTGAACATGGCATCGCCTGGTAATACGTTTTCTGCGTCAATTATACTGGCGGGCAACCCTCAGGAAAGTTTTCCCCTTTCGTGATCCCGCTAACGATATTACTTAGAAAGTAATAATTCATAATTAACTGTCGTGCGTACGATACCCTATCGCGCATCCACATAAATAATTTGTCCGTCTGTCCGACTATTCAAAAGTTTCGTGCCTTTTGTAAAAGAAAAAAATGCTTTCCCTTCGTGTCTCTCTACAGCTACATTTTATCTGGACGTAAATGTATACCGTACACCGAGATTATTCCCGTTATAACAACAACCTCAAACATCCGCCGTAAATTTAATATCGCTCCCTGCGTCGCGTCGTGCCATCGTTAGCGCGCACTCGCGCAAGGTTATAATTAGAACTAAAAGCGCATTCCGTGAACGGATGGATTCCATTTTGCAGCCACGAGATAAAATATTATTGGGATTTATACGAATGTATTAATGGAGTGTAAAATTTGCTGGGATGCTGTGCAGCCTGCGAAGGAGAAGGAATACATCTGTACAAACGAAATGCAAGTTCTGATTGTCACCGATTGCATTAAAAGAGAACACCTTTGGTAACTACATAGAATTCCAGCGAGTCGCGTGGATAAATGCGAAAATGCTGTATTTTTATATCGGAGCGATGATGCGTTAAAAATCTCGCCGTAAAATCGGCATTCACGTAAACACGGTTTAATGTGTTTTTGCACCGTCCTCGCGTTAATCATAGTATTTTTAGAGATAAAATATCGTGCAACAACAAAAATTGGAACGCGTTTCCATGATCAATTTTAGTGTTAGTTCGTAGTCGGTGGCGTTTCGTAATTATCTAAGTAAAACACGCTCCAGTTGCGGGGTTAAGCGGGTACAGCTCTATCAGCGAACGTCGGAATGCGAAATATTGTTCCGATAGTGCGCTGGTAACAGGAAATTCGAGCTATTATATCAACGGTATTCGAGGAATGTTAATGGCAGTTTAAATACCGGTGCTACGTGCGGAGTGCAAACGAGCAGGCAGCCTACTTGTGATTGTGACACGATAATATAGTCGACTTTACTATGTAAATCTCTTATTGGCGCACTTGCCACATTTTAATGTGTCGGGCTTAATTCTGTTCGCCACTCTTGACGCTTTGCGCTTCCACGGCGCGGACGTTCATTGCCCACCGAATGAAATGTGTGTGAGTGTGCGTGTACGTACATGTGTGCAGGCGTTCTGCCAGAAGCTGCTAGACTTTAACCTTTTAGAGCTCTTTGATCGCGTGCGTCGAAGCTTTTCCATTTTTTCAGCCACTTCTTTGCATGGAAGGAGACCTTTTCCGATCTAGCCTCGATATAATCATCGAACGTGTTTATAGAAATTTTAATTTTTATCAACTTTTGGGAATCATAATTTACACTGACCTAAGAATATCCAATAGTTATTTCTGTTCGTGGAAAGTTTCATACCGTTTCCTAAATGTGTCAACGTGAAGCAGAAAGTAACATACCTATTGGGATATTTCATGTGAAATTTGTTAGAAAGTTAATTTACTCCACGTGAATTTAATAAATATTAATAATAATAAACGAGGGTCGAGTCGAAAAGCACCTGTTCAACAAAAATATTATAACAATATTCCGCTGCACGTGGCGCACGAACTGAATTCTCGTTGCTGTTTTTCAACGGCGTCAAATTATTTTCATCCATAACTAATCGTAATGTCTGAAAATCGTATCGACTTTACGCGACTATTTCGCGATGACGACATTCTTGTTTCCATCGAATGAACTGAATTTTCGCAACGGTCGCTGAGCCAAAAAGAGGATCTTTCCGTGATCATTTCGTTATCGACGGTTGCGACGATGGATTTTTGTTTTTTACGTGGCACATGGACAAAAAAAAATAACCCGTTCAAAGTTCGTAATCACGTACAACGTAATGGATGTTTAATTACTTCCAGGGAACTATTCGAAACGAATAATCGCTCTACCCTGTAAAATTAAATAACGTTTAACATGCAGAGGCCAACAATTGGAAACTGCTGGAGAACATATAACAAGCGACCGACGAGTTTAATATAAATTTAATTGGAACTTGAAATTATGAATTTCCACTATTCGACAGGACACCAATTAAGACAATGACCAGAAATTAAAAATAACTTGACCAGAGTGAACAATTAATTACTCGTTTATTCAACGTTTCGTGTCTCTTTGTTTCGTGCGCTAAACATGTTGAACTCATTGTAATATATTGTGATATCGTTTAACATACTCGATGTAGTCAATTTGATGGTAGCTAATTAACTCTGATTGAACGAGGAAACTTTATAAATCATAAAGTACAAGTTTATGTTGATAGAAGCTAACTACAAAATCAAAGAACGCTTCTTTGTACTTTCATATCGTGCCCCTCTTCTTGTCAACAGATCAAGTTTGAAAACCGATACTGCTATCTGCAGAACAAGTGGAAAGGAAAGAAAATAAAAGGAAAAATGTTCTCAGATAAAAGTTTTGCAATGTTTAACTTAAAATGACAATAAAAACTTTGCTACGGGAGGAGTGTGTAAAGGAAAAATTTGTTGTTCATCCTCAGTCTTGAAGCATCCGTACCGGTAATTTGTCACAGCAGAAATTAGTAAAATACTTTAATCGTAAATTTATCGTTCGATATTAACCGAAACCCTAAGGCTGAATTTCGACAGAAAATTACAGCGATCGTGAGGCAATTGTAGCCTCGAGAACGGTCTGCTTCTCGGTTTACGCATCCGTTTCAGTCGAGGAGAGGGCAGAACCATAATCTGGGACAATTTGTAATTCAAATCGACGCGATACGAGATAAATTACCGACGTATCTGCTATCGTCCCGACCAGCGTGTCTCCTTCCACGTTCCTTACCGGAAGATCCAGCCCCTGGTGCGCGCATAAACCTCTCCCGGCAATCTCCCTGTGATCCTGTTGGGTTAATTTCTCAATTTCGTGCACGAAACTTTTGAAGGATCGTCACGGAACTCCCGCTCGCGCCGCCGCGTATCGATTACTCGAAGCGTCCTCGGATCGAGCGAGACGATGATTAACGAATCTTCGGAGATGGGATCCCAGGCGAGGAAAACATCTCGAGACGTAGAAACGGAGATAGTTACCAGCGAGGTGCAACTCGGTCTGGTAATAGGCACAATGGAACGCACGGAAGGAAAGCAATTAATTATGCGAAAATTATGTTGGAGTAATGAATTTTACGCTGTGGGATGGTTAAACTTTGGGACTGCGAGCACGTTAGGTACCGTCGGGGAATCGTTGACTGAAGATTCTCTTCGCTGGATCAAATCACCGTCAGGCTAGGTTTGACGAGCCAGACAAACGCAATGGAAATTCATTTGTTGCTACAAGGAATATACTTTTGTCTACGCTCCCATTGGCACGTTAGCGAACACATGTTCTGGACTCCCAACCTCGTACAAGTTGTCGAGATCGAATCAGGGTATTCGAAGGAAATCGTTCTTCCAATTACGTATTCTTTGCCGTCTTTGTTTCGCAGTTATTTTATGCAAGTACAGTTTTAACGGTTGCGTCGATGGATAACCATCTCTTGATGGCGTCGTTATCGCCATTATTGGCTACACGTCGGTCGTTAAGCCTTTCCAGTCATAAAGCAGATTGAACTGGAGCCAGTATTTAGACGCTTCGTAATTCGTTCGTTGAATGCTTCCTCTTCTTGCATTTCGAATAATTTAAACGTTTAAATGGCACTCGTTGATTCTATCACGGTCTTCTACGACGTTTTAATCGAGATTTTTCGAAAGCTCGTCTACGTACATAGTCGTAAAAGACACGAGGAATACACGATGAACGCAACTCCTCTCGGAATAATGGTAAAAGGTTATAAATTATCGTGCTTAAAGTCCGGGACACTCTGATACCCCTTGTGAATAATTTAAGTGTACTCTTGTTTGGAGAAGGCAAGCACGACCCTCTTCTGAATTTTTTCATACGCCAGACCCTTCCACGACTACGAGCAGCCGATCATCTTCAGCGAATCTCTTATTGTACCGGCGAAATCCTCGCGGTAATATATATTAAGTCAAGTATTATTCCGTAAAGCCGCATAAATCCCGGTAGAATACATTACGTCGAATGGTCCGCGATGGAATGGAAATAATGCGATTTGCATGGGATCATTCCCAACCATGGCCACTCCTCTCGGTTTATTTTTATTAGAGAGATCTCGCGGTCAGAGCACACCGCTCTTGATCCGCGAGCTAATTTAACGGAAGCTAGGGAAGCGAAAGCTTCCCTCGATGCAACCGTTTCCTCATGCATGTGAGGAACGATTCTAGAATTCTCCCTGTGCCTTTTTAACGAGTTACGTACTCCGTCCAAGTAGTTGGAGGTGTCGTTCGATTCAATGTTAAGGCTAGCTCGATTATATTATAATTACGGATTTCGTTAGCATCGTTATCGAATGTAGTTACGTTTAGTCGCGAAAGGTTTTGTAAAAGACCGCAACGACACTCGAATGAACATCCCGGCTATCGCGGTGGTGTCAAAATGATGCGAATTTGTGGACTACGATCGTACTAAACGCTGTCTCGTTTCCTGTTTATTTTTTCGTGAAATATACGCCCGATTTTCGACGCAATTATAATGTAATTATCGTGCCGGCTACGCAGCTGTACACAACAGTACGATAAATTTTCCGTAATTCGTATTACTTTCGACGCATTAGTCAGAGCTAATTGCCCAGCTGGTGCGTAATTAATTTTTTAAATCAACATCGAAATAATCGTGCGCCCGTATCTCTGTCGCGCAGTGTAACAACATTATTTCGACAGCAATCGGTAAACTTTACACGTAGATTGGTCTCGTAAAATTCATTCGTATCTTTTATTTGGCCGAGTTGCCCCAGATAGTTAAATCTTGAAATTGTTTCGACGTGTACATACTCCAGTCTACGAGGTAAAAGGGTTTAGAAAGCAGAAAGACAATAGTCGCAGTTCGAAAGGAAACGTAAAGGGGAATAAACACGGTTGAGAAAGGGCCGCCTGCCCCAACCAGCCGAACCCGTCGTGGCGTAAGGGACGTAAACGATTGTATTTGGCCCGGAAATCACTCGAAATCGGGGAATCCGTTCGAGCGAAAAGGAAATTCGATTTGAATTTGGCTGAGTTCAGATTTGCCCGGCCTAACCGGCGATAACGAGGTCGTCGAATCTGGAAGGTATACCGAACGGACTATAGTTTCATGGAAAATCGATATGCCTGCGAAAGACCCGGTTCGAGAATTCTCGAGTTCGCAGAACCGCTCGTTGTAAAACTCTGAGTAGAAATCTAACAGGTTTCTCCGACTCGACTTTCTCTTACGAAGCCTCGAAAACTTGACGAACGCTTACTTTATCAACACCCTATAACACATACTTATCATAAAATAATAAGAGACTGTGGCGTAAACCACCAGAAGCCCTTCTCAATTTTGACGAAAGACTCGAGTTTTTCACGCGTGATATTTCACGAGTATGGCATCTCTCGAGCTTCTCTTCGGTCGCTTTTTAATTTATATAGGTAAACTACGTGTTTCTTCGTGACGGGAACCAGCCGCGTCTGGTCTCGTTATTTCCATACAAAAGGTGCGCGTTCTGTTTCTCATGTATTTCTGAAGCATCATTTAAATCTGGTCGCAATAAAATGTAGCCAAACCCTTTTAGTCCGACATTCGGTCGTAACCTCGACTGAAATGCGCTTTTCAATTCCATCGGGACAAAAGCAAACCGTGTTTATACATGTCCTGGAACCAGGCGAGTGTGTCTGTGCGACACACACCGCGCGCGTAAACCATGGAACGGACCATGCATTCATTCGAATGATTTCATAATTGAAATTTATCTTTACCAATGTACGTAATCGATGGTTAGAATCAAATGTACATTCTACGTAGTATGCGAAGATACGTGAATCTTTAATTTTCTTCGTAGCCAGAAGTCGTGCTAAACGGGTTTTCTTTCTCGGCGTTGTCTCGACGAGAGGTCGCCGAGGAAATACGATTGCGAACGACCGCTGGAAAATGTTATCGAGTTCCAGCAGGAATGCCTTCTTCTTTTCCGGGAAAAATAATGTCAGAGAACCAGGCTAACGATCGCTTCGGCCTATCTTCTGGTATTCCTTATTGACCCATTAACCACGACTTTAACGATTTCGACTCCATGGCGCGGATGTTCCAGCCAGATTGCATTAAGTATTGCATTCCGTTCGAGTCGAGTTTTATATCGATTGAGAACATCTGCTTTAAAAGTGTATGTTGTCGTCAGTGGATAAATTTCAACTTCACCAGCTACTCGATTCGAAAGGCTTCTTCTGTTGCATTGCTGCCGAACGAATTTATCGCGCCATTAAAAAAAGGTAAACGAAAGCTTCGCGTCACGACGAAATCGGTGTTTGAAATATCTTTCATAGATTTCCTACATTTATTGAGCGAGGATCTGCATAGAAAATTGTATATCTTTGTCCGCCTTGTACATAGCCATGTACAAACCATATGGTTGTTGACGCCTTTTAAGTTTAATTGGAATACAGATCTTGTCATGGCTGATGTCATTTTGCCTGGAAACTTATATGCGCTTCGGTAACTCGATAACTATATAAGTTTCAACATTCATAATGCAACTTCCAAGGTGTTGTACCCAACACGTTTCATTGTTGTACCCAACTTTGTCACTAGTAATTTTACTGTAATACAGTTCGTAAAAACCAATCACCCTTTTCTAACAGCTTACCGTAAAGTTTAGCGGTGCGAATATTCCAAATGAGCTGTTTACAATTACTGCCTGCTGTATTCCATCGGGAGAAGCAAGCACAATCGAAATGGAATTATTAATTCAGCGGGAACAGAATTGAATTTAAATTCGATGAATTAGCTGGCGAGTTTCGATAAACAAGCGACATTTGTATAGAAACATAGATAAAATTCCTGTAACTCCAAATAAATGGTTTTGTAATGTGTTCGCGATCCGTCGCAAATGTAAATGACCGACGAAGAGAACACTGTTGCGAGAATAATTATGCTCGTGGATCGACTAGCTCGTAATTTGAGTAACAAGATGACATCGTTTGCAAGTGCTTTCTAAAAACGTTGCCCGAGAGATTATTTTCATCGATAACGACCTCGGCAGCGTTTGCAAACGTTTGGAAATCAGATTGGTTCCAGATCCACGACGCCCCCAATTCATTATTGGAAAGACGCATAATCGTAACGGATTACCATATCACGCCGGATCAATTAAATCCTACTGAAGAGGAACCGATTTCCATGTAAACCTTCGGTTCTATACAATGGCATGTAGCTAAAACTGGGACGTATTCGTGTACCGAATCGGCTGACTCGGATTCACTTCGAATTTCGTGGCACTGTTTGAAACAGAGGTGGACTATCTCTGTGCAAACTCTGTGCAATATATTGTAAATTTGAACAGCCAGCGAAGCTAAGTGACGAGTACGGCACATTTGGCCTCGCAGATGTACTTGGCCAAACATTCGAATTGATACGTCCTAATTTTGGCCGCATCGAAGATTACCCGCTACATTCTTCGTTGTTATCGAAATCCAATCGCCCATGAAAACGCGAGTTTGCGTGGAAAATAAACGAAAGAGCAAAACTAACCCTGTAATTCGTTTCGTGCGCAGCTTTAAAAACATATTTCTTATTTCGTACATTTTGCATAATGCATACACGTTTTACATACATATTTCATATGCGATACGTATGACATCCGTGCGAACGCAGTGTCCGTTTCGTGAATATGTATGAGATTTATTTCGTGGAACTCGTGTCAAATTAAGAATTGCTAAAGCCCTGCGCTAATTACGAAAGGAAAAATTCCAAGATAGTTTTCGAAGATTGCAGAGCAGAGTTTTTAAACAAATGAAGTTCACTTTGAAATTATCTAAATTACAGTTACGATAAATGTGAGAAACTGAAAATTACAAATGAAATTAATTTGTCAGAGGATTCGCAAAAGCTGCCCCGAACACTGTACATGTTAACCTGACGGTGATATCCAGCAACATGTACGCATGAATAAACAAAATCGAATTTTTATTGCTTCGAGCCGTGCTTTTACACAGGAATCAACAATAGATTTGATCGTGAATGAGTTTTTCGAAAAAATTCACACGAACTATGACGCGTACAAATATGCAACGCACCTATATATCGATTTCAACTATACTTCTACTAACTATACGAAAAATGGATATCCGTTGTTCATACAAATAAACATGGTATGTGAACGCTCGATGTCAGCGATAAAGCTAACAAAAATTTCTATTCAACTCCGTTCGCGTGAATTTTATTGAATTCCATTCGTGTATATTCTAATGACTTTATTTATATTAACAAATTTCATTGTCGTAAATTTAATTGGATTTCATCCCTTAAACGTTTCTAACGTCAGGGACATTTTATGGAATTTTATTTTATATTTTAAATAATAAACACGACACATCGAGGAACCATGGTCTTTTGGTGCGAAGGGACAGCAGTCCTGATTTAGCGACGTGCATAATTTCGTCGTAGCATTAAATTAACATCATCAGACCTTTGTTCGGCCGTTCCATGCAAGTAAAGGAGAAAAGAATCTTGATAAATGTAGTTCCTTTTACGAATTCAGCTGAAATATAGACCGGTGGATGTTCTTAGTCCGGCCGTGATGCAAGATTCAAGAATGCAAGCTAGCGAGAAAGAGTCCTTTTCAAATAGCACAGGAATGGAATCCCTGGCTTTTACGCTCCAAGTAGCTATTGTGAGCTATTGGACATCTATTCAGTTAATTTTCCTATTCATAGTCTACGCAACGAATCTCAAAGTGTGCCATGAATTACAAATGTAAAGAGATGAGGTTCAAGATTTAATTCGACCAATCGAAAACTAATCATTAGTTCAAATGAAATTGAATCCTTTGTAGAATTTCTCGAGGGGAAAGAAAAAGATATCTAAATCAAAGCTGTAAACACGAGTCTACGAACGCTGATAATTTCGAAAATATCATACCAGATTCGTCGAGGAGTGCAACCCCTAGGAGAAACGTCGTAACCAGATCGAATCACCGTCCACTTCCGGGGAAAACTCAACGGTATTGCTCGACCGGACGCAAACGTCTTTCCCTCGAAAACCACTTCCACAGATTCCATCTCCAGCACAAATACGGTAATTAAAATCGAATCTCAAGAATTTCTCTTTAGACACCTTTCGCACCCGCCGACTTCAATTACGCTCTCAAGAATATTCTCGCAAGAACAATCTATAAACGCCACGGGATTAACAAAATATTCAATAACGGAATCCCCTTGACGTTAAATTCCTTTTAAAATGTAACGATAGTGGTTAATGCGAGTAGAATTTACAAAAATTTACTAACACCTTTTTACTCTGGCATTACGCTGTTCTTACACAAAGAAATGTTACCATACAGGATTAATAGTCGATTCGTCAAGGATGTTTGTGCAAATTATTCGTTCACCTCGTGTACGTAACGTACCGTTGTAAGACTCGCTGGAATATTTCTGTAAATTGTAAATTCCTTCGAGGATTTCGTTGCGCGAAGGATGAAAGTGTTTCCAGAGGTGCACCAAGCGTCAACTGTCGCATTCGTCGCAGCGAAAAGTATAATTTGTCGCTCGACGACAGTGCATCCAGATGAATTTTTTAATTCCTTCCACGGAAAAGCGGAGAAGAAGCAAAGTTCATTTGTTCCAAGGCAATTACGTCTCCGCGATATGGAACGAAAGACACAAGAAGACGTGGAAGTAGAGACAAGTAGTTCTCAGATGGTAGTTTGAGGTTGTTTACGACATCCAAACGAGATTTAATTAATATTTACAATTACCGCGGATCGGCCCAGGGAAATTTAATTTAACAAGAGTAACTCGATATCTTTACTGCTGCGCTGTATTCCAACATGAAACGAACCCGGGAAATGAGATTTTAAGCGAGAAAGAGGCAGAGAGATGTGGAAGCGTTCTGAGATTACTTTTAATTTTTTTTTCCACGACGACTCCATATCCACGTTCTATGTTTGTAATTTTGCATCCTCGTATAAAAGGTCGATTCTCGATTTATCCTGTTCGTATCGAAGCTTTCTATAAAGATTGCTGCATAAACGTGGTAAATAATTGTCCGACATTCTTCTTATTTGTATTGTACCTTGATTGCTTTTCCAGGTATTTCAGAACACAGAATTTTATTATTCTTTGCGATACAAATAAAAAACACATACCAGTGTACATGTAATCGATGTCAATAATATTACTAATACGAACGTTTTCTTTTTGCAGGAGCAACTAGAGGAAACTCGACAAGACGGAGGACACGCAAAAAGAACATGTTGGTGGTCTACTTTGATGTGGTAAGTTTTACGAGTCAACTGTATATACGATAACCCAATAACGATTAATAGACGATTCGTTTATCCTATGGGATAGTATACACGCTGCAGTCGCTGGAAATGAAAACAACCATCAAATGTCGCTTGGGTCCCTGTATATCCACCTAATCCGTTCATCGAGAAGGTTTCCTACAGAAATACCGCGCCAACCTCTGCCGTCCTATTACGCTTCTCTCGAAGCTGATTTACCATGGAAAAGGAAACAAAAGCGAATGATGTACGACGCGAATATCGCGTTTCTATTCGATGCCACGTAACACTGCGAAACGTGCGCTTCGATTCGCAGCTGCGGCCTCTCGCGATGGAAACGTTGTCGTTTCCTTCAGATCCAGAAAGAATAGTTTCAGCTTCCACGGTCTAACTTGATTATCGTGCGATAAAAGTGAACGATCATAGAAAAGGTCAAAACGTCAACACGGTTACCTCTTGGTTCCCTTAATGGACTATTCCATTACAGCTATAAACTTGGATATATTTTTTCATAACTGGTTTCACCTTTAACAAAAGCACATAAACCAAGAAAAAACCGTTGCTGTTATTTCAGCGAAACATTTCGTTAATAAAGTAACGACTCGCAATTTTCCGATTAGAAAGAGTAGTAATGCAATTGCTGATCCTCTTAAGAAACATTTCTGTGCCTTAATCGCGGGCAATTACAATACGATTCCGATTAATTCGGTCGGTTCCAGATTTCAGAGATTCTCAGACGCTGCCTGTAATTGAACAGACTCCAATGCATGTAGTAGGAGATGCCGAAAATTTTCAGATGCCTGGCTAATTCAATGCAAATCGATGTCTCGAGTTGTATCCGATGCCAGGAGTCTGGCACAATCCGGGAAACAGGTTTCCGTGCATTTCAGACACTCCTACATGCTTGCCGTTAACAGATTGGCTGTGTTCTCGAAATGGCTACGTTTAGTTTAGGATTATTTAGATTCAAGATCGAACGCTGATTTGGCACGACGATATCGACGTGCATCGCGTTCGTACAAAACATTCTGCACGCTTAGAACCAATGAAACGTCCTTTCGTGGTTTCTAAAGGAAATAAATTCCCGAGTAAACAGAAGTAGAACGTTCCAGGCGTCCACGCAACTCCAAGTTAAAATAAAAGGAAATTGTCGTGTTTCGGTCCTCCTCGTGGATTGCGCTGGTATCTTTTAAAATAACTTTCTATCATTTTCCTTGCATACAAATTCTAAAGAAGGGATTCATTTAGTTTTTAAAAATTCCAATCTACGATCACCAACGCGCTAAGGAATTCATTTCTCGCGAAAGGTGCTCGCTTCAATTTGCGAACAGTGATTCGTTATTCGCGTCCCGTTCTATTAAAAAAATTGTGTTAAAATTCATCGAACAATATAAATTCGTCCAGATGAATAATGACGACGAATCGAGGGAGCAGAAATGAACGCGGAATGACGGCACCCCGTGAAAATGAATCGTCGCAGCACTTTCTAAAAGATTTTATTCTATTCTTCGGACTTTCTTCTGCAAAATGTGTATCTCGGAAGAATGGAACGACACGGCACACTTTCCAGACGCAGCGTACAAAGTGCACTCTGAATCGGAACTCCGTAAACTCTTTTCACTCGCGACTTCTTTTCATAAGACGAAATTATTAACAATCCTAAGTTTTATGAAACATACAGGTAGTCCATTAGAATTGAACCCATTGAAAAATAATGGACCATTCTCGACGAGAAAAGATTTAATGTTGGGATAATACGGAATACAGTTTCTGTTCGTTAGTGAAGCACTGCACTTAAAAATTCTGTGCTCTAAACGCTACTGGAATTAAACGTAGGAGGTAAGATTGTCCGACCACTCGTGTCCCGTAAAATGGCTAGCATTCGTGAAGTACATTTGTCACGTCGTCGTCGGGCCGCTCCACAGGAGTATGCATATTTAACGTCAAGATTATCGTCACACATTCAGCCCGGTAGGAAGATTTCTCTAAAAGAGGTGGCCTGAAAGCGACGCGTTTATACGTCGCGTACGTGCGCGGCTGAAAGCAGGGCTTTTCGTAGGCGTGGAAAAGTTACAAAGAGACCCCACGACGCGACGTTCGACTTTTGAATTCTTTTCCGGGGCCGTTTTACTGCTTGGCAGGCTTAAGGAACGAGCTGGATCGATGTTTATTGCGCTCGCGATACCGGAAAAAATTGGCTGGATTTATGCGAAACGTGAGCGTTCGTTTTAACGCGCGCATTGTATTACCTTCCCCCGTGCTCGAAATTTTCGACGCGAACGCGCCGGCAATTCCGCGTGGCTCAAGCCTCGTAAAATTCGCAACCCTCGTGAAAAATCGCGTTCGCTTTACGTACTCCGTTTTCGAGCGTATTAACGGACCTCTCGTTACGACCCAACTTTACCCTTGCCACTGGTTCCCTTACTCGACACGTCCATTGCTCGCGAAATGGTAATCGAATCTTTGACAAAGCATCCCGCTCTTTGTTCCGAGTTTAAATCGGTGACAGATGTTCACGATTCTTCGATCCTGGCTCTCGTTTATGTTCAAAACTGTGCTTTGCGATTGTCCCTGCACGCACGTTTCTATGTATTCTATTCGTTCGCGAGTGAACAGATCTGTTGGTGTAGCCAGAAACGCCTTTACTCTACGATATTTATGCTATCGTATTATAGTATCGAGATACCAATCCTTGAAAACAATCTAAGAACGCATTTTGTACGATTCTCTAGCATTCGAAACATAACGGAGCTACGCCGCGCTCTTAAATGCCATTGTGCCATGGCATCTATTGCATTCAGTGGCATCAATAGGCCGTGCCAAAGTGTTCTGGCAGCATCGAGAGATCCACACGCTCAAATTATGGACTGTTTACAGCTGACTCGTACGAGTCTACGCTCACCGTTGGCTGCTCGAGGCAACCTTTGGTTCGCGACGCACCTCCGACATGACTTTTACAATTTTCAGTTCGAACTGTACAATGGAGGGAGGGAGGCTTATATTATTATACTGTTTGCGGCAGTCATTGTAATTATTTGACCCGTATGGAAATTGGGGTGGCAGAACGTGGTTCCCACAATCGACATAAATTTGATTTATTGTTATTCGGTATGCATAAAACCACATACGAAACAATTTGGTTTGTTTGCTCGCATTGTTGTACGAACCATTGGAAGAAAAGAAACGAGCAGAAATTCTTATCGTTTATCGATTTTTGAAATTTCGACAAAGTTTTTCGATTCTATTCTTATGTTAGTGGCAAAAATGTTCTCCCCGTGTCGTTCCACTAGGAAGTCATTGCGAGGAAACACGGGGCAGAGCGCAATTACATCAAGCTTTACCGAACCAGTGGCTGGTCGGGCGATTGGAAATCCCAACCAGGTACGCGGCGCAGACCGTCTACGAACTATTAGGTGCTCACCTACCCGGATCGTGCACATGCGATTTAGTCGGACATCGCAAATAACTTTCCTGTCCGATCTCGAGACCCGTAATCCTTCGATTACACAACGGGAAAGACGACGAACTAAAGAATTAAGAGAGTAACAGCTTATAATATCTTTGGCGAGGATTTCCTAGTAAACCATCTTTTATACGCAGAGCCTTCAAATCAAATTCGACAACGAGGAAAATCTTGACAATAACCATCGTTAATCTCCACTGCACGTCGGGGGAAATTTGAAGATTTAACGAGGACTGAAAAGGGGTTCAATTTAATGAGTCATTGCGCCTCGATCGGCTTTGAATGGGAAAAAGCTGCGGTTGTTTGACGTAGCGGGCGAAAAATTCCTATCAACGAGCCGGTTTCACTTTTGATCGCGAGACACGCGGTTCACCGACAAAAAAAAAGAGCGAATTTTCGAAGAGAGCAACGGAGCTTAACGAAACACGCGATACACCGAGTGTTTGTTCCCGATGGAAAGGCCGCCGTTCCCGATACGATTAACGCGATTGAATTCCACGCGAGCGTGTACTCCCTCGATTGTACGAGGGATTTCTTTAATTTCACGGCAACCGCGATGATATGAGTTTAACACGCGGGGTTGGATTTTGAAATCGATTTCGTTTCGGGCTCCGAAGGAAAAGGGATGAAAAACGAAGCCTCGAACTCGTGCGCTCGTAACGGGTTGCCAAAGCTCTCTCCGAGGTTGAACGTTAAAGCGGGCCAGAATATTTAAGAATAGCTTGAATTCGGAATCGTTGGACGAGTATTCGAGAGAATTGAATAGCAAAATTTGATCCTAATTAGATGATCACTACGGGATATAAGGCAACGCGTTAGCGGTGAAATTGTTGTACAGTGTTCAGCGCGAAAGTCGTTCGCAGCGTACTCGAGGTACCGCGCGATAAATTCAGCTTCCAGAGCACGTTAACGTTACCGAATCGTCTCGAGCGGGATTAGGCGGAACACAATACTGTCCAGGGGCATTTAATAAAAACCCAACGAAGGGAGCGCGGTCTGTAACGGAATGAAAACGCGATTACGCGAACGCCGGCCGGAGTAAATTGTGTGGGCGCTTGGCCGTAATCGCACGTCGTAAATAAAATTGCATCACGCGTAATATCTACTCATACAGATCACCGGCCGTGACTAATGTGTTGCCTCGTTAGATATAAGCCAGGGTCGTTTGCAGATTACTGCCGTCTTTTGTTGGCACCGGGGCGAGATACGAGGGAAAAAGGGAGAAGAAACGAGGAGTCCGCGCCAGAGAGAACGGAGAGCCGCGAAGGAGGAACCGTAGGGAAAAGAAGAGCAAGGAAACTGTAGATTCCGCGAGCGGAAGGGAACACTCCGTTAAGCTAAATCCACATCCTTCACCCGCGGCCATAAAGACGGCTGGCCGTGTAACGGCTCCGACCCCGAGACTGTGGATGCTCCTTTACATCCTAACAGACCGCAATCCGCCGTTTGATTCCAGTCGCAATGCCTCCTGAAAGCTGCTCGTTGCAGTCTGCCGTGCCAGAACACGACCCGCTGGGCTTAACAGTACCTACAAACGACCGGAATAACGGAACGGATCTCGATAGACCTCCGTATGTTCCTTGGCTCGCGTCTTACGTTGCCTGCCGACCCTGTCTGTTGTCTCTCTGGTCTCCGCAATATGAACCCTCTGCTTTCCACCTAAGATGATTCTCTCGACCTCGAACAACACGCTTCGACCTTGCGGGAAAATTATGAAATTCGGTGCAAATTGTACAGAAGGAATACGGAACGTCCAAACGAATCCTATATTAGTAGGATTATCATACACCTCACGGTTTCACCGATTCCGAGCGTTACGGTTATGTACACTTTGCATCGCGTCGCGTCGGTGCAGCGATCTTGCCAGACTCGTTTGGCTTTACTCGAGCGATGTTTGAAGAGGACGTTGGTCCTAGTAGCGCGCAGAGAACTTACCAAGGCTGCGAGCGGTTAATTTCCAAGCCTCTCCAGGATCACCGAGTCTCTGGATACACACGACGAGTAACGTGTGCGGGAGAAAGTATCAGAGTCTCATACACGAGGATCTTCCAGCGTGGACTGTACCGTGATACATCGATGGCAATCGGTCAGTCGATTCTTCGTGGTTGCAAGCGATCGAACCAATCGAGCCCTAGAGTCGAGCGGCTGAAAGCAAGGCGCAAGCTCAGCGTTGGCGCTAACTAATTGCGATACTCGTTTCCCCATGCCAACTTATATACAAATTGGAATCGCACCGATGGAGAATCGATAACGGACATTAGCGAACGATCCGGGCGTATGTCTCGGAGGGTATCCTGCGCTTCTTCGAAAGAAGAGGTATCCAGGAACTTACAGGGCGCGTTGGTTAACAAAGCCACGCGGATCGAAACGCGACTACGTGACTAAAGACGGAATACGGAGTTTCCACCGAAGAGAGCTTCTGCGTAGGTCCAATTCCCCTTTGGTTTACGGCAGAAGTTCCGGACTCGTCACCGCTCCGGGCTGGATCTCAGGGATGGAACGGGACCGAGGCAAGTGGGTAGGAAACGGACGTAGAAATGGAGCCTGCACGAACAGGACTGGGCGGCGGCCCTCGTAAACTGCTTCCCCGTAGGCGATATTAAGCGAGAACCTCGCCAGCGAATTTATGCCCACGTGCTCAATGGCGTTGTTACGTTACTACGGCGCAACACCGAAGACAAGATCGTTGCCGGCACGTTGACTAATTGGATCCCCGTCGAGACCCTGGAACTTCCGCGCTTCGCCATTCGTCGTATCCTTCTTGTTAACCGGAATTAACGACGGTTAATTGTTATCGTTTCGCCAGCACGACATCGTTTGACGTTTCGAAGTCACTTCGTATCCTTTTCGAGCTCTGAGTAACAGACGAGCTAACGGAACGTGGATTCGCCTGGCATTTTCCGCAACGAATACCCTGGATTCTCAGGGGAATTGCTAATGGCGCACAGGAACGTAATTTCGACGACGCGGTATTCGAGAACATCGTATCGCTCTCGATACGAGGGCTTCGCAAGAAAATAAAAAAGAAACACCCACGAGTTTATAATGCTTTGCATCTAGCGCTTTCGAGACTGTACTTCCTTCCAGAACGAGACGAACGGAAGACATTTGCGCTTTGCTACCAAAGGTAGCATTGAACTTGCAAATTTCTAATTTTCGAGGGCGGATGAGAATTAGTTGAACTTTCGCAGCAGTTGGTCGCGAATCTGGTCTTCTTTCAACGAGGAAACGAAGAAGCGTCGAGCTCGCACTCGAAGGGAAGTTTCACGCCAGAACGTGGGTAGTGCGTAGACGATATTAGACGGAAACTTTCCTTGACGAATTTGTCCCTGCACGCTCAACGGTGACGTTACATCGCGGGAGTAACGTTAGACGAGATTGTAAGATGAGTCCTGACAAATTGCATCTTGCCCGCGGTAAGGCGCGGACGGGAATGAAAGTTGGACGTTCGGTTCGTTTTCCAACGAGTAAATATTTACGGGGAAATATTGACCCGTACAGCTGGATCGTGGAATATTTTACGTCGAGTAAAATGATCTATTTATATCATCGCTAGCGCAACTCGAGAAACGCAACGGTACACAAAAATAAAGTCATCGAGGTGTACATCGGATGGACCATTATTTACGATAACAGACCAAAATGTGATCCATAAAAGGACTTTTAATATTTTCAATAGTGGTGGTGATTGGCGAGAATAACCTAAATAACTCCTAACGCTGAATTTTCTGGGATGCGTTTCAATCCATCCGCCTTTTCCAGCTGTCTATTATTCCGGATAGAAGGAATCGTTCAGCGGTAAATTGACGGTACGAGACTCGATCGATGGAGAATTCCAAGGAGAAAAGTAGCTGCCGGTCTAAAAGCTGGTTGCTCTTAGATGATATCCAGGACAAACTTCTGTACTCCTGTTGGAAATTATTTTAGCGTCTCGGTTTTTTGCAAAATTTATCACAGCACCAATTTAATATCTCGGTATACATCGCTTGCGTGATTTTCTGGACCAAGAATACTTTTAATATCGGACGTAGCTCGTATTTCTCGTAAATCGTTGGAAATTACAGCCAACGCGAAGATCGAGTATCGGGTGTGGATCTTCGCAAGTTGAAACCGGATGCACTGGCACGAATTGCAACGCAACGATATCAGTTACGAGCCCTCGATAACTTCATGCCCGTGCACATGCTAACGTCATTACACCATGGATGAGCAACGAAGACGCGATCAAAAGAGTTAACGTCGTTGACTTCGCGTCCGATGTTAGCCCCTCTTCGAAGATTTTATCGTTACGATGAACGGCTGATACAGCGGACTCGGGTATACAGCTAACACCGCGCACACGATGTCCCATTTTAGCCTATAAATAGGTGCAGTTCGCTGCTCGAAAGCATGCACGATGAACGCCCTGAGAAGCGAAGAAACTTCTCTTGCAAGGGACGAGTCTGCTCTACTTTTCGGACTAACTAGGAACATCTCTTCGATGTACCCACTCGAGTTTCTTTACTTCACAGATGCTACGGAGCATCAAAAACAAAATATACGCATACCTTTGTACCGACTCGTAAACGTTCTAAAACTCGAAAATGTAAATTACAACGTTGTTTAATGTAGCTTTCGCAGTGTAAAATTCTTGGTATTCGAAAACGTGATATTCCTCGGGGAGAGGTTTATCAACGCGTAGTCGAGCTCTTTCGTGCCTCCTCTTATTTCGCGCGAACGTAGAATTTGTGAACGAAGAGGCTGCCTGGTAAAAATTTCAGGGCAACTGCACGGAAATACAGCACTCGCAGCGGAAATGCCGAAATAAGGAGACACATTTTTATATAACCAGAGACGCTTCCAAACGGGCGAGAATTTTCCCGAGAATTATGCTCTCCGCTATGTCGTCGCAATCCTTGAAGCATCTGCCGAAATTAATCCGACGTTTTTTATGGAAATCGCCAGCTCGAAAGGCAAACACAATTTCACCCAGTCGTCTTCTTCCGAATGAAACCAGTTTCGAAGCATCTACATTCTTCAAAATTTACGTTGGTTTTCGATTTTTCTATATTTACTTTCCATTCGTTGTTTCTATCGAGGTGATAACACGGACCTTTGCGAACGGTTCGGTCTAATTATCATTGTTCGCTGTAGTACTCGCGATACGAAATGAGACTGCGAAAACGTGAGAACCGAACTCACGGAACACCATACAAGCGAGCGTGGCTTCGTAAATTGCTTCCTCTTATGGGGTATTAAACGAAAGCTTCCAGCGTATTTCCGAGAATTCCAATAAACTGAATCTTGATTACATTCCCCGTTTGCTGGTTCGATCATGTCGTCAACGCCGAATATTTTACAAGGACCGGCCTCGTTACTTTCGAATAGGATTGTCGCGACGAACTACTTCCAACTAAACTGGTTCCTTTTAAAACTGTTTATCGGTATCTTATACGCCACATTAGCTGTGGAATTTTTCCGTAAGAATAATCAGCGCCGTTATTTAAATTCTAACCCATGGAATTAAAGATCGCGATGCATCGAAAGCGACGGAAATCCGAAGACGAGGGCGACAGCGAACGCGGACGTTCCGTGGAAAACAAAAATCGCGCTCGTCGCTCGTCGCGTTCAGCCTGTCGAGTGAATTTACGCGAGGGTTCCACTTAATACCAAACCCACGCGAAAGAAGTTCACGGAAGGCCGCTTTAAAGCCCCGTTTCCGCGTCGTCACGACAGAAGGAAGCGCGAATAAAAAAGAGACGAGACGAGCATTCTGGATTTTAGCTTTGCCCGTGCAATCGGCCGGCTAGAGTGAAATTTCATCACACTTTCTCTTTTAACGCGTCGCGGAAGTCGGGGCGAGACGCGAGCGCGTTTGAAGCTCTGTTTGAAAGTGTACTTTGTACTTGAATTCCGCGCAATTCGTGACGCTTTCGCCTCGCGAGCTCGTCCTGCGAGCGTTAGCATCCATCGCGTGCTTCTGCTGTATTTTATTCGACTCGTTTCATTTATTTGGCTCGATAACGAAGTCGTATTCGTTGTTTTCGGGTAGTTTCGCTATGGTGTGAATCAGGCGAGCATAAATCCACAGAAAGGATCCGCTTAATATCTGGTGCGGTACGGAGCAGCTTATGAGAACGCAAGGCTGCCCTTTATCGCCTCGTATCGTCGTCATTGTTGCGGCGATAAAGGCGCGAACAAGTTTCCTTGTTTCAAGATAAACGGGAACAGGGGAAAATCATTCACAAAGGAAGAAGACAATGAGACTGGCCGTAATTTGGCCAGGTACTATGGCAACCGAGGAGAAAAGTACGGTGAATCATGCGTTGCGGATGTCGAGAAGGGAGTTTCGGTAAACCGAGTGTTACAGAAAATGAGACGGGAACTACTGCAGCCACGAGAACTTGGTAAATTAGTTTTTAATTAGGACATCGTGGTTACAGCAGAAAATGTTAATCATCGTTATGTTGGTATGAACTTGTCGTAGTAACGAACTCTGTTAAATGTTCCTGCCGTATTATTGCTATCGAGCAGGATGGCTTAGTCCGTCAACCGAAACGAAAACAGAGCCTTGTAAATGAAGGACAGGTGATTGTGCTTCGCTAAACTGTTTTCTCAGAGGCGATATTAAGCGGAAACTTTGCTCTCCGATTTATGTTGGCGTGTTTAATGCGCTAGTTGCGTCGTGCTGCAATAACAAGGACGCGACTGCGTCAGGATGCCGGTGTAAACATTTACAATATTTCGCAGCACTCCGCGTCGTATACACAGAATTATGCGCGAGACAAAACGTCAACATTTACGCGTGTCGACTTTGTTCTCTTGAACTTGTATCGAGTCTTAACGCTTTCGCCTTATCGTCCTCCTCGCATCGAGCGTCGATGTTAATTATAAACAACGTACACAACAGCGCTGGACGCCTCTAACGTTGCGTTAATTACTCGACAGAGAACTACTTGTATTTTCAAAGAAAACGCACTTTAGATAGAAGCTAAAAATTGTGCATTACGGGGTTGTCGTCCTGCAAGGAAAATTGAAATATACGAAACGAACCTCGCTAGGACACTTTATGGTGAATGGCTGCATTTTAAATCGTGGAAGACTCAACAAGTCCTCGAAATTCCTATGTTTGCACGCTGGTCGCTCGAATGCTACGTTACGCACCATCAGCCGCGAAACGAAAAGCTGTTTTGTTGTTTTTTTTTTTTTTTTTTTTTTTTTGGAAAGCCTCTCGTGGAAGACAGAGTTATTAACTGGCGCGGGATATTGATGCGTTCATATGTTACTTCGCTCCGCGAAGTGCGATTTGCGTTTCGAAAAACTAATTTCGCGCCGGGCGCAAACAGTGATGAACAGCGAGGACTTCATTCCGGGTAATAAATTCACGGGAAACGAAACGCGGAACGTGACCCAACGGTCTTCCTACTCCGGCCATCGTGCCCAAGCAAACTAAAGATCTAAACGAATACTAGATGCAGCATTTTTTTAAATTATTTTCTCGACGAAGAAACGAAGCAATCTTTATATAACAAAATGACTGTTTTATTACACGAATGTTCGTTAAAAGTAGACAAATTTGAATTCAACGACTTTTCGTTGCGAGATACGACGGCGAATCACGTAGACATGAGTCATAATTAGTCGGAGCAATAGGCAAAACCCAGGTCGTAATTAGCATATAAATTATTGCAACGTCAAGGGTCCTCGATGTTCCGGAGCAATCTGTTAACTAGCGAGGACTTAATTTAATGGATGTCGGTGCCGTCATAGTTCGCGCGTTTGATATTTCCTAACGAGCTGACACTGAACACGTTTGGTCTCGGTGATACGAGCGTGGTCAAGGTTCAGAACGATCCTAGCAACGTCGAGAACTATTCCGTCTGAGGTATGTGCATTCCACGAGGGGAAATTCGTATCGATGCTCGGCGTGAAACCGCTTTTAAAGTTTCCAGAGAACGACATTAACGGTTTTGGACCTGATGTCCAATCGCGTGGTTCGTTTGAACGGAAGCACTGGAAGTTACATTTTTATTCGCGATTATTTGTCGAAGGACTATAGCTTGACAACTTAGAAAAGAAAGCCAAAAAAGAACAAGCAAAGAAACGTAATTTCCACCAACTTGGTATTTTTCCATCTCCTTTAAATTCATAGCATTCGTAGGTGACGTTGAAAAACGAACTCCCGCCAAGTACGAACCTCGTAGTTCAAACAGTTTTCAGGATATTAAATGTTAAAGTTGCGGAATTATTTCGTTGGAATCTTAAAACCATAACTCCGAATGTCTTGAAAACTGTTCGAGATAGGCGGCTGAAATTTTTGCGGGAACTTTTATCCAGATTCTATGAATTTTAAAAAACGTAAGGAGAAGCGCAAAGTTATGAAATTCGATCTAAAGTAACGCAGTCTTACGCCACCATCCGAGAATAACCGAGTTTCTGGGGAATGTAATGCCAAATATTTATGGGGTCGCCGAACGGTACACAAGAATTATTCCTTGTTTCTAAACGTACAGAATATTCCATCGACGAACGACGAGTACATATTTCACCCTTGCAACGCAGTGGATACGTGGTAGCCCGATGACAATGTTACAATTAACGTAAAATGACAAACTAAAGGTGGACATAACAAAGGGGATAGAAAGTTTACAGAACTTTGTAAACCAGTATCCGTTTACCGGATCCGTCTTCCGGTCGTAGTTTGTTCCTCAAAATAGTTAAACTACTAAGCTTGGTAAAGCCCTGTTAGTTTTCCTGCATTTCGCCGTCAGTTTAAATGAGAATCTTCCGACAAACACAGTTAACTACGCGGCTTATAATTTACCTGCTGTTGCTTTATGCGTTCCGTCGTTCTCGCAAAGCAATCTTAGATTGTTTCGAAACATTCGAAGCACCCGTAGCTCCTATCTTAAAACGATTTAGAGTCGTATCGGTTTTATAATTTTTGTCTGAAGCAATGAAATCGTGGAAACACGAGACACGTGTCCCTTGAACCTAAACGCAAGGTTTATCCTTGGATCGATGCGTTTCGGCCGATTCGGGTGAAAACAGAGCACTCGGTTCGAAGGAGCGGACGAACAGAGGGTAAATAGAAGAAAAGGCCCTGAGGGTGGTTTCGAGGGGTTCGTAAACCGCTTTCGAAGCGAGGGATATTAACGGGGCTACTAGCGCGCGGGAGAATTTATGGTGCCAAAGCAGTTGGCCCTGCAGGCCTCTACCAAAACCCGTTAATACCAAAGACAAACTCGCGCAGAAGCTCGCGTTCTCGGGCGCATAGAGAGCGCGGCAGCTTTCCGCGATAGTTGGTCGTTCTGGGGTCAACTTGGCTCATATTTACACGGCGCATCCAGCCGAGGACCTGGGCCTGCGAGGGTTGGATTCAATTGAAATTTATCGGGACGAAGGACGGAGAAGCGGAAGGGGGAGGGGGGTTCCTCGGGCCAGTCGTTAAGGTGAAACTCCCGTTAACGACTCAAGAGTCGCTCAAGTTCCTGAATGCCCCGCGTCCGCTTACCGAAACCCGGTCATTGTGGTCGACTAAAGGAACTCGACGGACGAAGGGGTGGATTTTTCAGCGAGACCTCGATCCACAAATGATCCACGAAACCGACGTCGCGAGTTCCATTGAAAGGTTCGAGTATCCGCGAAAAATCGTGTAAATTGTCGCTAGTTTGCAGCGTCGAGTTTCTTTTTAATTCTCTTGGGCTTGCTAGGCCAGTGATTAATCTTCGCGACAGGCGATCACCGGCACGATCGCTCGACAAATTAACCCTCTCGAGAAATTAGAAACCTCGAGTAGAAATGGCTAGTAATGGCCAAACGCGTCAACAAAATCGTACCTTGTATGCTGCATAGAAAAATCCACCAAATTTCCAAATTGAATTTCCACGAACTAGATAGGTTTTCGTTCCCTCTCGTTCGTGAAAGAATTTCAAAAATGACAACTCGGAGATTCCCTTCGACGTCAAGATTAGAAAACGAAATTTCAGGTGATAAGCGTCGTTACATTCGTTCGCTGCTGAAAAAATTCGAGTCTCATTTTCCGCGAGCCACGATCTGACTCGATGAACTGGAAGTTACGGTTTAATTTCGAGTGGGAGGTGTAAAACGCCGAACTTCCGGTCGCAGGAAGTTTAGGGGCTTCACGGTAATCCCTGGTACTCGTGTTGGATTTAATGTCAAGAGGGGTTGAATTGCGATTCGGCTCGCTGCAGGACCTTTTAATGAAATCACTGTCGCGAAATACGGGCAAAGCCGTTGTCGATTGAATATAGAAAAGTTCGCGGAATGAAATTCCCGGGTGGAGCGGGAGGGGGACAAGCTACAAAGATTCGAAAGAGTCAAGACACTCGCGAAATATTACACGTCATTAACGTTGATTGGCAGCCAAAGCTCGGCAGCGCTAGAGGCATTATAAAAAAAATGTCGAGCTGCAAAAGCGACTGTTTCGTTGCGTCACGTCAGCGTTGGTATAACGCTGGCAAGCAATTACGCGAGAAGGAGACGAACGCATTCTGTTTTGTCGTGGTTGTTAAAATGGTAACGTTGAACAAGAGAAAATTAGAATGGTGAGATGAAAGCAAACTAAATAAATTGACAAATTTTGCGGCGACCGAATTTTTGAACGAAAAGCATCATTAAAAATAATAGTTGAAAGAATAAAACCTGCGAGAGAATGGGTCTACATATATATTGAAAAAATATAATACTTTGTTTGAAGTAATATTTCATTTGTAGAAATAGAACGTTTTCCATTCTTATGTGCACCTTTGTACAATTACAGCGCAGAAAGATATATGATGCATCGATTGAAAACTCTCCTTTATACGTAGATTCTCCATTCGTTTTATAATCGAATAAGAGATACATACGAATTCCAACGTTGTTCTTATAATTAAAATTCCAAGCGATATTCGCCCGCAGAGGGAAGAAATTCGATACGCGTTTGACCGCATGACATCGGAGTCCGATTTACTCGATAATATCGCGAAAGAATCAGTCATGTTCGATCGTTTGTTTTGGCATTCAACCCTGACAAATTAATCGTATCGACGATCGACAAAGCCATCGTATAAATCCGATATCTTTCCCACTGAGGGATTCCAATCTACTGGAATCCGTTCACCTTTATTTCATTCGGACAAATCAAGTATTCTGGTTCGGCGTCTATTATGCACGATCGACGGCGCGCCAGAATTGTTTATTTATACCATTCGAAAAGTCAGTTTCAATCATTCATTTGGACGACATTCGTCCATTATGCGTTCGCAATCACGAATTGAAACTACGTCTCGCGAGGTCGGTACGATTTCGTTTTACTTGATTTAATATTTTAGTGGTCACCCGACCCGACAACAATTGCATCATGACTAATTGGTGAATCGGTAATCGATCGAGGAATCTGTTTTCCTCTGTTTTCTCCGTTTTCGTTGATTCGTTATTTCGTGTCTTCTTAGACAAACACAACACGCTTTGTCAGTTCCCGAACAAGTAGAACAGGGTCAGTACACAGACAGACAAGTAGAACGCAATCAGTATATGGTCAGACAAGTACACTGGCGTGACGTCCGTCTCTAGCTAGATAATTAGAACGACCTCGTTCTTGGACAGACAAATAGAATATTCGCTGAAGCTGACTGGACGAGTAGATTGACATCGTTCGTAGTCGAACGAGTAGAATACATCCCATCCATTGCCAGCCAAGTGGAATAGGTCCTGTCCGTTGCGGCCCGAATAAATTAATACCTAGCCTTAATCTGACCAATAGAGCGGACTCGATGCCTCAGCAAACAAATAGAATAGGATCACCGTCAACTTCACAAATACGTATAATGTGTAGTGTCCGCGCCTCCCATACCCAACAATAAGGAGTGAAATAAGAACACGAAACGTAGGGTACGGGATTGGTCGCGTAGGTAAAGCGGTCGACTGTGGATCCGAGGATCGTGGCTTCTCGAATCCCCGTGCCTTATTTTTCGTTTAGACTTCTAAAAATGGATGTTTTCCTGTTTACCGATACGCAGTATAAATTATTATACTAAATGTATCAAACGCAGCATTCGAAATATCGCACGAAAATTAAATCGACGAGATAGTTTGCCAATTAGAAATTCAATTCGAAACATTTGTAATGAATTAATAACCAACGAAGCAAATATGAATAATGAAAAAGTATTAAATTGCGACGTAGCAACAAGACAGACGTTTTTGTTTCTATCGCGGTCGTTTTTATACGGCGACACAGCGTCAGTAGTTTCGATCAAAAATTAATCTCGTATCGAGCGTCACCGAGTCACTGCGATTCCGTAATTAGTCGAGAGCCCGTACGAAAGCAGCCAAACCGAAGTGCAGCCAAATACGTTAAAATGCGGACGTATCGATCGGTCGATGTAATTAAAGGCGTCATGAAAGATGTACGGGGCGATAATTCATCGGTGTATCGGGTCATGACTAATGGAAATTAAAATATTCCGATTTCGACGCATTGCCCCGATCGGTTTTTCCCATAAACGTTAATTTTGCGATTCGAGGGCAACGATCCCATTAAATGAATACCCAATATCTATCGCATGTTTAATTGAATGTATCGAAAGTAGGAGCCGAATTCACGAGCTGCTACCCTGGTGATAATTACTGCAACATTCACTCCGAGAATAAACACGCTTACAACGAGTAATACTAGAGTTGCACGTCTCCGCGTTAAGAAATCGAAGGAAAACTATATGAAATATTCAAAGGTAGACATTTTCCACCGCCTATTTGTCATCGGTTCGATAAAACCTTTCTTCGGGAAGACGGTAATCCGTCTATAAACCAGCGAATCATTAATAATTCCTTCGGTCATTAGCGACGCTTTAAGCTGTTTAATCGTGCAGTATTTCCGCGCAGCCTTTTGAGGTAAATTAATTAAGACACCAGGCGATTGCATAATAATTAAAATCTTCTTGTGAACGGTGCTGGTAAAGGACGGGTAGTGACAAAGAAGGACGAGCTGTCGAGTCGAGAGGAAAAAGTAAGACAACGCCAAAGGGGATGCCGGTACGTCGAAGCGGACCGTCTGGGCATTATTCATCTTTCGTTGCAAACAAATAATAACACGCGTAAAACTTCCGTTATTCCGACACGTTGACATTTACAAAGTGACTCTTACAAACTGCTTTATCTTAAAATTATTTATTTTCGTTAAATTTAATCGCCAGTTGACCAGTATTAAGATCTTTTCTCTCCGCAAAGGAGAGGTCGCTGTATTATCCGCGTGACCAGGTCACACAGGTTCTTTTATTTCTCCCTTGTCACTCTCCCGTGGATGTCAGCACGTAATGGCAACCGTTATGTTTCGCTAAAGCGAAGATGGATTCCGTGTAGTTCGTCAAGGGACAATGTGCCCGACGGGAGGGTAGGTCAAAAAGGGAGGATGCTTTTACGATTTTCGTGACACCTGAATGTTGTCATTAACCGAACGTGAGACTTCGTTAAACTTCGACCAGTTGCCCGTGCACTCAACGTCCTTGCACTGTGAGTTACAATACGTACTAAAAGATGCGAGTTTCCAAAATACCGAATTCGCAAATAATTTCAACGAGAATAATTTACAAAGCTACCTCGTCATCGTTATTTATATGTATATTTCCTATCAGTATTTCACAATAAAATGAATAAATTACATGACGGAGAAACATTTCTTCCCTCGTTATTTTGTACATTATTTAAATTCCGTTTTCACATGTATTCATCTCATAAATTAACGTTTACTCTAAAATTAATATACGTTCTTTATACCGAGCCAAAGCCAATGATAATAATGTTTAATTAAAATTGTATTGCTCGTTTAACAAAACGGAGCTGTATGTGCGTACAGCGTACAGAGAAAATCGTAAATTATGTTTACTTTCTACACACGGTAATTAAACTAAAATATTATCTATCTTGATCTCTCGATTGAAATCCTCATTTCCATAAATCATGCCGAAGGGATAAAACAGCTCGTTGACCCTCGAAATGCCTTTGATTAATCGCATCTGTCGGTTTTCCACGGTCACGATTGTAATTGTTAATCAGAGCATAAAGTTTTTCGAGGCTTCTTTCCAGCCAACTTGCGCCGCGTCGATCGATCGATGAAATCTAATTGCAATTAATTTGTCCAGGGCGTTTCGTGACGCCCGAATCCATTCGAGCGTGCATACTCCAAATGACGTTCTATTCGAAGAAATTTCTTGCTCCGCCGTTTCATTAAATTCCTCTCGTTACCTTTACCAAGCCCTGTCGGCATTGCATCTTGAAAAAAGCCTTTGGCACACGCACCGTGCAGTATACCACCGCGTAATTTCACGCGTTTCTATTCTACGAGCAGTGTTCGATAACACCTGAAAATATACCCTCTGTTTTCGAACCCAATTTTCACGACAAGACTGTCTGCTTGCGTATTCACCTCTGGGCTGAATCTCTCTTTTCATCGTTATGGTTGTCGTTACAGCTGAAGAGGGGAAGGAAAGAACGAGTATTTCGGACCCATGATTGAGAGGAACACGCGACACGCAAAAGGAACAATGTAGACTTCGCATTCCGCAATTTTCAAGTTCGAAATGATTTCGATCGTTTCGATGTTTCGAACTTTGAGACTTTCACAATTCCTAGGTACCAAAGCTTATAAGCTTGAAAGTTCGACACCACCTACACGCGAGGACTAAAGTTTTCCAGTTTCAAGGTTTCAAAGTTCTAAAGTCTCAAAGCTGCAAAGTTACCGACTCTTAAACTCTTCGCGATAAGTTTTTATGGATTGTTAGTCCTCTTTTTGCAATTGAACGATAATTAATTCGTTTCGCATCGCTTGATCCGAGCTATGAAACTCCACTCTCTATCGCGATTCAAATTTTTTACGTACAGCATCGTTGGCTCTTCTCTAAGCATTCGACGGACGTTTTTCCTTGTCCTCTTCTCTTCCCCAAATAATTACCAATCGTGTTATAACGCATGGTTGCATGCACGGCACGCAGATTACGCGTACAAGATTTTAATTGCATCCCCGACGCAATTGACGCGGATCTAATTACGACAATTAACGCGCGTGTGTGTATACAGAGAGTCTGAATCGCTTTGAGCCTCGTTCACTCTCAAAAATAGCCTGTTATTTAAATTGAACTCGGCCATTGGCTAACTGGGAGCGATCGATAAGCGATTTCACCCTCGTCACCAGACTATCGCTCGTTTACACAACCATTTTATCGGAATGATGGCAAAAACGTCGGCCAGGAATCGCGGTGGACCGCTAATCAGTGGCGGTACGTGTAGCCGAGAAATTTCATTCCTTGGAACACCAAATACTCCATGGTCTTATTCGTTAAATCGATGCTCCTCACCGTGGAGAACAGAGCCACGTATAAAAAATTCTGTTAGAGTGCTCGCAATACGTCTTTATTGTTCATTGTTGTTTCGTTTCTATTTTAATGTTTTATGTTCGGTATGTCTGTCTATCTTTGGCTTCTGTTCGACGCGTGTATTTTAGGTGAAACTATACATAAAAGAAAAGTTAAACGCCTCCTCTCTGTAATCGATTTTCGTACGTATCTCTCGTTTCGCTTTTCGTCGTTGGTTTCGTCTGGTCTGTTCGCTAATTGATGCGCATATTTTCGAGGGTTTAGGTTGTCACGGACAAAAACCTCGAGATGGAAAAACTCGTTAGTTTTCGTAACAATAGTACCTCGAGTGGCGGTGATGTCTGTGTGCCAGTTACGACGGTGGTTACGCTCGACTCGTTGATTAAATTCCTCCGCGATTAAATAAAATATCAGGCTCTTCCTTGGTCTACTGGCTGCAAGAAGCACGCCCGGTATTGGTAAACGAATGATCGATTCGTTTACACGGTAAACCCATACATTCTCCAAAAATCGTTTGTTGGTCGAATAAATAACGAAACGAGAAAGGAGATTAAACGTCGATTAATCGAAAAGTCGGGATGCTGAGATGCTTGATTGGAAAGGTGGGAACAGTCGCGTAGGCTGAGAAGAATAGACGGTAGTGTAGAATGAGCCACGACCCTGAAAATCGGCGAGGTTTTCGGTGTCGCTTCCGGTCGTATTACAGCAACTGAGCGCCGCTCCCTCGGGATTACACGAACTGCCGGCGGTGGCAGATTGCTTGGCAAATGGGATTGTGCAGCCAAACAACTACTAGCAGTTACGAGAGATTGGTATCGCGAAACGATGGCGGCGGAGTGCATGTCGGCCAGAGGGAGAAGCGAATCGACTCAAGTTTTTCCATATTTGCATTCACCTCGAACTCCCGCGAAAGATATTCCAATGGTGGTGCCACGAGCTGTCGGAAGTGCGAATAACTTTCGCCGGTTGAATATCCTTCGCGGTATTGTTTCTTCTTCCGGTTAACCTTGCGCGAAACGACGCGGAAGTGAATGCCGTTTCCCCGGTTTCCTTAAAATGCAAAGCGATCTTCGTGTTTCTCGTTGAACGTTTTAAAGCGTTCCGCAACGAAACGTTGAGGGCTCGTTGTCTTTTTCCCTTCTTATAGCGTGTATCTAACGTCGACGCAAGTTTCTCTTATCCCCGGAACTTTCAACCCTCTGTTGCGTAATGTACTCGATCGGGAACTCGATAAAATCAATCCCTGCGGAGCTCTTCGCGGAAATTTTACAAGATTTGCGCTCGAGGTTTCTTCTTATGGGAACATTTAACAGTTTGTACAGGTACACCAAATAAAAGACAGAAAAGTACGCGATTTGTATGTCGCTCGAAGAGAATTTTTATCAATATAACCGCAATTAGGAGTAAAAAATTGACGCGAAAGAAATTGTAATTGACTGAAATTACTTCCTCGGATTTCATCATCTAACGAAAAGCTTGTGAATTATGCTACGAATATTTTCACGCTACCAGACAATTTCCTCAGAAATAAAGTTCGTGACGTAATAATCGGCCATCTATAAGAAGCACCGACGTCCCATTCTTTCCGTCTGACACCCTCGATTCTTCGTCCGTGGAAACAAGGAATCGCAACTGTCCCCGCAAAAGTGCTCGTTAAAAGCATCGGAAGGTTGATATATTTTTCAAATTATGACACATTTCGCGGTGAAAGGGCCATACGTCTTCTCTTTCTCGCCCAATTTTTCTCAATTCTAATTCTCCTGACGATCGAGCCACTCGACTACTCCCACGAATGAACAGATCAGAGAATTACACTCTTCAAATTATGTAATAAGACGTCCACATTTATCGACTAGGATCTCGTGGCAGGATGTACGAATCCTTTTCTCAACATATTAATACAAAAGCTGAGCGAAATAGCTCCTCGTGGAATAGTCGAGGTGGAAAAAGAAGAGGAAGACTGAAACGAAGGAAACAGAGATCATTTCTCCGTGGAGAGCTCGAGCATTTGCCTAAGCGACAGCACGATTCCGGTTCCGTGAAATCCAAGTGTCCGGCCTCGACGGAGGCCGCATTTCACACGGTACATCCGCACGTTCGGAAGCATCGTCCGGGACACCGGAAGTAAGTGGGCAGGAATCGATCGATAGTTCCTTCCGGGCTTGGCACGGTCAGCCCGGTAACATTCGGGTACACGCGACTGCATCGTCGGACACTGACGTCTCTCTGCGCCGACAATCGCATGCATTATGGTCATCCATGGATCCCGAAGGCTTCGTCGGTGTTCGGACTTCCACCGATCTAACGGATTTATGACGCGGACGCCTCGTAAATCTTTCACCACCAGAACGATAATACCGACGACAGCTGACCAACAGGCTACTCGTAATCCCCTGGCGTTGTTTATTATACCGCTAAGGAAAATACAAAAAATTACGTCCCTACGACCCAGAAGATCGGTGACCTTCCGGTAGAAGGCATCCATTCGTCCCTGGACTTGGGAAGATCTAATCGTTATCAGCCCCAGCAACTCCTAAGCGCCTCGTGCGATGAACATGGAACTCGAGCGCAAAGAAAAAGCCCAAGAGAAAACGCATTTAATAATGCTCAAGTCTAGAGTTGAACCTCCTCGATGAATTGTATCGCGAAGAGTAGGTTAGGTGTTACAATCATCGCGCCTCTGGCTGATTACGTCGGGGAATAAGAGGCTATGGGCGCTAATGGCCTCGATATTTATGATACACGAGTGTTCCGTGCATAACTTACGCTACACGACCAAATTGAAACGTTTCAGCAATTCTTCGTACAATTTCTTGCACGTCGGTTAAACAAGCACACCGTTCCTTGGCAATACTGTTCGCCGTACGTTCGTTGCCAACGAGTCTTCGAGCTGTTCGAATGATCCTGTCAATGAGCTTGGCCTCTGTGTTCACAGGCGCTATCTGATCATCGGTTACGATTTTCGGTGACAGGAAGATTAACGTTCGTACGCGTTGTACAGCGGCTCGCCGCAAGGGATGAATATAGTCGCGATGGGACGCATATCCTTATTGGCTGATGTTTCATGGCTAGACTGTTAATTCCCCACCGTTTGACGTTGAACGAGAATATCCTGATACTGGATATATACCGTTTTAGGTAATTCGATGATGTTCGCGGTCCGTTACTGTTGTCGATTAGGACCATACATCGAACAGAATTGAACGCTATATAATAACGTCTCGAAATCGTAGCGTTTCCTACAAGAAAGAATAAAGAAACGGTGTTGTTATTTAACCGTGGCGCGATACGAGTACTAACGACTGTCGCGAGGATCGAGTGTGCTGCTTAGATAAATTGTATGACCCGAGAACCGCAGTCGTAACTTCGAAATGACCACGATAGACACATTTATGCGTCGGCGTTACTGCAAATTGAGGAGAGTGCGTTTATTTCACGGCGCAGGCTAAGGGGATCGGAAGCGTACGGTGCGATACTTGGGTATCTACTAGTCGTGGAAGCAATTTTGACGACGTTCCTTTAGTCTGCTCTAATTTCCTTCGAGGCCTACGGAGTGCCCTGCGAGGCACTCGTAACTTCTCTACAGGCGTCCCTTTACGACTCATCGTAACGCAGCGTTTCGTTGCCGTGCTCCATTCGCGTGACCATGTTCCTATCCTTCCTTCGTGGCCACGTTTCGAGACTATACCTCTTTCTTCTTGTTTCGAAGAAAAAATTAAGCTGGAACGACGAGAAATAATTGTACGAAGACATCGATCATGATACAGAAATGAAACGAGAAGAAATTCTCGATTCTCATCTCCAGAAACGATTAAACTTTCAACGTTCGTCGTTCTACAAATCAATTTCTATCCGTAGCGTTCGAGCTTGAAATATGTAACGAGCAATCAGACCGAAGATACACAGAGATTCGATTCGCAACGATCGTTATTACCAAGTTTGTTACATCGTTAAATATACAACTTACTCGGGAAAGTCTCCCCGAGGTTTGCCTGCAGAAGGCCAACCTGTGAAAGCCTCGAAGAGCTCGACATCGATTTCCACTTTCCCATTTTTCTTCCCCGGTGAAGAACGAGGTTTTGTTGCCTGCCGTTGCGCTTTCCGCGCGTAAAGTGAAAGAAAAGCTTTCCGTGTAATTCGATAATTCGCAGCGACGTCGACGTGGGAAATACGATCGCAGTCTCGCCGTGCGCGCAATTATAATCCCTTCGATGTGCATCGTTGGGTAGCATAACAAACCACCCCTCCCAGAGGCACGACCACCCTTTACTCTTACGCCGTTCTCGCGGCGCGGTGTCTCGACGGAAAAGCTCGGCTCGAAAGTTCGCTCTGGTGTCGACGACAAAGGTGCCGGCCACTCGCCAGAATCGGAACGCCCTTATAATGGGAATTCGAAAACAATGCAGCCCGCTATCGAACTGGCCCCATTCATGCACCGGGTGCTTGAAAAGTTACAGCAAGGTTTAGTATTCCGCGGGAGTGTCGAGTTGATCGTTATTACGCAGTGTTGCGAAAGGAATTCCAGGAGGTTTCGCGACAGTTGGAAAGAACGTTTCGCGAAACAGAGCAGAATCTCATTCATGATCCTCTGATCGTCCGTATAGATTTATCTTTGTACGCTGTCCGGCTGCGTTGATTCTATGATATTTGTTTTCTACTCGTCCAGCCAGGCTCCTTTCTTTCTCCGTGCGTCTCAAATCGGACGGTTTTGATTCCACTTGTCTGACCAAAGACAGCAGCTACTTCACTTGTTCGTTCAACGATGATACTCGTTCCACCTGTCCGGCGAAAAATGTTCTCATACCTCTCGTCTAGGAACGAAGCTTATTCTTCTATTCCGACCTGTTGTTTTACTCTTATACGTCTGGCCAATGGAGAACCTATTCGTCTTACGTGAGTTACGAGGGAGCACTGAACTTGGCCCTCGCTTTCAGTTTAATCATCCCATTGCAGGGGCTTCTGCTGCTATGTGTGAAATATTAAATGTAATAGCTCGATAATTTTCGAAATATAACGTTACAAAGCTTGCATTATATACTATGAATATCAATCCTTGTCATCGAAGCGGCCGCAGCGCTGATGGCGCAACGTGGTTATCGTTACAGAATATTACCCGGGACGTAATTAATTTGACATCGAATGCAATAACGAAGTAGACAACTTTAACGCGAAGCACAAGATAAAGCAACCAAGTATGGCAAAATTTAAAAAGTTTCAAAGGGATCTTATGGACAAATTTCCCGCGATTAATGTTTTCGATTAAGGGTTAACGATGCACACAGCGCGATACACGGTCGCAGTATCGGTGTTTTAATTGGTGCAGGATCAATGGAAGCAGCCAGTCGCATGGGCGAGGGGTTAAAGGGGTGTTACAAGTTGCAGACAATTTGCTGGCGCTCCTTTTTACATCGTAGCTCGCCTGGCGAATGCTGAGACGAGCAGGATAGGAAAGACAGGTTTACGCTCGACTCGAACTCACGCTGCCCGATATTTTATCATCTTTCGTTTTATTCGCACGGACAAGCTCGAAGTTACACGCCCGGAAAGCTGGAAATATCCGAGAAAAATCTGGTACGCGATTGCCAAGCAAATGCGTGCTGTGCGATAAACTTTTATGGTACAGAGAGCGAGTCGCGGGACTAGGACGAGAGTTATATTTCTCTTTTGATCGAAGGCAAAGGAGGGAAGCAACGGAGAACGTTCCATGGTTCAATGGGTTTTAATTTCACAAGGCACGTTTTCTGAAGTGTGGCGTTGGAAAAGTACAATATCGCTTCCTTTAAATGCAATTCTTTTTCGAGGAACCTGATTGCAGCAGGAAACGCCATAGACACTTGCCACCACAAACAATTGCAACTTGGCAAAATAATATTTCGCAAACGGTCGATATCTTGCGGGACTTCCTAATACCCATGGTCGAGGTAACGCCCACTCCACCAGACGTATACTCTGTATGTCTTAGGATAATAACGAGAGCATCAACTACGATCCAATATACCAACCGGTTACAGATCACCCGGTATACACACTCAATTGCACGCGACAGTATCTACGTTTTCACAGGTCAGGTTGTGTAGCAACACATACTCACACGCATAACCGCAAGCGTAACTCATGCATACGCGTATTCACATGGGCATGCCGTAACCGCATGATTTATCGTCTTAGGTGCCTAGACGGCACCTCGGTCCACTTGTATCATCGGTTTTCCTTCGATCGTATAACCCAACCCCTTTGGTTTCCTCCCCGACGCCGACGGCACGGCCAGAAGACATGACCGATTTCAAACTGCCTGGAATTTTTCTTGGCGCATCACAAGAAGGATTCATTTTCTAAAAATAAATTCTTCGTCCACTGATCGATTAAGTCCCTACGTATCTTTAGCACGCCAAAGGTACACTTTCTAATCCGAGCGGTTTCTCATATACTTCCATTGTTTTCCATGGCCACCAAGGAAATAACCTGTAATATCATCGCGGAGTGGAACGATTCTGTTTCGTGGAAGAGTCTTAGAGAAGCTCGTTCATACGCCGAGCACATCCACAGCATGCAATCGAGAAAAGCAATACGGGGATGCAGAAACTTATGTCGACAAGTTGTTAGTTTCACCTGTTATCAATAGAAAAGTTCTCGGGCGAGAAAAGTAACATTTTCTGTATGCATTGCGTGTAACTCAATAATACAGGAGCACGATATAGAACAAATATATAGGTGGTTCCGCAAAGTTTGAAATTCGTGGAGGGAAAGTTGGTCTCGGGGTGAAAAACGAGAGGTTCGTCATTTACCAACTTTATCCATCGTATTATGGGTATATTTTGTTACCATTCGAACAGAAAACCATAATCGACGACGCGTAGCGAGCCTGTACAGCGATCAAGTTTCAATCAGACTCCATTAGGAAAAAGAGAACTGAAACGAAACATCGAGTGTCCTTTGCCTCTCTTTTAGCCCACGCCGGTCCATCGTGACTCGCATCCGTATCACTTTACCTCTCGTCGTTTCCAACGCAACCTATTTTTAACCTTCTCACTGCTGAATTAATCAGTGGTGGGAAAAGCTTCTGTACCGAATTAAATTCGCAATTTAATTTTTAATAATTATACTCACAGATATATTTAAAATTTCAATAAAGAAGAGTAAAATCTTACGGATTTACTCACGGAAGGCAAAAGGGTAATACACCTCGTATCTTGAATTCTAGATTTATACATTTTAAAAGTATACTTTACATTTTAAATATTTGTCTTGGGTACCTTGTTTAATACTCGGTATCTCTACATTTTAGTACGGTGATTATAATTTCGTAATGTAAAAATGGCAAAATCCAACAATTATCCGAAGTGATATTTTACTCGTGTGCTCGAGCGAACATTGAGAAGGTCAGCAAGTTTTTATGCGGAACTATGCGCTGCTTCGCGAACTCTGTTTGCGTCGAACATCGAAAAAACCTGCAGATTCGGCCGAGTATTTTGCGAATATTTTTTTTTTTCCTCGGAATCGCCATGAATCAACCGAGAGATTTCGTCCACGTTTTACAGGTTCGCTTTTACACCTTCCCTTCTTTTTCGTCTTTTCCACGATCCTTCGTTCCCTTTTTTTTTTTCCTCTCCGTCTTCGCGACCTGAAAGTCCGAAGTCCTGCTCGCACTGCCTTTTCATTTAGAATTTAATGTTTCAGCTGTTCACTCGGAGCTCTCCCTGTTCACCGTGGCTACGAGCTCTTCGAGGAAACGAGGTCGTGGTATAAAAGATATTGTAGAAGAACAAAGGGAGAGGGAAGACGTGAAGTAGAACGCAGGGCGGGATAGAGTCGTTGAGAAAGTTTTTATCGGGCGGGAGAGGGATGGGATATGAAGACGAGGCTCGTGATCGATTTTCGCGATCGGTCAAGTGGTCCAGAATACTTTCGTGGTAATTTTTGCGTTTGGTGTAACACCAGGAAATTTGTCGACTCGACTTACATTATTAAAACTCTCGAGAGTTGGCGGAGTGGCGAGTAGAAATCCCGAAATACGCGAAAATGTTTTAATTCGGAGCTTTGAAGCACGCTGTCGCGAAGGACGCCTTTCCAACTAATACTCGGTCGAAGCTGCTGAAACATCGATTGATAATTAATTCGTCTGGGAAGGAAGATACGAGGGCCGTATAATTATATCGATTGTCGTCGATTCCCGACGCAGAACGAAAGAGGCATTCGAACGCGATTTGATGCTGAATCGATACGATAATAATTGGGCCGCGTGCGTGTAATAGAATTGCTGGTGTACCTCGAGCTATATACATAGAAATTTAGGTTGCAGGACTATAATAGGTGATACACACTTAACTGCTGGCCGAATGGCTCTCAGGGGTGCTTCGCGATAAACGTGTGGCAATAATCGTACCTTTTATTTACCAGAAACGAAGGTTCTCGAATGGCGCGCTGATTTCACGGTAAAAAACGCTATCTACGCTGTTTCCAAAAATTTCTAGCTCTGCGGATACGTTCCCGTGGACGTTGGAATTTTTTAGCATCCTTAGATTTTGTTACTCGATTTTATTACTAATAGATTAATTATTCTAGAAACGCAGAGAAAATGTCAAGGTTAACGTAAATCTCCGAAAGAGTCTTACGTGTATTTTTCTATGTAAATTATGCCTATCGACTTATTACGATCGCTGTCTTCGGTGTTCTGCCTTTCGATAGCATCCGTGTCATTTTCTGCTTTTACTCGCCGTCGTAAACTAAGCTTAACCTGACACTTCCTCCAATATCCGATATAAGGCGAGGAGAATGCGTCGACCGAATTGTAGCTTGATCCAACATCAATATTGATTAAGTACACAAGGGGAGAAAAAGTATAACTTTGCTCTCGAGGTGACGCCTCGCGATATCCGACACATCGCGATCGGATTAAATCTGAAGTGTCTTTGCTTTAACGGATGACACTGCTGCGAAAGATCGCGCTATTCATTGTTCTTCCTGAAAAAATCTGCGCGTGTCGCTCTGATTCCAGACAAAAATGTAAATTTCATCTTTATGAAATCTTACAAAACTCCTACTTTTAATCGTGTCAGTCCGCAACTTGCTCTAATTACAAACATCACTTCTCGACTTGCTCGAATAACAGGTCCATTTTATTATGTTGCAGCTGCGGAAAACTTCGGGCTGAGACTCGAGTCGCGCAGATCCTAAAAGGACACTTAATTCCCAACGAAGACGAAAGCGCCAAAGAGAGCGAAGGGAAATCCCACGGATTATTTCTCATGTCTGGCACGTCTAACGGCACGGGATGAACATTTAGAAAGCTTTATGAATCGCGCTCAAGGCCGGTAAGTGAAGCGTTTATTTCAGTTTTAATCGCTCTGTTTGTCTCGACGATAAACCTCGAGAACCGCGTCTTTTCCCACAAGCTTACATCCATCGCTGACAAGTGTCCATTTATTCCGTGGACCGAAATGAGTCCCGTGGTAAATTTCGCCGTTCCCCAGTCTACCGTGCGAATCATCACCCTTTCTTCCTTCGAATGAGTCTGGCCGCCGGCAGAGATGGCGAACGACCATAGAAAATTACGTTTCGCGCGCGTATTCTTAAGACAGCCATCCAGTGGATACCATTGCGAAAAAAACGTGTACGTTTCATGGTTAAAAATCGTGGATTTTGTCACCAGAATTACCACGAATTAGAAAAGAAGAAATAGGAATTCATTAGGGGCAGGGGACAGTCGATGAGCGATTGTGTTCAACTTATGCGATACGTTTCTACTTGCATCGTCGTACGGTTATCCGTTGTCAGTGGCAATGTGGAAACACATTCAGACCGCGGTATTATCTATAGCGCGAAGTTTCTAGTATATATGCCTTTTATTACGAGCGAAGTTTACAACCGATGCAGTTAACAGTTGTTGCAGTTTACACCCGCACGACTGACTTATCTCCGTACACTTCTACTGATGCCTTCTAACATTATCTACCATCGCTACGGTCGTATCTAAAACTATCTGCTCTTGCGCCACAGAAGTTCAGACGCAGCAGATGTCAAGGCTTAAACTTAGTTCGCGATTACACATATATACTTTCAGCAGAAAATTCAAAATTGTGGTCCAGTATGGATCCGAAATTCGGAATCGCTTCGATAGCAAGCCTAACGACGCTCGGCGCGCTCTCCTTTGTTCCATTCCACTAGATCTACATAAATTGAAAGTTCTTTTCAACTTTTCATATTTAATGCCCCTATCTATTTCATTGCCATTCGGACTTTTCTGATAGCGACGTAAGAAAGCACCAGGGATTACCGATAACGAATGCGAGGTTCACAATTCCGCACGGGGATGCGATAAGGAAAGTTTCGAGGAAAAGCTCCACGTTACTTCATAAAGTCCCGACTGTTTCTCCACTTTTCACTCAAAGGCATAAAAGCAATGGAAGGTGGGCGGAGGTTGAATTCTCCGGTAAACGAAGGATTATTCGTCCGCCTTGATAAACCACGAGCCTGCAACGAAACTCGTTGCGTTTATTGAAACGAAGTTAAATCCCGCAAGGATAGCCGAGAGAATCGAAAACAACCGGACAGTAAATTTACGTTATCTTCTCATCTTCTTGAAAATCCCCTTCCGTCCCAGGCGCGGGGAATCTCTGCGAGTTTGCCGGGGGAAACGTAAAGAGGAAATTACGTCTGTAATATTACCAGTCACAGACTATTGACCCCTTATTCCGGTCTGAATGATAACTTCATTCGGTCCCCAATATCAGTCGTCGTGAAAACGTGAAAGGTCTATCGAGGGTCTATCGGGAACGAATCGTGTCGCGATCATTTGAAGGATTGTGTTTGAAATGTACTCACATTTTTAAACAGCTTACTTAACTCTCCAAGCCCGATAAATTTCAATAATTTTCTGTGTACGCACGAGTAAGAGAATTTCCGAAATTCTATCAGTTTCCATACTCTGACTCCTCGTTCGATGTATCATATTTTTAAGGAAATCTCTGGCTTCAATTTATCATCGTGTCGAAAGATTTTCTCTTCGGCTTGCCGGAGGAAGCCAACAGCGCGTTAATTTTCCACCGATCCGAAGCGTCACGTCCGTTTCGGTGATCCTCGTAGCGTGAAGCAAATAAAGGAAATCGTCCAGGATGAAGCAACGGACAAAAGAGAAAAAAAACCAAGCACCAGAAGTCTCCTCGAGGTAATCTAATTTGCTGATGCGACAAGGGGACGCTAAATTGTCGGGAACGGGGCACATCGATCCACGCTGGAAAATTGGGAATACCTTGGTCCAATCTGAAATCAAACCGCTCTGCGGGGAATCAAGATAAGGGCGGCTCTTCGTTCGTCTCGTTTCTTCCCGCGGAAATAGCGATCGCGAACGTCGACGGTTAGGATCGTCGAGTGGATCTCTTAAAATTTCTCAGAGTGCCGGTGCAAATTCATCGACTGCGCATTCGAGTGGGGAAAGGATCGTTCGCGTCCCTTATTCGTATCCTTTCACCTCTCTCAAAGACGCGAGAAACGAGTTCAACGACGAAACAATGAACTCTCTCGTTACACTGCAGAACATTCGACAAACGTACTTTTTTTCGACCTTTATTTTACGTTCCTTCATAAAAATTCCTCCGAAAAACACGGAAACCACAATTTTGTATAAAGCATACATTATTCATCGGTCTTGAGGTAGCTTATGCATTTAAAACGCACGCGAATATGGGAAACGTATGCGCAACATATGCAGAATATCGTTCATAAATTGATGCAATTATATTAACATTTCATTTTGCATAAGCACATAGATATATTCTGCGTACGTTAGCCATATATTCTGTAATATTCACTTCCAAAATCCACTCTCTCGATTTCACTGGTATATTTGTTTGGATAATGTCAGTAATGGACGTAAAAGTAAACTTTTTTTTTTTTTTTTTTTTAATAATAATAATAACGGTTTTCTAATGTTTCCGTATTTCGCGACGTGCCGTGGAAAACAGCAGAAACGTGCAGAGACAATGCAAGGCTGCTACGGAGAATCTTCTTACGTATCCTATTTCTCCTGCGAGGATTCTCGTCATCCGTGGTACCATAAGCACTATTAATATTTAATAATAGAGGAGAAGTAAAGCCTGGATAAGATACGCGTTTCTAGATGCATGCATATTGAACGCGCAAACATGTAGAAAGGAAAAAGAGACATGCAAATACGAGAAACGTGATAGCAAAGCTGAAAATATGAACCTTTTACCTTGGTAAAGAGGGTAGGAGATCGAAATATATCTGGTTGAATTACTCACGCATGCTATCTTCGAGGAGAATGGGGATTCAGAGGTTGCAGACATTCGTCTAGGTGAAAAATAACTTTCAGGTGGAGGAAATAGTGTGCGAGACAGATCGAAGCTTTCGCACCTCATACAAAACACGTAAATGATATCCGTTAGTTCCGTCGTTTCATTTGCGTTAAATACCAAGAACAACTCCCTTTTCTGAATTCTTAACGACACGTACGTGAACGTTGACCTAACCTACCTGGTCAGCGCCAACTTTCGACAAACTCCCCGATGTGGGTTAAACGAGGTCGACGGAACTTCAAACTAGTAAACATCCTTAACAATTCATGAAACATTCTTTTAAAATTCAAGTCTGCAGAACCCTTGCTTACGTTCGTCTAAGTTTTCGCAGACTTCCTTCATCACTCCTACTGAATTCCTTGATGTGCCAATTAACGTAGTAAACGATCGAGCTACTTTTTAGTCGATAGTTAGCCTAATCGTTAGGTTAGGATAGGATAGCTTGTCGATGCTCGACAGCTATCGCGCGAAAACTCTGTCGCCGAGCTGTTAAACGTTATTAGAAATTCATCGAGCCACGGGAAGCGACGAGAAGAGGCGAAGAAAGGGTCAGAAGGCAGCGAAAGCGAGAGAACCGTGCCTGGCGGACTCACAATCAATCTCGTCCCTCCTCTGTCCTCCTTTTTGTCGGGCTCCTCTGGACCGAAAGCACGAGAGCTCGAAAAGTTCGCGAGTGGACAATACTCCTCGTTGCAATGAACAAAAAAAAAGAAAGAGAATGGCGGCGAGAGGAGGGGTGGAATAAAGCCGGGCAAAGAAGGGGGTTGGAAATAAAAGAAACTCGAGGAACTCGTCGGCATTCACCACCCTTCGCGCCCGTATTCTTTAGCCCGTGTCGCGGCCGTTGACGAGTCTGGTGTCGCTCGACAACTTTTCCTTCGGTCAAACAAGCCAATGTTTACCAAGATCGACAAAGGAGAAGGCCTTGGGATAGAGGGGGGATGTAAGTAATTTCGAGACGTCGAGCTACGTTTACATTAGAAACACGGTGTCGCTTTAACTGCGATCGGCACGTCGCCTCGTATAATCGATGATTTCTCTCCCTTCCTCTCTTCCGAGTCGGAAGCGAAAATCGAAACTAAATGAGATTCCGCCCGATCCTGGTCTTGCTCGAGACACTTTCGCGTAGGCAAATAGGTTCTCGTTCTAGGGAGTAGAGGGTTAGATCGCTGAGGAAATGCACGCGCGAGCATTGATTTTGGCTGGAGCGTATTCCTGCATTGGATTTTTGAAGATACCGCTCGAGATTCTTACAATTATTGCCGTCCGTGGCTTCGAAATGTGAAACGTGTCCTTTTAGATAAGGTTCTCGAGGTTGGAATCATTTCCAATGGCCGGACACGTAGCGAAGTGACCCTCGATAGCCAGTTCAGTTTAATCCGATTATAACAAGGAATAGCCCGGAACTGCTCGCGGTATCGAAACGCTGGACGCTGACGCTATAAACGTCGCTCATTTGCAACGCATAATCTAGGAGAGAGTCGAAGCTTGATACAAATTATTATTCCAATAAGTCAAACATCTCGTTTAATAAATGTATCACGACATTAAATCCAGGTTATTCCGGGAATCTCGTTATCGAGGATTCTATTCATCTCAAAGAGCGACGAACTAATAAACACCGAACGCAATTAATTTTACCGAGAATTCTTCGCTCCCTCCGTTTCCTTTTTCATCATGCTCAATTGTAGATTTATTGGCACAGAAAATGCCGATAAATGTCCGGAAGCATCGTTTGCCGTCATTCGAAAAGAAATAGAAATGAAGACATTTTACGAATAAACACGCTAACATAATTTATTGATAAAATTTATTCATCCCATCGTGCGAACTTGGATGAAAATGTAAATGAAAAATATGAAACTTGGCGTTCGCGAATCGTACCTAGGGATCCATCTTTTTAATTAAAAGCAATAGCGTGTCGATAATGGAACATTTTGCTGTAATTGAAGATAATTTAAAAATTTCCATAAATCTCGGACGTTCGCGAGTCGAATTCGACGTTAAAACGGTGATCTGATTCTCGACTACGAAATCGTCCAAGGAACATTGTAAACGAATCTCTATAACTGCGCTCGAGATTGCAAAAGTACGAACTTTTTCTCGTTCTGTGACGAACGGAGTTAATTAACGATACCTTCGACTTCCTCATCCTTTCTTCGTCGCCCAAGAGAGAGAAAAGAAACTCGTACTGGGATTTTAATGAGATTTACTTCCTTCTATCCGGCATCGGAGTTAAAATCCTTTACCTCCGTTTCGTGTTTCCACTGGTCGAAAAAAACGGGCAAATTGATGACTGGCCACACCAAAAACTTGACGGTTTCGTAAGTTTTACCGAAGAAACTTCGTACCAGAAATAAGAATAAGGCAAGCTAGAAATGTAGTTATCGTTAAAATAGAAAAGCGACGAAATGTTCCTTCGTTAGTCCGAGATTTCTCTAGTATTAAAGCGGAGTAACGTTCAAAGCATGCTAAAATGAATGTTCCTTTCAACTCAAAGGACATCATTTTCCCCATACGAACAATTTCCTTCGTTTCCGACGGAAAAGAAGGCAGCGGAACTGGTAAATTATACGTACTGTGAAATTATATTAACTCCATTAATATAATCAAAAGCCTAAATGATGATGAAAGCATTTCGTGGTGTACTTTTTGAAATGGACCCTCGGACGACTTTAAACATTTAAAAGTATAATTCTGTACAAGTTTCAGGCTACTTCAGAGCGCAGCCATGACAGATATTTAGAAATCGAAGGACAGATATCGGCGACGTGACATCTCGAATCCCTTTCTTCGGTCGAGTGAAATGTTATTAATGTCGCGTTACATTCGAAGCCGTCTTGAAAGCATTCGCGACACGACTGGAAATGGAAAGTCTCTTCTCGAATACAGTCGCGCGTCGTCCAATATTAAAAAGCATCATTTCCTTGAAATTATTGAAAGGAGAGAGATAGAAAGAACGAACGGCATAGATTTACGATCAAAGGATCGAAATGAAAATTCCCGATTGAGACTAAACTCGATTCTGAATAAACTCGATATTGAAATGACAAAAAACGATTGCTTCGTTGAAGATAATTGTTATGTTTTAATTTAGACCCTGGTACAATCACACGAAGACGGAAGAAATTTCTACGTTTCGTTTCTTTTCCCTTTATTTTTCGTCGTGTAAAGAAGGACCTACGTCTCGAAATTTTTCAATTAATTTAATTAAAAACAGGGATTTAATTCTACAATAGAACGTAAGGCGTGAACCTCTATTTATCATTTTATATTTTAAGCAGCTTTTACATCAAACACGATGGTTCGAGTTGACGCCTTAATAATACGATCTCTCCTCGTTCAAAATAAACAGCATAAAATCGCTCCCGTCAGCTCGAGAGACACCCACTAAAATGTCTTTGTTGAAAATGTACGAAATTAATGAAAGCCAAACAGCAGTAGCAAAGCATAAGAATAACCTTTTATAGACGGTGATTGCGCTTCCATTTAGAAAGGTACATTCGTTCTATTTATAGAACAAACACAGACGGAATACCGAAACATGTTACAGAATTGATTATTCGTGTAACCACCCTCTACTCAAACTGTGGGCGTACAATTGGCGTAAATGAAAGGAAAATATACTAAAAGTAGGTAAGTTACTGTCTGAAAAAAAGTTTCTCCGTGGAAATTATTATAATTTCAGTATATTATACTTTCACAACCAACTTATTCGTAGATGTTCGAATGCAAAAGTAATATGAAATATCTTCGAGCGACTATTTATCGATATTAAAGCCAATCTGGTCTTCGTTGGCAAGAAATTGATGCAAATATACGTCAGAACATCGGAACGGAAAATTTATTCCGGTCTCATTATTTTAAACAAATTGGATTTAGCGTTCTCGCTCGAGAAACATTTCGAGTATTCCTCGTTTGATGATGGTAACGAGAACTGATTTAAGGTTCAACCTAGACGCGGTAAAATTGAAAACAAGTTCGCGCTTGAATAGTGCATACTAGCTTCGACGTGTAACTTGCCAATTTTTTAACATCGCTTCTGATGTTTGTTACGTCGAGTTGGCAACGAGTGGACAATGTTAAAACAAAGAGTGAGTGAGTTTTGATCGTAATCGGCGTAATGCGAACATTTGTTTCGTCGCGAGAAACATTGATTTCGCGGTTAATATTTTCGTGCACGCGTGCTCGTAGGCTTATCGAGACCGACAAGATCTTTGTGGTTCGCCGAGGCGTGCGCCAATGATTCGTAACTAAATGCAAATGCGTGTGGGCACCGCAGTAAATGCAAATGCAAAGAGACGTCGTCGTCGTCGTCGTCGTCGTCTCAACTTTAAGCTGAGCTAATGCATTCAAGTGCACAGAAAGCTACGCGGTTCGTCGACCCTATGCGAGCTGTAAGCTACAACCTTTCGTGCAAAGTCCTGGCTGCGTCGCTCTATTTAATTACCGCCGCTTCCGAGTGCCTCTGATGATGCGTTCACGGAACAAATTTTCTCGTGGAACTTGGTCGCAAATCTGTTACGACGCGTCGATCACGCAAAAGATCACATTCCTACGATCGAAAACGAGGCTATCCGAAAATATCTAGGATATAAAACTTTCAATCGAGCTCTCCGTACATCTACTCTAATCTTTTTGGCAGCAAAAGAATAAATGCATCGGACGATAAATCGAAGTGTCGATAGAATAGTGATGGTTATTAGCAAATTTAGTGCAAGCTAGATCCCACCGCAATTCCCATGTTTAACGTGGACCGACACATTATTCGGGCGTAGGTAATTTGTCGGCGTTTACACACATGCAAATATACACGGGACGTACATAGCAGGCTGGAGCTGCATTTATCTGAAGTTCGATTATCTGGCAGCATACCTGTAATAACTAACCGGGCCTGGATGGAATTTCCACTAATCGACCGTGACGGTAATGGAAATAAATGAATGCTTCCAGCGTTGCAACCTTTATTAGATTCACCGAGCGATGACGTGGTTAAAAATATCGCTTAAATATTCCATTTTGAATTTGATGATACTTTAACTGCAAGACTCAGATTCTTTCCATTACTCAGCTACAGCTTGAAATACGTATAGACGTTGCACGTTGACTCTACTTTTTGTACAATATAAGCTCGCGAGAACCCTCGACAGACGAAATATTGAATTTTACACCAGACGGTCCGTAAAGCTCCAGCATCCGATGGCTCCGAACGAAACGTTGAGGAGCTTTTAGAAATGACGTCGTTCCGGTGCGTCCATTTGTTACGACGCCGTCGGAAATGATTATCTGCTCGTATAATTTGCAATATTGCCGTGCCCGGTGGGCGTCGTTGTGTCGTATTTATCTGCATAACGCGCGTCGGAACGTCGACAATCAAGGGATTGACATTACCGCGTTCCGCGTGTTGTGCGCTCGACCTCTTTGCCGTGTATTTGCATACGCGCGTACGCCACCACCGCGATACTGGAATGCATTAACCCCCCCGAGCTTAACGTCGAAGGGACACCGTCGTCTCCAAACTACTCTCTATTTGCATTTCCCAATGTCCGTGGTTCTGTCGCGATGAGAGAGCTGGTCCAGCACCGCGAGGGCTACGGCTCCGTTTCGCCCAGTTTCCAAATATTCAATTATTTAATTAAACAGGGCACACTATTTCGAACGAACGTATACCCCTCGAAACAATCGACTTTTCGATCTTACCATGCAAGCGACATTATGATCGCACTGACGCGGACGGCACGTACATTTCCAAGATTCCGACGTTATGGAGCCGACAAAACTCTGCTGCAATTGCCGCGCAGGTTGTGTACGCGACTCTGAAAAGCCGCCGTTTCGGATAGCTTTCACGGTGTTTCACGGTGTCTAGGTATACGTTTCAGTGTTCTCATTAGCAAGAGAAACGGCAGGAAATATTTATACATAACGTTTCTCGGTATTTACGTTCGACAAAGGATAGAGAACGGACCGCGATAACGCTTCGCGGTGTTAAAACGATACCGGCAAAACCAATCCTCTATCTCTTAATGCGTACAGTGCTCGCGATATTTATCATTTATGCTCGTTCTTTGATTCGACGCGATATAAATCCCAATACTAGCAAACGCCCAATTAGAACTGTGTTTATAGCACCCTTGCGAGCTTACGTCCTCCACACTGATAAACAAATAGATGAAGTGAAATTGCGTAGGATCGTGGAATGAGTAGTCTGGTGGTGAGAAATGCATTCGAAATTATTTCGTGCGAGTGCGGTTCACGAAGAAAAACGAAGCTCCCCGGGGAACATCGATCTTTTAAGAGGATAGAGGGACAACCAACTCGTAGCGTCGCCTCGGAGAATGTAATTTGCAATCAGATGTCGAAGTCAGGGAGCGAAAACAAGGAACCCCGATTGGCCCGAAGCCAGTGACGGATCCCGCGGTCTTCCCAGTGGGGTGGCGTTTTGTCACTCTTGTCGCCCCTCGAGACCAGACACACGACCCTCTATCGCGGAAGCTTAACACCCATCTCTCTGACTCCTTTCTTTTTTTTTTCTCGAAGATAAATCAACGAGGCGCGCCACTTGCGGCCTCGCCTTTTCCTAAATGACTCTGGTAAACGGCTGGTTTTTCCACGAATATCTTGCGATTCGGAATCTCGTTTCAGGGGGAGGCTGCGACTGCGTTTTTATCGCGAGCAAAACTACCCTCGCCGTTTCGTGGCTTCGATCGAACAGTTGGCGAATATTAGGGAAAACAGGGGCGGAAATTGGGCGATTCTTTGGGCGAAAGTAAATCGAAAATGTAGACTAACGCTATACAGTGGCACGCTTTGTTCTCGAAGAAATCGATTTTGACTATCCGTAAGGTGTGGCGTGCAAGTGAGGTGTCAAAGAAGTCGAGAAATTCGGAAAAATTTGAAAACATTGTATACGTGTAGAGGGGGTTCACTCTCGAATAAAAAAAAAAACATTTTTCGTCGTTGACATGGAACGGTTCGAGGGAATGAAATCACGGCTCGAAAGAAACGTACATTTGTCTTGTTCACGGATGGAAAACAAGCTCGAAACTAGAATAGGAAAATTCGCACGATTGTACTCTCGGAAGCGCAGGTTGAATGGAAACTGGCTTTTCGGCGGATCTCTCCGTAATCGAGTGGCAGAAAATTAGAGAGTTCATTTTCCTTGGCAGTATTTGATAAAGGGGCGGGAAAGGCGTATTTTTCGAGCGCTTTCAAGGCGGTCTCGTTTTCTCCGTAAGTCACGGCAACGAAAGGGCAGGTTTTTTCGGGGAAACGGCCGTAATTCAGAATCTTGCTGGAAAAGCAGAACCGCGCGCAGCCCGCTTTTTCTCCGATTTTACACGCCCAAGCACGCATGCATAAATTTCTTTCATTCCGCGGCTGGTAACCGCGTTTCAGGCCGCTGTTTGAAACTTAAACTTATACGTTTATTTATCGCGGCCGTAGCGGCGCATTTACCAAACGAAACGTGTCCCTCAAGGACGCGTCCCCGTAAAACGTACACGTCGCTTAATTCACGCCCTGTCTGACGCTTTGATATTCTCCGGTGTCCCAGTTTGTTAAATTTTCTTTCAAACCGAACACGCTTGAAACGGATTAAATGAATCCGTTAACCGCGCGCGAAATCTTTGAAATTCTGTACGCGCGTCGATAGGAAAATTTATCCAACGGTCTACACGAAAATCAACATCGCAGTCCCTCCGTGCGAATTATTTGCCAAATAACGATATTACTAGCAACCGAAACAATTTCAGTCACGCGGAATTTCCGCGAAATCAATACTCACGGATTGTCGTAAATCTCATTCCAGGCTCGCTCTTCTTTCGTTCGTTTTTCAACGCAGGAGTGAAGAATAGCTTCCACTGTCTTCGTAACGGAATGCGGTAATACAAAAGCAAATAAACGGCGAATAGTCGGACGAAGTTTTGACAGTTTTAGATCCGCAAAACGCAGCCACACGTCACGTATACGGCTGGCAAACGTATGCGCGGTGTGCACTTCCGCCCGGAAGCGGATAACTTTCGAGATTCATAACGGAGTATTTCTACGGTGTAACTTGACGCTAACACTTTGTACACAAGGAACATAAACTCGAGTTGAATTACACACGGCAAACTCCTCCGGAACGTATTTCCGCGAGTATGTATACCAGACAGCCTGGAAGTTATTCCGGCTTTTACGATTCATATTTCTGTAATTCAATGAAGCACGGGAATTAGCGACATCGTTTGACGTCGCTTCGCGCGATTTACCCTTCGTCCAAGTGAAATTCAGAACCGAAATTAATGTGCCCCGGGTTAGTTTCGCGACGTTGCCATATTTATTCATTTGAATTTTCGCAAACACGACTGTTTAATTCGACACGAATCCCTTTACGGCGTTAAACGTGTTCAGAGAAAATTGCCCCGTGTAATTCTTTGTTTCATGAAACGCGTGGTCGTTTCAACATTTATTTTCCGCTCGAGTCTAGATTAAAATCCAATTAGCTACACGTAGCATTTGAAATGTTTGTCTTCCCGATTCGGCTCTTATTGAAATTAAACAAGACTGTACATAAATCTTTCTTGCTCGTTACTTTTAATATCTTGGTACCGTGTTCTGATATATTCCAATAGATCTATCTAGGCGAAAACCACACTTTGTTCAACGCTTCGGTTATTCTCTTGGGATATTCCATTAGATTAATATTTGAAGGTACTCGCAACGATATTACCCGCTTTTGACTTTGAAGTAAGACATCCGACGACCTGTCTCGTTTAATCTTCCGATGTAGACCAATGAAAGATTAGACGTTTGTAAAACGTTGAATAAATTGAAGCCTCGAAGAATGCCGTAAACAGCCTGAAATTCTCGAGAGGCCAGGCCGTGAAAGCTTGGGATGTCGTTTAAAATTTTGACAAACGGGTAATTCGGATGCGACGACGGCCAAATCTCCGAGACGAAAAACTTGGGATACGTTTCTCCCGCGTATACTTTAAGTATACACTAAGACGTATCCAGTCGAGTTGACAGCCGCTATATATTTCACGGCGAAGTTTTAATATCCTGCGGCAGAGACGGCGAGATGTCTTCCTTGGATTTCGCGACAGGATCTCGGCAGCAACTTTTTTAAATCGGCCTCCGTTCGAATTTCTCGGATCCACGGGGCGATGGTCGATCGAAACCGAAGCTGCTAGGAAAACGGGAACCAGAGGAATTGGCCAAGGACTAGCGTGCATCTCCATTACTCCTCGACCACCCTTTTCGAGTCAGATTTCCTCGACGCAGCGGTAAATTTGCTTTTTCTATTAGCGGAACACGACGTGCAGAAGACAAATCTGCGAAATTGCGGCACGGTCTCGTGGAAACCGTGGGACCTGCGCCCTCGGCGAATCGCGTGAACGATAAAGGGAAGAACGTTGCTTCCAGCGGTCGTTGATTCAACCGATTTTTCACTCGGTTTTTGTTTTAGTACATTGTTCAAAGGCTACCGTGTACGAGGAAAGCGATCAAACTTGATAACATTAATTTGAAAAGCTTTCGTGCACGCGTACGACAAACTGCTTTCGATTTTGTTAATTACAACGGCTAGAGGGAAATATCGAACCATTCTCTGAAAATCGGGATTGCGTCGTTGCAAAGAAAGCACAACGCAATTTATAGCACGCATCTATCGATACACCTCTACGCCACGATAAAGGCTTGTAACTATAAATTACTTTTCCGGTGATGATAAAGAATTTTCTGCCCCTGTATATATTATATGTACACATATAGATTTTCAAGCATCTCCGCGCGATCCGATAACCTGAAAATTGCTCTTGGGTCCCGCGCAGAACTTCCAGAGGATACATTGACCTTTATTGATCAGATCTCAGCCCCGAAGACTGCAACGTATACGTATAAACGCATCCCCATCGACGGGAATTTCGGATAAATGCATTATCGTAAATACCCGCCGATGTAGTGGCCGTTGCCGCGAATTGATACACATAAATTTCAGACGCATGGCGAAGAAGGAAAGGAGAAAAAGGAAATAGCCGACACTCCTCGAATATTTATTATCTTTATCGAGAATTATGTTAGCTTGGCCAACCTGAGGATTTACTCGGCAATAAGATTTGAAGACTCTTAGCGACATCGCGCGTAAATCACATTTATCTGTTGCAAACGTAAATGAAACTTTCACGAGAATAATTTGATCTACTTAAAAAAAGACGTCAGGACATTTTATTTGACATGTGTGGAGAGACTCGTGAAACTCGGTTACTGTGCTTACGTAGCTGCGCGTTTTCGAAATCGTTTTAACAAAGAACAAACTCTCGCGTGAAAAAAATTGTAATTTACTCTTTCTCGCACAGCCACCTTGTCCAATATTGCAGCTTCTATCATGAAACACTCTGTGTACCTATGTACCCTGATCCAATTGCACGCGTGCATCTAGCAGATTTAAAATATCCCGTTTCGTTGGTTTCGATACTCAAACATAAAAAAACCGCATAATTATTGAAATTATTTTCTGCTAAGTTACACGTGTAAGATTACGGAACTACAATTTCTCGCGAGGGCGATAAACCAAGCGAGACTTTCAAAAATTATTCAAAAGTGTTTTATCTCTGACTACCGTAACAGCGACTATTTCTTCCGAGCTAGGTTCGTTATCTACCCCCAACGGCGTATCTAATTTGTAATGCGCCATCACGTACGAAACTAGTTTCGCGTTGCGAACACAGCGACGGAAATATAAACAAGGGAAAAATACGCTAAAAAAGGACACCGGATAAATGTAAATAGTTCGCCTCTTTCCCCAGTATGAATGAGAATAGGCTATTCTGGTCAGGGCATCCGACGACCCCCTTTCTCATCCTTTTCCGATACGCTCGCACGTTCTTCGGTCGATGTGTTTCCCTCGAGCGCTCGAAATTCCTTGCAGGACCACCAATTTCCATAAAATTATTGCGAGCCAGTGTGCGCGCGCGCCCCTTGGAAATTTACATACCGTGACCGTGTCGCGGTGGCGCTTATAAAAAAGCCTCGCAGCGTTTCGATCTAAACGGGTTTCCGTGTCTCCGTCTCTCTTTCGCGGTTCAACATCACCTCGTAGAATATTTACCGCCCTTTCGACGACCAGCCTCCCGCGAAAACCAGCTCCAACATCTACGATCTCAATCTTCGCGAAAGCTGTCGACGAATTCGCGATAAACTCTCTTTTCGCGCGTTCAAAGAGCACTTTTAAACTTCCAGCTACGATCAAACTGAATTTTCCACTCGAAGCCACTTTCCTAATCGCGACTTCTACTTTCACGCCACGGCAACCACTATCTATTTAAACGGGCACGCGTTTTTTTCGGGCTCGAAACTGATGGCTTGTAACTTTGTTTTGGAAGCTCCAAAGTATTTTAAACCGATACCTCGGCCCTTCGTCCGAGTCTCCAATCTAAACTACAGGATAGCTTCCATTCGGTTAAGCTGCTTACTATCAGTTCGAATTCAGCGAGGCAGCTGACTTCGGCTGCTGACTTTCCAAGTACTCGAAATTTTGTCGAAATTAAGCATCGGTTCGTTGAATTCCAGAATTCGATTAATTCAAAGTTGGGTAGACCAGAGGTAGTTCGATGAGTTTAATTACGAAATTCGACAGTTCGAATAGAAGTTTCCGGTAAAGTCTGTACTTGAACAATGCGATCATCGATATTCAAAACGCGCCAGCTTCAAAAAACGGATGCGTAGTTCTTCGAGCGAACGAAACTAAATATTTCATTTTTGATACCGGACTCTGACGAGAGATAGGAATTGGAGTGAATCAGGGTAAAACAGTACACATTGGTTCTGTTAAAAATTTAATACACCTTTTTCGAATCTTAAATTACTAATACATTGATATACAATAGTAATAGTATCATGTCTATTGTCATACCGATATACAATAATTATGATGTAATACTATTCGAGTTTAAATTAATACAATCAACATCTATTAATTTCTTAACAATTCCATGAAAGTGTTGACATACAATGAGTTTCGATATATTTACAACTTCTCGTATCGGAATACTGTTTAATGAACAATATAGCTCCTGTATACGAAAAATACTAGTCGTACTACATAAGAGTAACGTGGCATCGATGAATCAGACATTAAACAAATCAAGTACTCCGTACTTTCGTACGATTCATGATCGTACGACAAAAAAAAAAAAAAACATAACACGAAAATCTCTAAAAATATTATTTGGATTTACGCGTAAATTATACTGATGTATTAAAATTAGTCTATATCGAAATTATTCTGTTAAACAAGCACGAATATCGAGAAATCCTTACCCGATATCGAAAATGCTAATTGCTATTTTTATACTCTATACATCACGATCTTCGTATTTATCGCAATCAGCTGTGAAAATAGCTATAAAGATAGATTATCGTTCGGAAGCATACTAAGCGTAGCAAACCGACTAGTTTCCACATTTTTGTATCGATTATCGGAGCGTTCTGCTAATTTGCTTTCATTTAATTTGTCCTCAATTGATAGTCTCCGTTTTGCGTGATATATCGAACCCAAGGCAAAGCTTGGTACCCACTCTTTTCGATAATTTTTAAATAACGCACTTGTATGCCTGATGTAGTAAAGTAAGGAATTTCAAATTTTACTTGGATCGGCGGTTTACCTTCCACATCTTCTCCGATCACGGATGGTAAACCAAAATGTGCCCTCATCAAATATTCTTTTCCTCCAGGAAATGACTTGATAAACCAAGTTATGGCGCTCTGTTCCGGAGAATACTTAACACTCCCAATAGTGGTTTTGAATTTGGGAGAATCTGCGTCGTTTGGTACTGGTATTACTATTTCTACGTTGTTGGCCGTAGAGCGCCTTTTAAATTGTGACCTTGCTTTTATCATGTACTCTACTCTGCTGTGAGCATGTCGCTCTATTACGGATTCTATCCATATCAGTGGTTTTACGTGTGTGTTCAGTCTATAAGACATTAGCTCAAATTCACCATCAGGTGGAATGAAAGAAATCGTTCTATCGTTTTCAAATCGAGACAATCGGACGCACTGGTGAAATTTAACGTCCTCTAATTCAACAGATTTAGACTTTCCACGTCCTGTAGATTCAAACAAGACTTTATCATTCAGACCGAGTCTCAATTCTGGCATTCCAGATAAATAAACTCTCATTTTAATGGCACCCACAATTTCAGAACTCAATACATTTCCATTGGCATTTGCAAGAAGATTCACAGATTCTATTACATCTAGGAACACCTCGTTCTTACGGTATTTTATCCCTTCTGATCTCCAAGATACAGCATTAGTCACAGCCATAGGAATGCGTGGTTGAATTTCAAGTTTATGACCCTCTTGGGTGATATACTCTTGCAAAATCTTACTATCCGTAGTTTGAGGATAACCAAAATCTATCAACTCGTCTAACAGTTCGTAAATGACGACAAAATTGTCTCTTATACTTTCCTCCTCCAATTCCTTAAAGTATTCTTGCATGACTTGAACTAGTTTATGCAAGAATACAAATACCAACGAAATGTTTGCATTCTTTTTTGTAGTTGAAACAATGTAAAGATTATTGTACTTTATATAAGCATATGTACATTCAAGAGTTTGAATTATCGGAGTAAGATTGCCCTCCTCCTCACGCTCCATTACAAGAGGCATAAATTTTTCAATAAGACCTGTCTCTATATCTCCTCTATAGTTTCGAGAAATCAACACCTTTCCCTTCACATCTAAAATATATATAGCAGATGTCGACATCTTGAAAATGTGTCAAACTGTAACGAAAAAAAAACATTTTGCATCTCTGTTTGAAACGGAAATCAAAATAGATTCGATGCAACGAAAACCATGTGCCAAAAGGAGGACAAAGCTATTCGACAGACTAGCCTCTACGAATCGATAAAGCCTGATAGAGGTTATGTTGTTAGGAGAAGAGTACAAAAGTGAAAATACGAAGTGGAAAGAAGAAAGTATGACGTATGAAACTCGACAACGTGAAAGCAGGGTACAGAAATATAAATGAACGCAAAATACGCATTAATAAACGACATAATTTGACATCAAAGTGTACGTCTAGATGCCCGAACGTACTTTGGCGATAAAATTGGTTGTATATCGAAGTACTTACATGTCCTTCCAATTCCTCGAGGAACGCTGGTTCTTCAGTTATTCACATCGAACTAAATTTAATTTTGGTAAAAACACACAGATGAGTTTATTGACAAAAAGGCCCTCCCCTCCCAGCTGTCCGACTGCCACTGTGGACTGCACTGAAGTTGCTTCGCGGCAACCGCAATCGAAGCGCATGCGTTGCCAACTTCGCGTTGAATATCGACCCGCCTCTATTCGCCTCATTCGAACGGTTTTAGCTGGCAATATTTAGTAGCAGGCATTTTTTTAAATGTTACAACTGAACATTAGCCTGACTTTATGGCGGCAATAAAAAGGATAATTTAATGATCATATCCAGGAAGGAAACAACCGAATTGGCGAATTGTAAAATTCGGTGTACATTTATTCTAATAAAACTATACAAAAATTTCTCGCGATTAATGTCTTTGATGAATTACTTATTTTGCAAACTGATATTACAAATGTTCAATGAATTCAAAGATACACGTATTAATTGCATCTCGAAGAATGATGCTCTAAAGGTAGCATATGTTACCACCTTGCAAACTTCTATACTTTTTTAATGCGATGTACCATTGGAAAAAAGAATCCTGTGTATATGGTAATGTGGCATTTTTGGAGGTAGTGGAGATACGTTACGTAGCCGCACAATGATCATCGGTGTTACGTAATAAAAGTATAGTACACCGAAGTAGGCAATTGTACCACACAAAAGCGCATCCATAGACGCGCTCCGTGTAACGCACCGCCCCTACAAAGTCTATAAAAGAACCAGGGGTGATTGAACCTCGTTTGATTGCACGCTTCGGAAGGAGAACAGAAAAGAGAAGGCGGTGTAAAAGTGGTGGCTGTCAGCTGTCACGTTCTCACTGGCGGAAGCTGTGTACGGTTATCGGAGCGTTTCGATTTTAATTAAAACGTAATTTACGATGCTGTTCGGCTACGGTATAAAATTGAAAGAGAAGGAAACTAACGTCAACCGATCTTTCTGATCCTTTGGAATTTCGTATCTTTTAAATATCTTTACTTAAACTTCTTTTCTATATTAGAAAATTTCTTTCTACGCACTAATCATCAACTTCGTGATCGTTTATCTTGCCAAATCTCAGCTACTCGCGAGGGATGTATTTAGATTTACCCTAGTCGCTGTCGACTCGTCCCGAATCGTGACACACTATTTGCGCAAAATTCCGTGAGAAATTCCATCGTAATTGAACGATGCTGGCTCGATTATAAAGTCAAATCATCGATGGGAGTAGGAGTTCTTCCGCCACCGGGGAATGCATTTTCTGTCCCGCAACTTTTTCCCACCTTCCGCCAGAGATTGGCGAAACTTCATTCGAATAATAAACGGCGAATAAAAACAACGTATAACGATTCCTTTTTCGAAGTTTTAATTTAGACGAGTTTACTAGTCTCTGCCGTTCCCTTATTCGTCGTAAATATCACGTTCCGTAGCTTTCGGTGATACCATCAAACCAATTTCGAATTTTCAACGTTTCAGTTTCATCATTTCTCTTCTTTCTTTGTTTCCATTCGGAACCCTCTTGCGTCGTTGTGTTTCTTTCGATTCTCCGTTTTATTCCCCGATGAGCGATATAGCCGCGCAGGCACAGAGCAATCCTCCCAGTTCTCGGTCTGTCGGTCCGTTTTGCGGATGAAACGTCAATCCGAAGATAAAGTGGCGAAATACAGGAGCGAGGGGCGCTAGAATCGCGAATGTATTACGCGTTTGTCGGTCGAATTGACCCCTGTTTGGGGATCCGCGCGCGGAGGGCTGAAAGTTAGAGCCGTCTAGGGAATCCGACGCGACCGATAATTGAGATTCGAAATTAAATTAGCGGAACTTGGATTCCTCGACGGAGGAAGGGAACATCCCCCGTGTGACTTAGTTATAAACGCGTTGACCTGCGTCGATGTTTTGCCCCTGTCTAATCGCAGGTCGAAATGCTTTCTCTCTCGAAGGGAGCGTCGAAGGAATCTAGCGTAAAAGTTCATTTAAACGAAAACTAGCACATTTCAGAGTAATCAATTTTAAACTACTCGTTTCTTAGAGTAAGTCTCGTACCTTTACCTTTGAGTTTCGAACATTGAAATTCAACTAATTACAGATACCGCGAATAGTTATGCACGGGGTAGGCACATTTCATACTAACAATAAGTAACGCTGTCGAATCACGCAACACTTTTTATCGCGAAACAGCACCTGAAAGTTCGTGAAACTTTCGCGAAGTTTAACGATAATCCATTAACGATAAAGTTGACAAATCGTTTCGTTAGCGATATGAGTAACGGTTTCGAATCGTGTTCCCGTGCTTTCATTCATTCTCCCTTTAAACGTAAATCTAACCCCAATCGGTACGCTCTTATCTGAAACTTTCAGCGAGCACGCGAGCAACGCAAAGTCGAGAGAGCATACTTAAAAATTTGACGTTCGTTCTAATTGCATTTCACTCTTATCGAGCATATCACGAATAACTCAAACAAAATTTTAAATCATAATTCAGAAATGGAGGAGTTGAATTTGTCGAGTTCTAAACCCATTAATTCAGTTTGATACGTGGTTTGAATTAAGCGTCACGGAATTACGAAGGGTTAAAGATTTATCCTTGCTGTGCTCCTCGCGACGGTGACGCGCGTACTTAACACCTTTAAAAAATACTATCAAACGAAGCAGAGTCGCTATCCCAATGGCGAACGTCCGCATCATGAGAAGCAGAGGTTCCCGAGAATCAGAGCGCGGAGCGCATTACCCTGGATCCCAAATCGTTAGGGGGAGTAAAAAAGTAAACGGAGAAAGGAGTGGGAGAAACACTGCGGGGGATGTATCGCCGTTGGTTTAGACGTTAGGGGTAGTAGGTGGTCGAAGCAGGAACGGCAGGCGCGAGGCACTGATTGCTCCCGAGGAAACTTGGCTTCCCCGCGGGGTATACCTCTGATCAGCCATCCCTTCTCTCAGCTCCTCTTTTCGCCTCCGCTGTTATCTCCGCCTTGTTGTTCCACCGTTCGTCCCGTGCCACCCTGTTCGCCACCAATACACGATGGTCTCACGCTCGGCTTCTCTTGGTTTCAGACGAAGGAAGAAATAGCTGCGTCGGCTTCGCCAAGAACAGGCCACCGTTGCGGATCGGTAAAATTCTGTTGGAAACAGAACGGTTTTCAGCGTCGTCCGTGTTTTGTCATTCACGAGATGTTTTGAGTGGAATTGAACTTGCGCCCCGATAGAGAACGGCAGTACCGAATAAGAGTTGAGAAGCCAGAGTGGCGACGGGGAAGTACGGTGGCATCGTTTTGCATAACGAGGTTACCAAGTGATTCGTCGGCGACGCCTTGGATTGCCTACGGAATAAGGAAGCCGTTTCTGCCCCCCGATTGGAAATACTTTTCCATCCCTTCCGGTGATGGGCACGCCTAAGGTACACCCAAGTGCAATCTTCCGTTGTTACGAGGCGCGTGGAACCTTTGGCGCGCGAACGAGTCGAACAACATGACTTCGAGCTCCTTATCGTATACTCGTTCGAAGCAACGGAGAATTGGAACGAGTTTCCAGTATAGCCTTATCGCGGAAGCTCAGCTCTCTACAAAGCGTTCATGTTAAAACGAGGATAACATTTGCAAAAACATTTATTTAGCACAACGTTTCGACCATAGATTTGTGATCCGTCGTAGAGGTATTCCAAACAGCGTATCACGCACGCGTGACAACAAATGGTATACGGCTCGTATTTTATTTGTTTACACGAACGTGAAATAAAAAATCATCACTGTCACGCTTCTCTCGCGAGAACCGACACGTGACACATGCATGACGCGTGAAAGCCACCGTGTCGAAGAAACAAAGTGTAACAAAAATTTAAAGGATGATTTTGAATTGCAGCGCTACTCGCGACGATCTCGAGGCTGATCTTCGGCTGTGGCTAAAGTCGCCTTCCACGGTTATGCTGGTGGCGTCGCTTCGGGTGGCCGCCAGCAAATGCTGTCATGCTGTTGCCATGCCAGCCGGCGGCCAGGAAGAGGCCGCTGGCCACAAGGTCCTTGAGCAGATCAACGACGGATTGCCTCGTCCTCATAGCTCTCTTCGTCCTGATCGGTTGCGAAGGATCGCGTGGAGGCTCGCAGATCCGTTACGCTTCGCGCAACGTGGAGACTAAGAGTGGTCAGATACGAGGGATTCTTCAGGTACGTAAAAGTTTGAATCAAAATATTTCAACCAAGAGTCTCGCGAACCGGTAATCTATAGAAACTGTTTTCTAACACTGTGTTACGACATAAAAAATTAGTCCATTTACTGCCTCAAAAACGTAGAACACCTCCAAAGAAAGAAGTATAGGCGACAAGCATCCATCGTACACTCGGGTTACTTTGCATACTGAATGCATAATGCGTGCATGTACAGAATATCAAAGGCTCCGCGAGGAGGAGCAGATTGTGTCATGGGAACAGGATCAAGCAGCGAATAAAATTCGCATGCTAAAGCGTTAAATCCTGCGAGAGAGCGATATGGAAACGTACAACATGTAACGTACAACGCGGGGAAATTGACTGTACTTTAAGCATAGAACAAGTGTTCGATGGAATAAATAATTCTTGATAAGTGCCGTTATGTTACACTCGAAAATCTCTTGCCAAGGTATTCATGGAATATTTGAGTATATCGATTTCTGCCGTTTTAGCGCGGGGTCGGGGAGAGGACACTATGGAACGAAATGGTTGCTAGGTACGGTCTGAGTATCCGATACATTGAAAATATGTATGTATGTATATATGAATCCCAAAATTCGAGAGAACGGATATCCAACAAATTTCCTCTATTTTCGTTCGAACGTGTAATAGTGGCCAATCGATCGCTATTTTTTTTAGCAAATTCGTGGAATTTTTTATTCAATGCAGGGATCATGTCACCAGAGATATACTGTCCTTCGATTTTATTTCGATATCAGGATTTCGAATATCGTCAGCTCTTCGTTACGTAGCACGGAAGGTACGTTTAGAAATCGACTTATAGAGAAACGATACAAAAGGATGATGTTCGAACAAATAAAAGGGCATAAATTTTAAACGCTTAAATCATAAATTCGCGCGTCGAATATCGACGCCGATAAATCATGGCAACCGTTTAGAAACGAAATATTCGCGTCACACTTTCGCTATGTCGATCAGTCGTCACCGAACATGAAGCCGATCTGACGTTTACTACGACAAACGTTACGGCAGCCGACAGGCATTGCGTTCGGTGTATACATATTTTCAATTCGACGCCTGCATGGGATCGATGAATGCCGAATGATTCTGTAAGAGATCCGGTATCGCCACGAAAATGAAACGATCATCGTCCTTGCTAAAGCGTTGACGATTTATCGAGCACCTTTTCTTTTATATTTCAAACCAAAAAATATCCTATTCTAGAATGAATATAGAGAAGCTCCCACTGTAGTTGGACGATATATGATCATTTTTCGGAAATTTAAAAACAAAAGGAGCGAAGAGGAAAAGCAAAGCCCACGAACACACGTGCGAAAAGATGAACGCGCGGTCGTTTTCGGTGAATTGCGGATCAGTAATTCACCGAGCGTTTTTAGCCTCGCTGGTCCCCTACCCTAGGCGGATGGATGGATAACGAGAAAAGTTTTTCGCCTGGGACGTCCGGTGGCCTTTACATTACGTCGTAACGCGGCGCAACTCGTGCCGGTCGTTTCTCGTTCGCCTCGGTTCGGTCCATTTCGCGCGATCGACTGCTATATACGGTTCCACAGAGGAGAACGTTGTTGTGTCAATCGTTTCGCTACGTCGCTCGACGCTCAAACCGATGCGCAAACAAAGATTGTATACGGGATGAACAAAAAGATAGGAAAATAAAATACCATTCGCGACAGTCACGGTTCAATTCCATACGAGTCGATCGGTTGAGTTTTCTTTAAAGATTTTCAACAAGCAAGTACGGTACCGATAAATATAACACCCCAACGATACGTCTGTGAAAATCTGAAAAACTCATTTTTTTTACGCCCTGTACATACCACAATACGTAAACACAAACGCAGTTCATTCTCTCCCAGTTGTTAACGCGTTCGTCGGTGAGCTTGTTTCGCGCATCTGTTCCAACTCCGTGTGATTGTCATCGTTAGGAAAAACGGCAGCGCGAATTAACGGACGATTACGTTGAATCGCAGCAAGTTCTCGCGCGCGATGCTGTGAATTTCGTGTTGGACTTGGAAACATTTCCAAATTTCTACGAAGTTGCGTACGAGCTCGCGCAATTCGAGAGTTGAAAAGTTTACCTATGCTACCGCGGTTTCGAGTTCGTGGGGTAAGCTCGTCGTGTCCAAAGTTCGAGGGATCGATGACTAGACGAATTCGATTTGATGTCTTCGATTAAATAACTAATGCAAATATTATTTTACTTCTTCGTTTATTGTTCGAATATTCAGTTTCAAAACTCGAGTAAATTACCAACGGAAAATGGTGGTTTCCCTGTAGAGAAGCGTCGACGTTTCTTTCGTTTAGCAACTTTGCACATTTGTCTGTTGCAGCTTCGAAGCTTCGATCCAGCAGTCGTTCGTTGACAGCTACGGGAACAAACTCGTTAGGTTTTTCCACCGTCTCTGCGACCCTCGTTTAAATACTTCCTTCTCTTCTCTCCAATTTATTGTATGGCGGAGGACGGGTCGAGCAATTTTTTCCGAAGCTCGAACGCTTCGCTTCTCTCCCACGGAGCTAAAAGTTCTCCGTGTCCTGGCGATAATGAGAATTACGATCACGTCTGTACGCGACTGATTTTCGGGCCAGAATTGGCGCTCTGAAAGGGATTATAATGACTCCCGTGTTACGTAGTCTCCTCACGTATCGTGTGGCTCACATCTTCTCTTTCATGCTGACCGGAGAGGTGAAAAATGTAATAACCAAGTTCTTAATACCTGGCTCGACGACGGAATATGTAAAAACGTATTGTCTAATTAGATTATAACTTCTTAACGAAAGTATTACATCTGCTTGGAATCAGACGTTTTATTGAAGTGAGGTTTTAATAAATTTTAATTCTACATGAAAAAGTGACAAAAAATTGTAAAATGAGATTATTTCGCGCGAAACTTGCTCGTCGAAAAAATCGCTTTGCGAAACACTCGCGCGTTTTGGAAATTTCATTACGCACTGCGATATTAAATATCAATACAATACCATATGGATATAATACATACTTACACGTATCGCATCGACATACGTCTACAGCAAAATTCATTAAATTTTAGTGTGTCCATTTTTGATGTCTTTATGCGCGTAGAAGCTTTTCCTTTTGACTACGAAGCCTACCTTGGATGGTTCTACCGTCAGAACCGGAAGAGGTTCGTTAAACGTGTTTTAGTTTACCAGCAGCTTGTAGGGTATAACCATCGAAGCATAATCGTTGGAAGCCGTACGATAGCCGGTAGCTGGAAAGCTCATAACCAGGGGCAAATTTTTACATAACTCAAGCCTAACTGGGCTCTTTCATCTCGCGATCGCGTTATCTCGATCACAGGATAATTACGGTTACGTTGGTCCTGCGCTCAAACATCCCCCGTGTATGCGCTCTTCGTACCAATCTGGCAATAATAATGGCGAGGTCGGTAACGCTGCCATAATTAGGGAACGATGACATTACGCGGGCCTCGAACGATGAACATTCTATACACTCTGCCGATCACGCGTTACCGAGGCACGGCCAACAATGGCCAGTGCAATAAAATGTTTAGCAGTTTACATGACAATTGTACGCAACACGATGAATCGGTCGGCAGGTGCCGCCAGTTGGGAGATTTTACGGCCAATAAACGCGGCCGGAAATGAAAATGTCCGTGAATTTTCAAACGCGCGACGATTCGAGGTGTTCTTTCGCGATGGGAGATGCGGTGCCACCTCGTGTGTACGTTTTTATCGCGGCTCCGGGGACAAATCGGCATTGTTGGCCGAATAATGGCGGCACGGAATAGGAATCCGGAGCAGTTCGTTCTTTCAGGCGCTCCTCGCGAAAGAATTATATGCCCGAGAACCGTGCATGCCGTACGATACGTATATCAAAACACCGAAGCTTGTGTTTGATGCTACCTCTGCTACTAAAAAACATTGCGTTCTCTCCTTTATCAAATAAATTTATCGCGAAAACGTTATTTAACAGCCAAGCCTCGAAATATCAAACGACTTCGAAACCTCAAGATCGAGAAGCCAGTTTGCAAATTTTGGTGGTTCGTTCGAAACACGAATTTGCGAGCGGATGAAACGTCTGAAACATTTTCGAAGAACAGTGTAATTTCACGGTATGGTGTGCGTACGATCCTTATTTCACGGAAGCATTAGCGGAAAATTGCTCGCGTGAACCGGCGTTGTAGAATGCAGCTCGTTTCCTCCATAAACGGAGTACCAGCATCAAGGATTTTCTAGTCGATCTATTTATTGCCATGGCCTAGATCTGCTCTTTAATTCTTAAGCACGGCCAGTCGAGCGTTCACGCGTCGATAAATGCATTATGCAGTCCGAGTCGCAGCACGGTGCTCGCCTTTTTGCTGCGTTAATGTTAGCTGCCAGCATTTTTTCAGTGAAATATTTTGTCGGGATCATTGCAAATATTTGCGAACCGCCGCGCCGTTCTCGAAACTGCGAGCTCGCGTTAGAGAACGTATTTAAACAAATTATTTTAATGCTTCTGCGGTTCGCTCGCGTGTCATTTTTTTTTTTTTTTTAATCAAATTGGCATACTTTGATCGATCGACTGTCTCGTATTTTTAGAAGAATTTTTGTATAAAATTCTCGTTTGGGCCATCGAAGAATGATTTCGTTTATCTCCCGTCCGAGAAAGTCCTCGGCGTGCCTGACCAAAGGTAATCTGCTACTACTGATTCTCCGTCTCCCTCTCTCCATCCCACTTCACTGACAAAACTGCACTTGTCTCCGTATTTTAACGATTTAAATATGCAAATTGATTCAAATTCTTGATTCACCTGTTTCTGGTTTAAAATGGATATAAAACTTAATAGCATTTTTATCGCAGGTAAATCGTTGCATTCTTCGGTAAAAATGTTGCTCAGAAATGGAAGAAGAGAGCGAAACTGAGGTGGAAAATGAAAAAAGGCGATAATTGTGCGAGCCAGCACGGGCTGTCGCATCGTATCAGAAATCAATCGCGGCGACACGTGGGAAATCGGCGGTCTCACGAGGATAAATAACGCGTCAACACCGTTGCTTCATAGGTATTTTCACGAACGAGCACTGACGACCAGACGAAACTCGTTAATTTTTAACGCACTCGGCAAACACGCACGCGAACGAGCTTGAATCCGCCAGGGAAAGAAATTTTTTAATATTTCTCCCATTTCTTTGTTTCTCTTTTGCTCCCGCTCTCTCGCTAGTTTTCCAATGACATTTTTCGCAAACATACTTTTTTTTTTTCTATAGAAATATTGTACCGGGGATTTTGATATTAATGCAAAATCATGTTCAAGCGTTATTTTTACGAGATTGGTATCCAATATTTGACGATCCCTGTTCCGGAAATTCTCAGCCGCTCTTCCGTTATTTAAGTTGATTAAAAAATGTTTCTGTGCGTACGTCGGTTGCTGACGTCCAGATGGCACACGCGTTCTAAACGAGCTGTACTCCTTTCTATATTTTCATGTTTAAATAACCTTTGTACAAATATCCCTAATTAAATACTCAAACTCGAATCATTTGGAACGTTATAAATCGTCGGAAAAACGGAAGAATTTTAAAATGAAAAATTCTTTCAGTTTCGACAGAGTGGATGCCATAATTATAGAGCGTTCTGGTGTAGGAATAAGGCCAGGAGGCAAACATTTTTTCACATCTTTCCAGTCCTCTGCTGCCCTCTTTATTATTCCTCCGGTAACGTCACAGGTTCTCTCGTTAATGGGAATTCGTGATTTTGAAGTCGATGCGGCTCCATCGTCATTCTCAATGGGGAGGTGTAGGAGGAGGGGGCTCGATCTTTTTCTCGCGGCACCCGAAGGTGCAATTAACGTCGACGCGTACCAAACGAGATTTATTAGCTCTTCTGGCATAATTGCTTCCAAGAAAGCTGGCGAATGGTAACCTTTTTTTCTGTACAATTACGTCTAACGAAAGCAATTACAGAGTTTCGTTAGCGTGAATGATAGCGTGAATTTTTTCTACGTCTCGCAATTGAGACGTAGAAAAATGAAAATTTATTATAATGTTGCGCATACGTAATGTATATTTTACAAACGGAATCGCGAAATGTACGTGTATATTATTTAGTTGCGCGGCAGTATCGGAACATGTCTGGATTATTGCATTTCAGTGAGCCCTCGTAAACCAGAGATAGTCGAAGCGCAGACGGTAATTAGGTAATTAGTTAGCAGCAACACGGGCATCGCGGCTGCGTTTATGTACATAAAATACGGGATTTACGTCTAACTCAATGTTGCCAGAAGAGATATTACTGTCAGAGATCTCCCTATTAGGAGGGTGCACATCGATTCAAGTAACTAGCCACTTTTGCCGTTATTAGCCGTCCGAAATTCATCGAGGTAACCTCATCCGACGTAAATTCGCAAACGCGACGCGACATTTCCACTGAATCACCTTGCGAAATTAATTAGCGCAAGATACTCTGCGCTACTCTCTTATGTATTTTACGAGTCAGTCGGCCCTGAAATTAAAATAACAGGATACGGTGACATCGTGTTTCCGAGTTTCACTGGCAAATGTAGAATTTTTTAATTATATTCACACGTATAGATTGCATACGTAGCTTCGAAATGGACCGTGCGAGATCGTACATTTTTCTGATAGGTTAAATTGTTTCGCTGTTAACGATGTTACTTGATTTCCTGTTGCAGGAGTTGAACAATAGACAATTGGAACCGGTCGAAGTGTTTCGTGGCATACCGTACGCTGCACCACCCGTAGGGGATTTACGATTTCGACCACCGATCTCGCCGATACCTTGGAACGGTATCAAAATAGCTGAATCCTTCGGCGCTGTTTGCCCCCAGCACTTTCCGGACGTTACCAATAACGTGACTGCTCTGTTGCAAATGACCGAGGACAGGTATAAACAACTGAAACGACTGCAGATGCTGCTGACAAATCAGAGCGAGGACTGCCTCTTTCTCAACATGTACGTACCTGGAAGCGGTAAGTGCGACAACAATTGGTACACTAAAACCTGCGTTTTAAAATTAACAAGGATGCATACGTCCACTGTTACCCTATTAATGTCTACCTCCGAGGATGACTAGCGAAAAGAATTACTCCCATCAAATGATCGTACATTAATCGACGCAACGCGAGTTGCATTCGCGAGAAAGAAAAATGTGTTAACTCTAATTAAACTGGGAAGTTTCTCTCGCATACTTTGCAAAAAAGACCGCGTATAATACCCGTAATTAGATAGCACGCGTTAATAACGCGCGAACTGGAAATTTTGAGCCGGTATCTATCATCTGTTCATGGAACAGTATGGTGTTACGAAGCAACTTACTTCCTGAAGTAATTACTCCCGAAGTAATTAGTACCTTTATGTCGGGTATTATCGTCGAAGTAAAAGCAGGGCTCGTATATCATTCGACGAACGTTGAGTTTGGATTTTCGAGCTTCATCCGATAGCCATCAAAAAGTTCATGCTAACTAGCGGAATGCGCATCGGTGCAAGCAGTGTATCAAGAATTAAATACTTTCTGTCACCCTTTTTCAAAAATCTGTAGCGAACTCGTTTTGAGAATTGCGTGCCTTTCATAAATATTAAAAAACGATTTCAACAGAAATTGCAATTTTTGCTGCGATATTTAAATCAAAACTGCGGTAGAGTCATTACCTTTCATTCGAGTTCCGTGAAATCACAAAAAGAATCAGTCCCAGGCATCCGTGTTATTATTCGGCGCTTTCAACGACAGGAACGACAAACGCGCGACTCCCTACGAATTAAATCGGTCGAACGGATTGTTACGCGATAGAGAAATTCAATTTTCAGCGAAACCAATAAAAGCGACGTCGCGTGCTAATCGGCCCACGCTCGTTTCCGCTTAGCCGGCGATTAAAGAGCGATATTTAGCCGCGATAGAAGCACGATTAATGATACTTTGGAGAGATATTACGGCGACGAGCTAAACTGCAGAACGCGGACGACCAATTGACCAGAAAATCTCTGCCGATAATTGCACGATTCTGTTCGTTTTTTAGTAAGATACGAAACCATTGCATTACGAGCACCATTAATTACGTTATTATCCCGTTTAAGTCGAAAATGACGCGTGTGAAATATAATCGCTCCTATCTCGAATTTTTACCCTTTCGATCCTCGTGTCGATATTTGGAATAAATTTGAAATAACTTGACGGGAGTGTTCTTCTTCCGAGGAGAATTATTTGCGGCAATATTTTCACATATTGTCTAATAAAGAAAGGAGACGAAGAAACGAGGCCAAGCAATATCCTGCGAGGAATACGCGATCTGCGAGAACGACAACGCGTTGCCAGACGAAATTAATTTCTCTGACCCTACTATTTCTGGGCCGAAATTTCTCGGTCCTGGATGTATTTTAATCTAGACAATTGAATCCCTCGGTGGTGATCTTGCCCGTCACGTTTCTCGTGACGAGCTTCGGATATCCTTCTCCGGCACTCTGTCAAGTCTAATTGGAAGAGATATCTCGCCGTAGCTCGTGTCGGAACAGCTAATCAAAATACGAATGAGTGACTGGTACGCTCTGGCCAAGCACTGACTGGTTCTACTTTCTTGTCCGACGACAGCCCTTCTATCGACGTTACCAGAAAAATTTAACTTTTCTTATCATTGGTTTTATAATTTATATCAAATTCAACGTAGTGGCAAAACTCGTCAACTTTTATAGGATCTCGCGGTCCCGAAGCTCCCTACGCTGTAATGGTCTACGTTCACGGTGAAAGCTTCGAATGGGGAACAGGAAACATCTACGACGGTACCGTCTTAGCCAGTGCTGGCCACGTTATAGTGATCACGCTCAACTATCGCCTAGGAATCTTGGGTATGTACTCTTTTACAAAACGAAAGTTCGATCGACTACGGCTCAACTAAAAAAAAACGTGACAAAGCAGGAAATTATTCGAACAGCAAATAAATAATTCATTATTTATTTCTTCCACTAAACCGTGTCTCGCTAATAATATATAACGGAAACCCAGACCGTCGCCGTCGTCGTTACGCAATAATTATATCTGGCCGACGCGTGCACGAATCCGTACGGAGATTAATATTTGACGGTTCGCTAACCGTATTCAATTATAGTACCTGTAACGTAGAAATAACCGATACACCGTGCCCCTGCAGTTTCCTGCAATCGAACGGCCCTCGAATATCCGATACGTAAACAACTGTATCGCGAAACGGGCCTCGATAAAAACTAGATTTCATTTGTGATATAAATACTAACGGGGCTCGATGCTCGCCGCGTGTTCCTGGTATCGCGTCGGTCAGAGGACGGTAAACGAAAACAACAGGGCAGGGGAGAACGGAGATCGAGATCGTAGGCAGGATTCGATAGGATAATAGCGACGGGCAAAATATTTGTCGTGTCCCGTTTGTTGCGGAATGCGTCGGCTCACCGATGCCTTGGCGACGTTCCAGGTTTCCTGAGAACCCATCCGTACCCGGACAGGACGCCAGGATCCGGCGGAAATTTGGCCTTAAAGGACATCGCCATGGGATTGCGTTGGGTACGCGAAAACATCGCCGCTTTCGGTGGTGATCCAACCAAGATCACGTTAATGGGCCACGATACTGGCGCAGCCTTGGTGAATTTTCTGCTCCTAACCCCTTATGGCAAAGGTGAGTGGCTACTAGAGATAGAGAATCTTGTTTTCAAAAGCTGAAAGTTCGCAGTCTACGATATAAATCCGACGAATCGCGGACCCACGAGGAACGATCAAAGTTGTACATACCGCTTAGGATTCGATTCAGCCGATGACGAAGGACCATGCAATAACAAGCGGAGCACAGAATGAAAATCGATGCCGAATAGAGTAGAAATATCGGTGTCGGTTATGATTAGGGGATATAGCAGGCGCGACAGTCGATAGATTAATCGGTGAGGGATTAGCCTTGCGAAACCAGCGGGAACCGACAATCGAGATAACGGAACATCTCGTGAATAAAAAAGAGAATGAGAGGGGTAAAAATTGCGCGTATCGATCTCTCGTGCGATGGTGACAAATTGCGTGGCTTCGTTTTGTTCCTGGAGAACCGAAAATGTATTTTTTATTGGCATCGTACGTACCAGCCCGGATTGGACCCTTCGTTCCGTTGCTGCGGCCGATTCGCCACAAAACTCCACCCACAAACGGAGATGGTGTTGTACGCTCGGCTAACAATGCCTGCGCGAGTATTATCGAGAAAAAATATCCACGAAACGCGACGCTCCACGTTGCGTAAATACTCTGTCGTCGCTCAACTTCTTGCCGTTTTATTTTCGACCAAGTCGCCAAGCTCGCAATTCGATAATATTATTCTTCGATTTCAGCATAACATACAAATATTATTCCGGTACAAAGACGCGTACCAGCCCGTGAGACACGGAATTAGCCAGGGCAATCAACGAACAATTAGGGTCAATTTATCATACGCATGCGTTGCTGCTCACCTCTGTTCGATGTATTTTTGTTGTCGCTCCGCTCTAACGAAGCGAAGACTATCGAATTTCGAATTAATATCGCGGTACCGTAAACATGTAAATACGGGAATTTGCGTAAACAGAACCCTGCAAGGCATACATTAAAAATGGTTACCGAACCGTTGATACTTCAGGGCAATGTCCACGGGAATTCAACGAAACCGATACCTAGCGACGGTTTGTTCAACGGTGCATTTCCTATAGGATCCGGTAACGATAAAAATTATTTAGCTACTTGGAGAGGGGCATAATTCAACGCGAATATTGCACAAAATGTTTGAAAAGACTAGAATTGGCCTAAGCCCGCGTATTCTCTAACTTGGAGTGTAAATCGTAGCCTCGAGACACGATAGCTGTAACCCCGGGGAACACAAATGGACCAAAGGGACCAGAAGGCGAAACGTAGTCTTCCGATGCGAAGGAACGAGGTAATTTCCCCAAAGTTCCGACGAATTCGTTGGGATACGTAGCCGAACAGACGTATGCCAGCGGTTGAGAGTGCAAAAAGAGAAGAAACCGGAGGAAAAGTTGTCCGGTCGGAGCATCAACTTCCTCCGCGCTCTTCGGCCCCACTCGAGTGCATTCTAGCAGCGCTTACCACGGTCGGATCGGAAAGGCCTCGTTCCCTCTCATTCCCCGGAAGTTGGTCGTCCAGCGTTCGCGGTATCGGGATCAAAAAGAGGCGAAGAGGCGAGCGGTAAAAGCCGCAACCTCGAAGAAGAGGAGCCGTTTCAACGCCGCTTCCTGCGTCCGCGCCAGAAACGGAGACAGCGCCTCGGCCGCGGGACGAAGAGGACCTTTCCAGATGTAAACCGTTTGTAGCGTTTCCGGTCCGACCGGAAAATGCCCAAGCTGCAGAACGGATCCCGTTCGGACTACCGCGAGCGCTTGCACCGACTCTCCACTTCGGAGAGACTTTTCTTTAGCCCTGCTCTAACGCTTGCTACGAAACTTTCTCCTTTTGTACGTGTGATTTAGTGTACGCGACGAAGAAAGGCAACAGCACGCACTCTGTAAGAAAGCAACGATAAAAGGTCTGTGGATCGATCCGGGAACTCAATTTCTTTTAATGTAACAGTTTCGAAATGGCTAGAGATACTGCAAACAGAAACGTCGATAGTCTTACCGACAAATCCATTTAGCAAACTCGAAGCGAAATGCATTCTCCTCTTGTCTTCCCTCCCGTCTCGTCACCGCGAACACCGAATCGAGAAGCTTTCCTTTCCTACGTCCACGCCACTCGGCTTTATTATTGCGTCTCGGACAGATTTCAACTGATACAGAGGTTTATGAATAGCTTCTCCAGAGCTCCCGTCGTTTAAATTTCAGACAATTCGGTATCTAGAGTATAAGAACGACGTTATCTACGTTGTTTTCCGCTGTTTCGACGAGGTGCGAGGGACGAGGTAGACGGTTTAAAAGAAATCACCGTAGAAACCGATGCGCCCGACGCGCATCGAATCAGTCGATTGCCATGGAATCACGCTCGACTGCTTTCCTGATTACTCGCTAAGCCAATCGGTCGAGCGCGGCGTTTCTGATAGCCGAGAAACAGCTCGGGGGTGGTGGCTGACGGCTGCAAAACGAAAATGCCGAGGAAAAAGGACGAGTCGCGGATGGCTCCCGAGACGCGTAATCCTATTTCATCACGGACGATGAAGCGATCTTCGAAGAACCGATGGCAAGAGTTTGTTTTGGCTCTCGAATTAAGTTCGAGAGATCGATAGTTCTTGCGCGTCCTGTCCGTCGCACGTGCCCCGTTTTATCTCACGCGATGATTAAATCTTGCAATGAAAACGAAACGGTTATTATCGATTTTAACCCGGATTCGTAACGAAAATATATTATTCTTCCGAAGAAAATATGGCGTTGATAAAACCTCAATGTATGCATTATACTTCGTGAATGATATATTCGCAAACATTTTTAAACTTGTTAAATATCCTAGCAATAAACGCACGAAGAAAGACAACAACGGTATTCTACATGAATATGCGGATTATTATATCAAGTAGGATACCGCACCAGCTCCAAATGCTCCAAATGGTTCAAACAAACAAACATAAAATTTCTTTAACGAGGTAGGACGTTTCAACCGTGAAATTAATTCGCCTGGAAACGTTGTGTGCAACAAATTCAAAACCACGTATCAAATCGCCGAGTAAAATATTTCATGAATATTCTGACGGTTAAAAAAAAAGTTACTCCTTTTTTTGTGAAACATGACGAATAATAACGGTACGTACGTACGTACGTCGGTGTGTATTAATCCGTGCAAAGTCAGAAACAGAAATGCAGTAACATCGGACTGAAAAACTTTTATCGCGAGAACGAATTTTCCACCGAAACGAATAATTCGCCGTATTAACACGTTAATCGCATATGTTCGTGGAATTTGCTATGAGCTCGTCATTCGTTATTTCTTTGCGTATGCCAATAAAACGGCGTAATCGTTCCGCGATTGAAAGAGATAAACGCGGCTCGTTAACTTTGCCGGTCAACAATTTTTTAGACGAATCAAACGAATTCAAATTTCTTCTACGACTATGCCCATAACGAGTGCATTACCGTCGTATCGTGATCTCCTTGAAGCCAACTTTTATAAACTTTTATAAGCGTCGCTTCATTCGATTATTTAGAATAGATGGTGTGTTTCCAGTCGACCGACCTGTACTATCAAATTTCACCGTATAAAAAGCAATTTTCTCGGCGCTCGAGCTCTTCTCGGATTCCATTAATAGCTCGAATTCAAGGAAAAGATACATATTTCGCTGAATGTCCGCGACAACGACGAGGATAAGTGGGAGAATCTGCAATTTAACAGATCGCCAGTCACAATACGCTCGCTGAAAGTCCCAAATCGACTCGAGATTCGTCGCCGTCTCCGAGATTCATAGCAGAGAACGACGTGATCGCGCAGAGTCCATAATTTGTATTTCACGCGCGACGTTACCGCGACCGAAACTTTCCGAATCTACATTTCTAAGGCGTAACGATGGCTCAACATTCCCGATGGCCCGTCGTAAAATTTTCACGGAACGAACGAAGCAATTTGCATGCAGGATGCGACGTTTAATCGCGCTGACGAAACGATAAGAAGCTCCAGGAGCTCGTAGAAGCCGCGAAGAGATAGAAGGCGATTCCGAAATGGTCTAGACAGCGGTGTAATATTCCGAATAAAGGCGATAAATCGGATCGTCGCTCCCGATATCGGGCCATCATTCTCGAACTTTGATTTACTTTCGCAAGAAAAGCCACGGAGGTGAATCGCCTCATGACTCATTGTAGAATAAGTCACGCTCGGAATACGTTCCGTAGAGGATGTATACTATATTAGGTTATATTATTGTTGTCCGAAGCCTCCGAGTCCCCGTTGCTATTTACGCGTACCGCGAAGGCTTCCTTATTATCGTTGCACGCCACGATTTCCTGTTTGCCTTTAATCTTTCCCAGCTTCGCTAACGAAAAGTATACAATTCCGCTGATGGCTTCCTCGAGTCCTCCGACTCTGTAGTTTTGCAACGTTTCTCGTGTTTTGTTCCGTTTTAGCGAAACCAGCGATCCGCGATAATTCGTCTTCCTCCCCTTCTTCGTTTCGAACTAGACGAATCGCGACCGAGAAGCAAAGTCAACGACCGTTCTATGACGGGAGAAACCGGCAGTGGGATTCCGCCGACATGGTATCGAGGGATGGTAATTAATTAAGGCGTGCCGGATCGATCGTTCAAGTTCGCGTACTTTGGAATAAATGTTGATTCTTTTGCAACTCGAATCACCGGGTCACATTCATTAAGTAAAGCTTTGATCGGTTCTCGCTGACTATGCAACGTAGTCCTTGTCCTTTTGTTAATATCCGAAACTGTACGTTCGAAGATCCAACGACCGACCCGAGGAAATCACTGTCCGAGGATATACGCAAAAGTGGAGGACGTATGCAAACGAATATCGAGAGGCTCCGCGAAGAGCACAAACATCGAACGAAACGGACGACTAGTGGATCTAAAAATGTGATCAACAAGGATTCACAGAGTCGTTGTCGGGCAAATACCGCTTTCAAAAAATTACTCCGATAGTAGACGGCTTCGTAGGAAACTGTAAAAGGCAAATATTTACCATCGACGATGCGGCGAATGTTTGCATCGAACACGTATTGCCGTCGTATTCCTCTTTGGCGTCGCGCGGGATTAATCTAAATACGTTGCAACATTTCTAGGCGGAGGCACCGATGCTTAAAAGTCGGTCGCGTACATTTGTTTGAATATCCACTGCGCTGCGCCCTTTGCGAACCATGTTCGCGAAATTAAGGGCGGATACGAAATGCCAACTCCGTGAAACTTGGCCCGAAAACCACCCTTTTAAACGTTAAAGTCCAAAAGTGACTAAAATGTGCTGGGGGTAACGTAAAAGAAAACGGAGGAGTCGTAAATAAATAAAGGTTTGTTCCAGGTCTATTTCATCGCGTGGTGTTGTCGAGTGGTTCTGCGTTAAGTCCGTGGGCCTCCGTCCACGATCCGAATGATCTTCGCTCGAAGGTGGCGGAACAAACAGGATGTTCCACAGAAAACGACGAAGATATCGCTGACTGTCTACGCGGTGTTCCTCTCGAGGAGCTGATGGCGGTTAAACTTCCGGAAATCCGGTAAAATATCGATTCCTTGCAATCTTATTTTCAACTCCCTAACGTTTTATCGCGTTAGCCTTCGTGCTTATGTAAACGGTTCGCATAAATTTCTGCCTTTACGAGGTAACGAATGGGGCGGGTGTTGGGCACGTAACAAGTGCGAGAAAATGAACCAGATAAACATTGCATTCGAAGATAGCCTACGATAAATTCAAACAAATTGTAAACGATTACCGCTTTGTCAACGCAAAGTCCATCCAAGCCTTCGATTAAATCATTCTGGATCGCAGTCAATCCGAAGTTCAAAGCAAACTTCGGATGGCTAGTTAACGTAGGACACACGCGTCGTTATTGTTAGGTTCTGTGGTCGCTTTGACGATCAACGTTGCGTTACACCGAATTGTCATGGCTACGAATGAAATTTGTATGCCCCAGGTTCGTGCCTCGAATAGGACCCGGCTTACCAGTGGACCAAAATAATCCAGATCCGGGTCTGGATATGGAGAGGGCGAGCGACACGTTCATCAAAGTGCCCCTGATCCTGGGTGTCTCCACCACGGAGTCTAATCTCGACTTCAACGCGAACGATATCAAGGTTGGCCTCGAGGAGGACCATAGAAACCGCGTTTTGAGAACGTTCATCAGGAACGCGTACGTTTACCACTTGAACGAGATCTTCTCTGCCGTGAGGAACGAGTACACGGACTGGGATAGGTCCATCATTCATCCTATCAATATAAGGGACTCGACGATGGAGGCCCTGAGCGACGGCCATACCGTGGCTCCGCTTATGAGAATCGCTTTCTATCACGCCAGGAGAGGAGCCAAGACCTACTTCTATCATTTCAGCCATCAGACTAAGGAGAGCGGTTATCCGCAGGTCGGTACAGCGCGATTCATTTTCGATTCGAAAGAGTTTCGGTTCCGATTCTCCGTTCTCGCTCGAACCACGTCTTCGAGCATCCATTGGAGACATTCTAGCGTCGCGTCTATCAAAAGGTTCCCTGTTCAGCCGCGCGAACGCAAAGTTAAACAAGAGCGAAGGCAAAAGCACTTCCAGGTTCGGCTTAATTCAATCGCAAGAACGCAATCGAGCTCGCGGCTCTCTCGTTTCTTCCTCGGTGAAGATTGCTCGCTGGCACTCCAATCTTCCGTTTCCACGCCATCGATTCCTCCCTTCGTTTCGAGACTCTCCCTCCCCCTCCTGTAGCCGTGTCCCCGCTTAACCGCTGCCCATGATTCCACGATGAAGCTACTGATTTAATCAAACGCCTCCCGTGCCTCGTGGACGACGCTCGCATTATCGCGTAGGTCCCCGACGACGAGGGCGTAAATTAAGCGCGCGACGTTATCCATCGAACTTGCCTAGCCGTCGGAATCTCGAAAGTTTCCGTCATACTAAGCCGCAGTTCCGCGCCCCTTGTCGCTCGAAACGACGCGACGCAAGATGGCTGCTGTTTGAACGGGGGATTGTCTTCTCGGTAATTTACCGCGAACTTTTCACCGAGATTGGTCGATTTCGCGCGATAATGGCCCTCTCGAGGATGGCAAGATAACCGACCAAGTGATTTACGGATCTTTATGACTCGTAAAAACCGGTACGAGGAAATTGGCGGAGAATTGTACTTTGTAAACGGTATTTAACATATAAACGCGAAAAATAGGGGTGGAATTGACAGTCATGCGGAGTAATTTGTAGTAGCAGAGGATTAAACGATGGCTTGAATAATATCAAGTGTTTAATTTGCATTTTGCGACACCATCGATTAACTCCAATTAACACGTACGATTTTGTTTCACGCGGACAACGTTGCCTATGAATTTTAATGGACAGCTCCGCTTAATTACCCTCGTAATCAATTTAAACCTGTTTATTACTTATGCCAATAAATTTACATCTATTTACCGAGACGATCTTTTCGGGTACAATAAACTCGTTACGTGACAGTCAATCGATGTTTTGCTTCTAATGCTACGAAACTTGTCATCTTTTTCAATATTGCTCCTTTCTTCTACGTTTCCAACGTTCCATTCAACGTAGACCATCTTAATTCTTTGCTCCAAATTGCCATTTCCATCCCCTGCATTCTTTTCTCCGCCCTTCTCTCCTCCTTCTATTCTCCAGCCGTTAACGGGGTCCTAACTCACGGCCGATACTTCACCCTCTGGGATTCTAAATTCACCGGAGGACGCGTTGATTATAGTAATGCCAGAAGTTACAAAGAGTCTCGGTTGCGACACCCGAGAACTTATTAAACGGTCTCGCCTTTCGCTGGCCGACGCGCTCTCGATTTAATTAAATTTCGCTTTGGGTTTACGCAGGGCGGCCGCAGCGGCGAGTAAACCGCAGTAAATCGCTATTAACCGTGGCCCAGAACGAAACTTATTAACTTTCGGTTGTGATTCGGCCTGGACCTTTAAAAGCCCCTGGGTTTATGGCGTATTCGACAGTCGTTGAAGATGGGAGAAGCGATCGTAAACTCTGAATACTAAATCCTAACTTAAGCCTCACCCAGACCTGCTAAATTATTTTCAAGCTCTGCTGTATACAACTAAAACTACTTGAAAAAGGTAACGATATTTGGTCGAGAAAGCGAAGTAGACGCGGCCGTGGTTGGATAAGTGATCACCCCTGGTCAAGACAAGGGGTATGCGATATGAGTAATCGTCAAAACTCACCTGTGAATCCTCGAGGAAATGTTAATTCCGCGTTGCTTCTTCCGCGTATATCGACTCGTAGCCCATCCACGAAGATATCACGTGTACAGCCGAGGAACGCGATCGGTACATTCGTTTGCTTACGCTGCGAATTATCGGGATTTTCATCGTGACCCGACGGGGTGAGAAACACAAACAAAATTGAGCACGTCTCCGCGATACGCGGCACTTTGCAATTACAATTGCCTCCTGTGTTCCTGCAGCTGGCCCGTCGAATCGCCTACGTGTCTGTTCTCTCGAGTAAGCATCCTTCGGATGTAAATCGTTACCAGGCGAAAACACGTAGCGTTCAACTTAATTTTGCTATTTCCTTGTTACTCCGATATACCGTGTTTATCCGTGAATGACTCCTCATCCAGTCAGTTTAAATAAGGGATGAAATGTTATCGTTGCAGCGTCTGGGCAGCGTTCGCGGCGAAGATATACCCTACATTTTCGGGCTGCCATTGGTGGACGGCGGACATTTCTTTCCACGGAATTACACTCAAAAGGATCAAAGTGTCGCCGAAGCAGTCCTCACGTTCTTCACGAATTTCGCCAAGACCGGCAATCCAAACGAGCCCCACAAAATAGAGTCTGTGGATTATGGCATGCCCAAGGAGAAAACGCAGTATCACGGTCTCACGTGGGAACAATACGAAACTAGTACTCAGAAGTACCTCACCATTGGTGCGTCTCTTACTTTTTATTCCAATTATTACGCATTAATTTCAATTTAGATTGGTCGTTACATATTCGCAATTGTGTTTAGCAATGAAGCCAAAGATGAAGAACCATTATCGCGGTCATAAGATGGCAGTTTGGCTCAACTTGATACCGCAACTCCATCGGCCAGGCGACGACGACGTCTCGATGCGACACCATCACTTCCGCGAAAGGGGCGACCACTTCTATGCAGGTAAATAACCTTTTATTATCACTAGCGTGCATAATCGTTTCGTTTTCAATCTCTAACCGTGTAAATCTTAAATAATCTAGCTAACTAACGAGATGAATCGTTGATTGGTTTCAGGGCCTGTTCGAGACGAGTGGTACACGCCTCTGCCCCTAGTGGGGACGACAAAAACGAGCGCGTCGTCGACAACAGCGTGCAGCACATCTACCAACGATGACGCTGTCGCTGAGGACATCACTCCCATTCTGGACGACTCGGATGATGACGCCGAATTGTTGCAAAGACTAGCCTCTCGACGTTATTACAGCACTACTACAGCCCTGGCCATCACCGTGGGTGTGGGTTGCATCCTCCTGGTGCTCAATATGTTGATATTCGCTGGTATTTACTATCAAAGAGACCGCGACAAGAAAAGAGCAGCCATGGACTGCACACCCAACGGACAAGAATCGCTCCCAATGACAACCAGGTCTTCCATAAAAGCACCAGAAAACCCGAGACCATCCCAGGAACCACCACCGTCTTACACAACCCTCGCGAGGAGTCCCTCTATCCAAGAGCATCAGCAAATGCCTCAATGTCAACCGCTGGACGAGGACGAGCAGCCTAGAAACGAATTAAAACCTGGCCACGGGACCAGCAATACCATCCACAAGGATCCGATACCTCCGAAGCCACCTACGAGAACAACCAGTTCGCTCAGCACCATTGCTGGTACCAAAACCATCAAGAAACGTGTGCAGATACAGGAGATATCTGTATAGCATTAGGGGTTGCCCCAAGAGGGCAACGCGAAAGCTAAAAAAGTGACTTTTGTGGACTTTGAAGGAGCAGCTACCGAATCCAAGTTCTAAGAAAGTGACTAGCGAGAGCGAGGATCCTTGTTTGGAATACGACGTCTCGCTTGAAGTAGCAAACATGTTTGATTGCATTGCGAGTAGGTGTGAATCGAGTCTGGAGCACGGGCAAAGATCGAACACTTTGGTGAATCACCAAAAAGAAAACTTTAGTTTGTCGATATACGTAGAAGAAGCTAGGCTACGATAATGAACCGTTCAAGATTATTCTTCTAAAGGTTTTAAAGTGACACCTGTGTATCTAAGTGAATCCGTGGAATGAATCAGATGGTAATTAATCTAAATCACTTATACAAAGTAACTAATTGCTATAATTAAAAAGTATGATGTGTAATAAAACTGCCATCTCGCCGAACAATGAAAGTGTTCCTCCTTGGCTCGAAACTGACTTTCTAAGAATTGATACGTTGCTACGTTGTAATCGTTGGTGCCATGTATCGAAAGATCATTTTCGCGATGCAACTGCTTCGCGAGAAGCGTGGGCGTTTTCTCACGAATGAAAAGTCAGTATCGTCGCGTCGTGATGGAATTAACTTCTAATTCAAGAAATTGACTGACTGTAACTATGTAAAGATTATGAGGATTCGCGAGTGAGCATTGTAACTTGTCACTCGTCGGACCTATCGTCGCGACACAATCAGTGTTCTTTCAAGTGTTCTTCTCGTAGCTGACATCCAGAATCGAGTAGGCATAAATGGTCACACAATTAGGATAACTTCTGATATATAGACTCGTGAAAGATTCCTACTTCTGTTTGCGTCTTTTCTATTTCAACTATTGAAAGTCGTGCACGAATTTGCACAGATAATCAATTAGGTAATGTCTACGTTACATGAATCGTAGCAAAGAATCGAGAATTATACCCAAGCGTTGCTATGAAAATGACTTCTAAACTTACACGATAACAATCCTCACAATCTACTTTATTAGTGTTCTGTACGTATATAACGATCACTTTGATCTCTCGCCTGATTTGTCCAGAATTGGTAAACAAAGTGTACAAGTCGCCCAAAATCGCTGGAGTAAATTTATTTACGAAGAAACGTTCACGAGAATTATATGTATAAGAACCATTTGTTTGTCTTTTTACTGAAAAGTCTTTTCTTTGCGAAAAATACCGATTAAACAAAATGTTGTATCATAAGTATACCAATATACACCTCGTTCACACAACGTTTGTGTAAACACTCGTGAGATAAAATGGAGATAGTTGAGTTATGGTAACGTGTAGAATACTTCCTATCGCAAAACCTACACCTTTATTACAAATTTACTTTCTTTCACGTACTTATTAATAGATAATCGTTGAAACAAAGTATTTTACACGTTACTGTTACTCTACATGTGTACATATAATCATCTCTTCGTGTCATCAATCCATTTTCCATTCGATCACCTTGTCGACTGAGAAAAAAAAATGTTAAAAAACCACTTCATTAATTTTGCGTTACCTTCTCATCGTCTTTGTATTATCGTTCGCCAATAAAATAAAAAGAAAACGTATACATATTTACGCACTCGATATCGATAAGAATCCAAAAGACCAGCTCGAAAATGTTTCCGTAGAAATTTGCGCAGGTGCTTTGTGCAAGCTCAAGGTTAAAATGACTAAAAATAGTATGCGGATATCGAATATTTAAAGTTTAAACATGGCTAGCCACTATTTCGGAATAAAAAACTTACATAGCACTTGCGGGAAACGTCGAACGCCTCTGGTCGCGATATGTGCTCAAAATGTAATCGTAAAATGGGGAATGACTTCCTTTAAACTAATACCTACACATTTCCTCTTCGACCAAGTAATCTAAGGCGAGATTACGTTCACGTTCACGGAGATTATCAATCATCTTTGTAGAATTTTTCAAACTGAATCGATCGTCACTACGCTCCAAATCGAATGTTAACAAATTTTCAAGAAAATTGTACGACAGAGATCTGGACTTATAAAAACCGACATAGATACCATTAAAGAGGAATTTATTTTTTATTTGAAATATTATTTCTTCCTTTCATTAACTTGTAAAGTTTTGACGATGTAATACATAATTTTATACTAATGAATTTCGAGAAAATCGCATCGTTTAATGTTCGTTAAATATTCATGCACGATATAATTGCAACTGTTTTCACGGTTACGATGCAATACTGTTCCAGTAAGAAATTTACGAACTTTCCTTTGTAGGAAAAACATTATGAGCTTCAACGGACACGTCGTTTCAATCGCCCATGTAAACAAAGTAACGCCTGTTTAATATATTTTAATATATTTAATCAATTGTACGCATTCTCCGAGGCACATGAAGTAACGAAAGCGTATCCGTACTATTAAGGACATAACGTTGTACTTAGATAGCAGCATAATATGCACGGTGTCGCGTAATTGTACTATCAATTTCGGTCATTTTCGATACACCGTTACATGAAGATAATTCATCGAGTATTGTCCGCGAATGATTTAAATTGTCAGTGCGTTGTGATTGTTGGTTAATTGTATGAACGGGATATCAAGCACGTAACAGTGAAATTTAAGTAGTAGATTAGATGAACCACCAACTTTGTAAATTTCACTGTAAAACAATAAAATGCTGGTTTCTAAATATATCTCAATTTCAAGTTTTTACAACATACCTTGGGTATCGTGAATTATGTAGGGGTTCGAAAATAATGTACGGCTTGCAAATATAAACAGTGTTATTTATTTCATTTTTTAAATAATACACTGCTCAAGTATAACAGAAAAATATGCATTTAAAGTAGATATCTACTTCAAGTGTAATATCTATCTTTTACAAATGTATCACAAACTTACGACAGGTTCAATTCTGCGACGCTGACATCAAATGAGAATCTTCGCAAAGCGGTAAGTACAGTTTTTACTTCTAAATTACACAAAAGTTACATTAAATTAAACGTCGTTAATACTTTAACGGCCGCTCACACTACATGTGTGTGATGTTACCGTTACTGCGTACAAGTTTGGCCGTTAAAGTGTTAATATTAATACAATTAAATAAATAAAAATAATCGTTCTTTACTCGCTCGCCTATGTTCTCAGGACACATTTTAAAGACATTCTAACCTAAAAACATTCATTCTATTAAAACGAAAAACATACGGAAATGTCAAATTGAAAAATGTCATACATGCGGACCGTTGCAAAATGAATCGTCGTAAATAAGGATGCGTCTGTATATTCTATACACAAGTGTCCGCTTAATAAAAATATGATTAATATACATAGTAGAAGGGTAAGTATGGAATTGTTTTGGCTTTTTAAAATTAAATATATTTGTCGAATTATTCGACAGCCACTTTTTTAGCAGGAGCAGCATCATCGTTATCGCTGCCACGCCTTTTCCTTTGACCCCGTTGTCCATTGCGGCCTTCAAAATAAATTTCATATTAAATATTTATTTTAATTTAACCATAAGGAAAATTCTTAATTACGCGACATTCAGAACATATGTAAAAGTTCAACTCAGCGAGACCCAGATGATCCCTCAGTATTAGCATGGCAAAACATCATTATAACGATATGAAAAATACATATAGAAAAATTATATACAAATATTTCATTAAATCAAGCATACCCCTTTTGCCTTGACGTTTTGGTTTGGAGTACTTCTGCCTAATGGAACCCATCTTTTCTTTTGCTTTTGTGAGGTACGTCTCTTCTTCTTCACCCTCGAGAACACGGAAGGTAACTTCTTCGTCACAAATTAATAACTATTAATATAAAAATATGTACAAGTTAAAACAACATTGAGACTTCAAAATACACAGAAGCAAATTTTAGTGACTCACTTTGCCGTCTTCCATTTTATCGAAGACGGACTTTGCAGCGTTCTCCCCTTGAAAACGAATCCACCCTTCCTCGTCGCCAATCTTAAACTCGACGAACGCAATATTGGAATCCAATTCACCTACGCGGTTCTTAATATCCTCCCTTGTACATTTTTCAGGTACATTGCAGAAATGAATAACACTACCTTTCGGTAGGGATGTCTTTTCACCATCATCCTCTGCTCCACTCTCTTCATCATCTTTTTCTTTTACCTTATAAAAATCCAAAATGTTTATACTTTTTACTGAACTACTACTGCTACTACTACTACTACTACTACTACTATAAATAAATTCAAAGAATCTTTCTATACTAACTGTGTCATTTTTTTTTGTTTTCATATCAGATCTCTTTTGCCTTCTATCTTCTTTCTCCTTTAACTTTCCCATAGTGTAATCATAGCTATATAAATTAAAATTATATAAGAATAGATCGAATAAAATCACACATCATTTTTATAAAATATCATATAGTTTTGTCAACTTACGACCACTTTTTAATTAATTCAGTCTCTTCATACTTTATAGGCCCCCTATCCATAAAAGCTTTTGCATCATCCAGAGTCTTAAATTGTATAAAAATGGATCCTTTAAACTGTAATTTTTTGTCTTTATCCGAATACTTTCTCATCTATAGAACAAAAAGAAATCTAATAAAAATCTGGATATTCTTTTGTCATTCTCCTTCTTGCTTGCATGCTTTAAATAGAACAAAGATACTTGCAATGATAGTTTCATAAGGCTCATAAGCATTGAAAAAAGTTTTCAACTTCTCCATAGTCATATTCTTCAGAGGAAATCCCTTTACGTAAGCTGTTCTGGCTTCTTGTGCCTTCCTATATTCTACGTTATAGTCTGGCAAAGGATGTTTCAAGGAACGACGAATCTTTTTTTTGTCCTCTGATACTTCTATAAGTTCACTTGATTCCAAGGCTTTCAAAATAACATCAACATCCTGACTCATAGAAGCCAACATTTTAAACTTTAACATAACAGACATAGGTACCCAACCTTCGTCCAATTTTGTTTGGTGAATAAGAAATTTGTCTCTTTGCATGTTTACATCACCAAAGTAAAACTATAAACAACAAAATGTTTAGTAATCTAACAATAAGTATAATATTGATGTTTAATGATTTACGTATAACCAATCAATTTTAGATTAAATAGTTATAGACTATATCATGAACTAATACCTCGATTTGATTCTTTATTTTTGTTAGAAGCTCACTAGAAGGCTCTTCAGATACTGATGTTTCTTTCGCATCATTTTCTTCGACCTTAGAAACCGGCTTCTCGTTCTTAACCTCATTGGTGGCATCATTACTCACACTCTCAGTTTTAATCTCTTCTTGACCATTTTCCATTTTCTTAACTTTTCACACAACGTGTATTCCAAAAAATTACGCGTACTTGATTATCGTAAAGCCTAAATGCAAACCACTTTGGCAAAACTCAGTAAAAATAATTGAACTCAAAACCGCATGACGCACACGTGCCGTAGCTCCTATCAAACCGGAAATATATAGTATGCTCTAAATGAAAACTATTACGTTATCGAAGGGAAGACAATTTTACAATTTGTTACGATTCCATAACGCAGTTGTACGTGCTTTAGTATCTCTAGCCTTCGTAAAAATCAGACACAATTAACAATAGAACGTAACTGTGAATTTGTATAACAATAAAAGAAATAATGAAAACCAAATGATATGAAATTCTATGTATCAAGGTGTTGGTTCTGAGCACTAGGGTATTTTACAGTAATCTTGTCGAATAATTAAATTTAAAACAAAGTTTTGTATTATAAATGTAGAACCTTCCGCATAAATGTTCTAAATAACATTTTATAGTTTTTAGACCCAGTACTATTTCAAATATTCTTTATATTAGATATTTTCTAAACCAAATAATAATCAGCGCCATCGGTGACAAAATGCCCAAGTTTGTAGTGAAAATAATTCCCGCTGTTATTACTAGATGACGCCACTAACTAAAGGGTCGATAATCATTTCTGGATTAAATAACTATTCATAAAAATGAACAATTAACATATTAACTAATACACTGTAGTGTTACGAAGTAAAGAATCGTACTAATTATCCATTTATGATAAATAAATAATAATCGATTTAAAGTAATCGGTGGCGCCATCATACAGAAACAGTGGCAACTATTTTCGCTAGAAACTTATGCGTTTTGCCACTGATGGCGCCACTAGCATAAAACAAGTCACCTACTAGTGTATTGTACTAATACAATAACGCACTGTATATTAATATGATTCTATGGCGTATAACACTATAATGTGATAGTTCATACGTCAATTTATCAACTTGATAAATAGTTATTTAATTTAGCAATAATTATCGACTCTCTTATTTAGTGGCGCCATCGGTGCGAAAATTACCAAGTTTGTAGCGAAAATAGTTGCCACTGTTTCTGTATGATGGCGCCACCGATTACTTTAAATCGATTATTTTTTTATTTATCATAAATGGATAATTAGTACGATTCTTTACTTCGTAACACTACAGTGTATTAGTTAATATGTTAATTGTTCATTTTTATGAATAGTTATTTAATCCAGAAATGATTATCGACCCTTTAGTTAGTGGCGTCATCTAGTAGTAACAGAGGGAATTATTTTCACTACAAACTTGGGCATTTTGTCACCGATGGCGCTGATTATTATTTGGTTTAGAAAATATCTAATATAAAGAATATCTGAAATAGTACTGGGCCTTAAAACTACAGAATGTTATTTAGAACATTTATGCGGAAGGTTCTACATTTATAATACAAAACTTTGTTTTAAATTTAATTATTCGACAAGATTACTGTAAAATACCCTAGTGCTCAGAACCGACGGTTGAGAATAGGGGGACACGACAACAAGAGTTTCTCCTCTGGAAAATTACTTCGTGGCTGCATCACCAAGATCTGTGCTCCACTGTGCTCCCTTCCGGTTCGCTCTGTTGGAGTGGTTGTGTCTTGTTTAGTTTAGCTGTAATTAAATCTTTCTCCATCTTCCACTATGAAGATCTATAAGGATATTTTCACCGGTAAGTAGATGGAGACTGCCATTAAGTATTTTGTCTAATTAATAGTTTTTCATTTGTCTGTTATGCAGAGAAATGAAGCGTCAAGTTTCATAGAAGGTCAATGCATAGTGACGTTTCTTATTACAACACTGAAAGCACGACAACGATAACTCTACTCGATCTCTTTTCTATTATTTAAATATTTAAAATGTACTATTATAATGTAAAACATTTTTTTAAAGCGATTCTGTAGCACACAGATGTACTATTTGAAAATTTAAGATTTGTATTTATAACCTCTCCATATGTTTGAAGTGATTCATTGAAATTGTAAATTGCAAATAAATACGTTATTAGACTATCAACTCGTATAGATTTTATAATTCTATTTTTAGTAATAACATTTAAATTTAAACTTCAACTGAATAATGTATCTTTGAACTGTAGTTTTTGACACACATTGTTAAGGTAGTTAAATGTTGTAAGAATGTGATTTTATAAATTAAATTTTTTATTAAAACAAAATACAAATTTCCATAGAAGTACAGAATTTTCTTAAAACAAGTTTATAATATATAATTTTTTATATTACAGGTGATGAGATGTTCTCAGACACCTACAAAATAAAACTGATTGACGATGTTATGTATGAAGTATATGGCAAGGTATAAACTTAAACATTATTTTTCAATCTATATTAAATTAGAAGTTCAATATATATTAATTGTATTTGTTTTTTTTAATAATTAGTTAGTTTCTCGTAAAGCTGGAGAGATAGAAATTGCTGGATTTAATCCATCTGCAGAAGAAGCTGATGAAGGCACAGACGAATCTGTAGAAACAGGCGTTGATGTTGTTCTAAATCACAGACTTCAAGAAACTTTTGCATTTGGTGACAAAAAGTCATATACCCTCTATCTGAAAGATTATATGAAGAAGTAAGTATCTAAGTTGGTGTAATAATCGAATCTGTTAAAGAACAACTTCACTAATAATTAAATATTTTGCTAGATTAGTTGCAAGGTTGGAAGAGAAAGCTCCTGATCAGGTGGAAGTATTCAAAACAAACACGAATAAAGTTATGAAGGACGTATTAAGTCGTTTTAAGGACTTGCAGTTCTTCACTGGTGAATCTATGGACATTGATGGCATTGTCGCAATAATGGAATATCGCGATATCGACGGTGATTCTGTGCCTGTACTCATGTTATTCAAACACGGTCTTGAAGAAGAAAAGTTTTAAATAATTCTAGATATTCAACAAATTGCAAAAAAAAATATTGTGAGTTTTCCATTTATTATTTTCATATGTATACATGTTTATTCATGCTTTATACCATATTCACCTGTATTTAGCATTGCACAAACATGTAAGATAAAAGTGGTAATAAGATTCCCGCTGTGGCTTACTTATCGAACATAGCGTCTATTTTATCCAGACATTTTAATAAGGAATTTAATTGTTACATGCACGAACTATCCAACGAAATATTCAATTAATTTTTGTATGTTTTTCAGATAAACTGAAATCAAGACTGTACACATGCTGGAAAGCTGTGAAATTTAGTTGAAGGGAAACACGATACTACTTCCAATCTCATTTTATAATGCAATTAACTTATTTTCTTTCCCAAAAAAAAAAAAAAAAAAACTAATCAGTAACGGACTCAAAGAAAGTAATATTTGTACATATAATGTATCTGAATAGATAATCTCAGACACGATATTCCTTCGATGTATCTGTATTTAAATCATTGTGGTGATTGTAAGATTATTTTATATCGTTTTTTTTTTATTCAATACCGTTAAACCATTTTATTTATGATTGAGAAATGGAAGATGGGGAAAGACCTTTGCAGCAATGAAACTACAATGCCTATAATTATCGTTAACATCAGGAAACGTCAGTGAATAATAAGTATAACAGAAACAACATACTCTGTATAACGTCTCACACGAATAAAAAGTGTTTTCATAAGTACTGCTCACTATCCGCGTTTTTATTTCGAGGTGTTGTGACAACCACGAGTTATTGAATTTCTTTTTATAAGTGCAGAGCTCAACAAATAATATAGTTTACAAAATTCAATTACCTTTTATTACCTAATTAATCGTGCTAATAATGACCACAGTTTCAAACTCCTAACCAAGTATATATTAATAAAAGCAAAATGGTAAATTAAATGCAAAAATTGTGTATGATTATTTCGAACTCAAGTGGCAGTTATGGAATGCAATAAGTAAAATGAACATATTTTTCGCTTCATAAAAATATTATATTCAGATAAGTCAGAATAGACGATTTATCTCTTGGCGCAAGACCGTACATCATATTTCTTTAATCAAGGATTGTTATTAGCCACACTGCTTTAGATATACAATACATTCATGGTATGACTTGTTCGCGTCTCCTTCAATACAACCTTTCCCTCGGCCACTGTCATTCCATCTTACACACTTCTTCTATGCCTATATAATTTATATACCCTTTATCGTCATACATCGTCTTGTGAATATATTACTCTTATTCTTTATAAAACAGTTACCAACTGAATGCAGAATTCGATATTTTAATATCATTTTTCGTATCTTTACTTGAAACAATATCATGTTTATACACACGAAAGCATTCCATAAAAGTCGTAATTTACATATACCTGTATCCATCCATATATGTATACATATACTTAGCAAATAGAACTACACAGATACGCTGACTATATTCCTTCAATAAACGTGAAACGATAGTTACAGCTTAAAGATAATAAAAGATGGATTGAAAATGTACACGCCATGTGTTGTATATTGTATGCACATGTGGACAATGTATATATGTAATTATTTTAATTACTGAGCACACCACATAATTTTATCGGTACTACGGCAGTTTAACATGAATTAATATAAATTCGAATTACTACATGAATTAACATCGATGTAAAACAATAAAAAAACAATGGCATTTACTATTACCTGGTAAAATTAACAACATTAAAACACAGATTAATATTTCCAAAAAGACATTTTTAAGCTGTGAACACAATTCAAGTATTTCTGAAACGGAATATTACGTTAGACACCTATATAACCACGTACTTGATTACTTTGTTTCCGAATATTAATGTTCCATTTTGTTTAGTAACATTCTTACAACTACAAGTCTTGCGCAACGGTGATTCGTTAATTTACAATCAAATTATACAAAACCTACAGAATAAAATGGTACAATAATTTTAATGAAAATTATTTTTTTCAATGCGGGGGGAAGAGAAACTAAATACGGAATATTGAGCCATGCTAATATTCCAAAACATAATTAATTGTAATGGCAGTCGTGTGAGTTAATTTGTTATTGATGTAGCATTAATAGATACATATATATAGTTTATGACATTTATACACACAGAAGGATTTAGTACTCTGGCTTTTAGGTTATTTTATCGAAGGTACGGTATGTAGTAGAACACCAGCTACTGTTTAAGTGGAACGTACCTTAAATTTTTAGTAAAGTCAAACAGTTATTTTAGTCGTTATTACTATTAATATTAAACTTATTTGTACTGATATCTATAGAGAACGGGTGCGTAAAACACTTTCGGTACTACTACGAAAATTAATCGAATTAGCTGCTAACAAATTTCGATTCAACGATACCGATGATATTTATTTAAATTAAGGAGAAAATCTAACGATATATATTATCGAATATGTTAATCACACGTCACTGCATGTTTGAACAATTATACACATGTATATGAAGAATGATGAATTTTATAAATACCAAACAAAGTTTTCTTCTTTACTTCATTATGCATGACTGTACAGAATGTTTACAACGCACCACGTTCTTTCATTCTAGGACACTGTTACTAAGTAAAACATCACTACATACAATTTGAGCATCGTACCATTTCTATGATAGTTCAAGGAGGTATGGCAAAAGCATCGAGTTTACATCAATTATAATAGTATACAGTTCACTGTTTTTGAATATTGCTTCTTATAGAAGCATGCTGTTATTTAACAGGTTGTAACACATTCTAGAATCCACTCTCCTAAATCCTCTTACCTTAATCAATGTTTGATCATAGAACATTTCTTAATTCTGCCATTATCTTTATTATTCTACTGACTACTACTGAGGTTCTCATTATTATTTGTGAAAGAGTTCTGTCTATATATTCATATATTATTTGTATGTATAGATATCATCATTTTAACATTTATATATTTATATGAAACTTCATTCACAGGTAGCAAGCATTCACGCCCTCCATTCCTAATGGTCTTTCACTGCTTATTTTCTTTTATTAATTACATGTATTGAGGAATTAGATGAGGTGACCGCAAAAATGCGTTTTGTTCAGAGGTAATTTTGGTCAAGATGTATTTTTGAAGTGAATATAAAGAAAACAGAACATTACGACAAAGGAAATAGATTACAAAATTGTGATAAAGTTTTCCTATTATTTTATAAATATATATAAATTGCGTTATTTGGTTTGCATTTGTCACAAATTATTTAAAATCGTGCTAATTGAGTAGAGTAATATTCAAGGTTCATCATTATCATTCCATATAAGAACACTAAAAAATAATATAGCAGGCGTCTGAAATGAACAGCAACTCCAGTATGTTACCAAAAAAAAATCGGAAATTTAATATTGTGTTTCTCTCATGGTATGCATAACATTAAAAACTCTCATCAAATAGATAACAATAACCAACAACTAACAATCGTAAGCATTCACGCAAAAATAGAAATATGTTTAATAATATTTAATATTATCATAATTTATATTATCGAAGTAAGTATGATCATTTCTTACGATTTCTAGGGTACTATAGTAATTTATGTAGATGACTAAAACTGAAGGATGTTAAGATAAATTTTTTTTCGTAAAATTTACAATCGAAATAAAATAAAGATAAATATATATCTTTCGAGATATTTTACAAAAAAATGTATAAATAAATTTCTATAAATTTCCGAATTAATGCACTAAGATCAGGACAACGAGATTATAAAATACATATTCCACTAATTTCATAACCTTAAACTAAATCGAAGATTAAAATATAAAATTTGGAATTTATTGCAACCGACTCAGGTCAATAATTATCTAGTTAAAAATATAATCTTTAAAAAACAAGATTAAAATTTTTCATTACTCTCTCTCTCTCTATATATATATATATATAAAGACTACAAATATAATAAAAATAGAATTAAAATAGATGCTTACAGTGCATAAAATTATTATTTTCTTACATCCTTCAGTTGAAATCATAAAAGAGTTCTGTAAATTTCTAACAACGACAGTAAAGTATCTATCTTAGCTCTGTCCTTGATCAGTTAATTCCTATGTGTCTAGATTTAAAGGATAACCATACATCTTGCAAGTATCTCTTTGAAATTTTAGGAATTCCTATATCTCGTAGCGCGTCGAACATTTCCAAAAGAAAAGAAAATTTTTGCGTTAGGCAATAAACTATCGAGAAACATTTACACCTTATTTGCCGTTATACATAGCACTGTAAAATTACAATCAGAGACAAAAGGCAGAAAACTTGGTACGAAAAACTGTGTATCTAATTGAAATTTTCATGAGAATTTGCTCTACCAAAAGTGAAAATCTCTCTCAATGTAAAAGTCTTTACATTCGAATATCTCAATAACGTGTCAATGATCCTTAACGTCTCGATGACGTTGTTTTGATATTTTATTACAGACATAAGCTGTATATATTAAGCTTAATATATATGTAAAAAAAGAACTATTATAACATATTCAATTAATAATGAATTAGTAAGTTTATCTCTTTCTATATTCTAAAATACAAAACAATAAATTATCGTAGTGCACACGTGTAAAACGCATTCATTTATGCAAGTATGTATATTATCTATATGCAATCGTGGCTCTTCCAAGTGACGATCCGAATCGAGGCAGAGTTGGAATGTAAAAATACCCGAGAACTTATGCATAGATTGCGCCCACGTCGAAGATGATGCAAAAGAGGATCGTCGCCCGGCGATTCGTAAAACTATTTTGAAAGACTTGAGAAGCAATGAGGACTGACTCGTTGGCGGAGGGACAACATGTGAATGACAACAAGAAACGAAACGTGAGTGTCTTAGGAACTTCCATGGCTGCAGGGGGCGCAGTGGGATCGACGTAGACGCAATCGAAACCCGTGCTAATCGAAGATCGCTAATTCAGTGACGAGGTTACACGTCTACGGGGAACTTTGCTCGGACGATGGCATGACAGACGTGTCACAAACTTTCAACGCTAAAAAGCTCTAGCAACACCACTGTTATTTCTATCCGAGTGCATCGTTGCGACTTCCGCCGTGCTCTCGATACGAATCGAACGAAAGACTGCCTCCTTACGTCGAACAAGAACCGTTAATAAAGTCATAAATAAGAAAGTGAGAAGGGAAATGTAAGTAAATTCCATCTCGCTGCTCGACGTGAGAATGCCTTGTATGGAGGCGTCGGTAATCGGCGAAGATTCTTTACGTTTACCTTGAATGTTGTATTTTTGTCGTTTTTTTCTTTTCTCATTTTTTTGTTTATGCATACGTATCCTTGTTCTCTCACAGATCGGTGTGCCCCAGAACGCGGCACACCGTTTGCTCCTAAGGATCTGATCGCGATTCTAGCATCTCCACGAGGAAATCGTCGATAGGCACGTCGCCGATCATCTTGAAGAAGAATAAGTGCTCCAGGCATTTTAGTCCGATCGACCGGATGGAAGGCAAGCGCAACAATAATTTCGCGAATCTGCCAGCGTCGTCAGGCCAAGCCACGCGACAGTATCCTTCCAAGGCTGCGTAAATCTTCTCGCGAAGCAGAGTCACTTCCTGGACGGACTTTAGTCCTCGGACCTCCGGATTGAAGAGAATGATGGACCTGCGTACAACCAACGGTTTTTTTTTTGTTTTTTTTTTGTTTTTAAATACCTGGGAATACACAAAAATTCACTAGCCATCTCGAATTGCTGCCGTATAATCGGTTACTGACCTCAGACAACCAAGCTCAGTCCTGTCCATTTTCATCTCGCGCATTTTCGAGACGAGCTCCGAAAGCACTCTGTCGAATATCGTGCCCACGCCAGCCTGGTGCGCCGTGTTTCGTTGAACGGTCATACCTGTCGCCAAAACAATGCCGTCCTTCACGTCGATGGAACGATGAGAGAAGGAGGCTATCAACAGTTCGTTCCATCCAGCCCTGAGTAGAAGTACCTGATCCTCCAGTGGTAACGACGTAAAATGTGGGATATGTTTCGCCCATGCTACCAGCTGGAACAGCTGTTTGTTCGTGGCGTTGCAAATGTGCGACACTGCGTTCTGTGTATCGCCAAGAGATGTCAAATTAATTGAACAAAGTATTTCGTGGAACAGCACAACACTCGACGAAACCGTCGCGTCGCTCATAACGCGGATGTCATCGAGACTTTTGTTCGAATATTTACCTCGTAATTTCCTTGCTGTTCCATCTTGCATTCGACTCGTTTCTCAGCCTCCAGGATTCGTTCGATCGGCATGTCCGAGTGTAAACTGCTCGTGCTCTCCACCTCGCTCTGATCCCGCTCCTTGGTGCGCTGACGTTCCTCCTGGACCGCCTCCCTTTTCATACCCATAGCCAAGCATTTCTGGTATCTGCAATACTGACAACGATTTCTCTGCCTCTTGTCGATGATGCAGGACTTCTCCTCGCGGCACGCGTACGAGAGGTCCTTGCGAACGGTCCTCTTGAAGAATCCCTTACAGCCCTCGCAGCTAGAAGAACGTTAAGCTCTGTTAAATACCTCGTAAATGTTTGTTTTTTAAATTAAAACGCGATAAAGACGAGGGTATCAACCTAAGATCGCTAAGATCGATAAGGTCGTGTATCAACAGCGACGGAAAGTGAATCACCAAAGAGCAGACGCCGACTCGTATTTCGCAAAGACGTCCAATCCGACCATTGGCACCGTTTTATTTTTCCTCTTTCGTTCGTTCTGTTTGACTAGCTCAGGATTTGTCGAATAAAGTGCCATCGGTTTACGGTTGCGCTGCCGCCGTAATCCACGCCTCTTCGGAGGCATTGTCGCCAAGACAAACGAGAAATGCCTCGCATGCAACTCAATCCACCGAAACTAATGGGGAACTGTTTACGTTTCGAAACGACAATTACGATCCAATAATTTCAGCTCTCTCTACACAAGACAATTAACTTTCCATCAGAAGGTGTACTATTACTTTGGACCAAACAGTCTTCTCTATTATTGGGTCAAGTAAAATAGATTTTCTGCGAGCCAAATAAAATAAAATATTTTCCACGGTCCAAGTAAAACAAAATAATATTTTCTGCAAGCTGAATTTTCGCGCCAACTTGGAACCAAAATGTTATAGTAGTCTCCAAAGAAGGCACGGAACCCTTGCTTATCTCTCCATAAAGAAAGTCGTGCAATAAAGGGAAAAGGACGTTAAACGAAGTCAGTCCATCGACTATTTCCACATTCTGCAATCGTTAAGGCACCGACGGCCCAGCGTTTTCGGAGCCTTCGTTTTTAAAATTGGAACCACTCCAGAAATCCCGCCGTGGCCAGAGAAGCGACGACATTCCGCGAGGAAATTATTTTTGGTCCAGTCATTCCGTGTATTTTCGCGATGGTTTAGTGCGACCAATTTCATATTCCTTTCTCCTGTTTTCACTTGTGCGACAACATCAAGTGGAATCGCTCTTGTACGTTTTGGTTTCGAGAACAGCGATCGACGAGGAGAAGAGAAACGACGCGATGCTGAAAATCCCATGGATTTCGTCGATCCTACTGAATTTTCGCGAATCACGAAAGCGTTGCGATGCGGGTTGACGAGAACTCGCCACAAAATCCGGTAGATCGTGGCGTCGCAACGCGGAACAATAGACGAACACATTCATCTTCCGTTTTCGATGTTGCAACGTGCGAGGAAAGCGATTGCGAACAAAAAGTTTCGACGTTTTATCGATAGTTTTAACAATAATAAATTTTCTTCCACTGACGTCAATTTTCGGTAGCGTCTATTTTCATTTAAATTCGCGTCGAAATCAACGGTGATTTAAACCATCGATACGGTCGAGGTTCTCGAAACGTGCAGACAAGGCACGTGACTAAATCTCTGGACCACCGCGGTGGAAGTCGTTTGATCTCTGCGAGTTTACTCGAAAGACAAATCTGTCTGACGGGAGACACGCGTGAAGGTGTCTTCGTTCCGCGAAGCCAAGTTTTCCTATCGAATCGTGGAAATGCTTCTCGATGTCTGTTTAAATTCCACGACGCAGCTGGGATCTATTCCCGTTGTCCTGTTCCATAAATTCTGCTTTAGAGTAGAATGGCGTTAGAGATAGAGGAAATAGAGAGGGATTCCACCTGCGAGGAACGAAACGAGACAGTTTCTTCTCGAGGTGACGCCATGCATCTGAGACGGCGTGCGAGCCCAGACCCTGATAATGGCCGTGATTGCTTAATTAGCTGCCACTGGAGCAAAGTGGCTTCACGACCAAGACGCGCAGCTTGTCTCTCTCTTCCCCTAGTAGGAACTACGGTTGGCTAGTCGTCCTAACCTCACGAGCCGCAACTAGCAGCAAGTCCAAGGTTGCCCTGATGCTCTGATGCAACACGCACAAGGCATTATCGGTTGGATGGTTCTGCGAGCCAAAGTGGGGAACGTCCGATACTAACAGAGGGCAAATAATGGGGCACTCGGACGCGCATGAACCTTTATGGACGATTCTAATGAATAAATTGCACGGATACTAATATTTGAAATACTATTTTTAAGTATGAACATGGAGAGTATCGTAATAGAGCCAATGGTAGATACTAATAGAGTAGCAAAGACAGAGATTTTGCAGAGATAAATATGATTAAGCTTCACCTAATATAGGTACATCTAATAGAGGTAGATTTGCTTGAAATCGCACTCCATGTCTCGGGGTATCTTCCCAGAAGACTAACGTCCTCATCCTCGCTTTCGTCGTTACTGTGCGCGGAATTTACGCGAGATCGGGAAGTCGTTGGAAGTTTAATTGGATAAGTTGGCCGTTTGGAAACACGATTGATCTGTTGTTCAAGACACGTCCAAGAGATGAAAATACTAACGAGGTTGTAGTAAACGTCTCTAATCTGTTCTAGAGACGAACAAGAATACGTGGGCGAGTTTATCGATCTTATTTACTTGTACAGCGAAAAATTAAATGTCAACGTTGAAGCATCCCTGGGAGCGTATCAGCTCGAGCCTTTTACATTGGAAAACAAAGCAAACACTGTTGGAAACTTGTATAAGCTCGTGTTTTCACGAGACAAGAGCTTAACGCTTCGACAACTTCGACGATACGTCCTTTTTATACGGATCGATCCAATGTCATATCCATAGAAATGCACGCGTATAGTTACCGAACGCGACTGAACAATACCAATCGATTCTTTCTGCAAGTATTTGTCCGCCCAATATGTCTCCTGCTAACCGAACATTAGACGATTAAGAACTCGTTATCGATGTTTCCATGTAATAGACGTCATCGACCTGTTAAGTCCCGCACATTGCATACAATTAATTTGCGAAACTACAATGGACTGTACTCGATACAATTCGACGTAGGAAAGCGTGTTTCAAAAATTGTCCTGTTTTAATTCGTTGCTATTTTACATCTCTTTTGACGATGACGCGAAGCAAAGGATTCGTAATTGTATCATCGACTTTCTTCGAGGCGCGTTTAAAGTCAATTGTCTGTCGCGCCAGTTGGTTCGACGACATTTTTATTATTCCTTCTGAGCAGGTTCGACGCACGATGATTATGCAAACGCAACATCGTTGCATGTGTACGTCGATGCTCGTTTTTCGTATGCGTGCGACGAAGTTATTAGCCAACGTTTGATCAACGGCTAAGTCGGTGCAGGACGGTGTCGATGGAGAAATTTACGATACCGCGACGAGTTTTTACGACGGGGAAGAACCGTCGCTGAATATACTTACGTATATATGTAATCGTTTGGCTTATTGCCATACCTAGGCGATACAGATGCTGTCCAAATGGTGCACCGAGGAACGAAAATATTTAAACATCAGAGTATGTGTCTTTATGTATACCGTGTACCTTACGACTGGAGATTATCTCCAATGCAGTTTATTTCTCTCATCCTCGTTAAGATTAAGTCAATCCGTTTGAATTGTGTTTGCGATACGAAATGTAAGAGTGGGTCAAAGGTTGCGATAATTAAAAAAAGAAAAGAAGAAAAGAAGAATAAACTTTCATCGTTGCAACGGGGACGCGTATCGCAACGTGTACGTTATAGGTAACACAACGCTGTGCCGAGTACGTTCTAAAATTACTGGTATCGCGGGTCGGGATTATCGAGCAAATTCGAGAACCTTGGACAGCCAGCCAACGAATGTCGGTTTGGTGCCTTCTTTGAGTATGTAATTCTCGAAATAATGATAATCCGTTGTATCCGAAAGCTTATCGAAACGAATGGTTCGTGTTGGAAAAATGTATTAAAAAGTATGTTTGGCTTACCTATAGACGCCGTAGTGCTTGCCGCTGGCGCGGTCTCCGCAGATCGAGCAAAGGTGCTTGCTACCAGAAAGAGGGTGGTTCGGCGGGTATGGTGCCACTGCTTTGTTCTGGCCACTCGGCGACGTGCTCAGAAGGTTGCTGTGACAACCAGCGTTGAAGGATCTTACATGCAAAGAAGAGAATAACAAAAACTCGACCTACGAAACTACTGCCCTGAATCGGGCAAAATACTGTGTACAAGTTCGTGGAGTTTCACTCTAAGCTTTAGAGTTCCAATGTGCTATATCAATTTTTACAAATATCGTAAGTATTATTTTTTTTTTTTTTTTTTTTTTTTATTTTAAGTAACGCATTGAATATCTCGTATATTACAACCCAGCAATGAATCTGTCAAGTGTAAAGCGTGGAAGTATTTTGTCCAGTTTCTACGAAGGGGGGACACTACACCCGATGGTATACCCTCTCGATTTACGACGTCTGTTGCCAGAATACCGCTTCTTCGTATCCGTCGAATCGATTCGACCGCGTTACAGTACATTTCAGCGTCGTCCAATAACACTGTTCGACTACTACGCTTTTCTTTATAAAGTATTTAGTTAATTTTGGCGACACTTACCCTGGACTGTTGGGACCGGAGGGACTGAAGTTTCCGGGACTGATAAGACTCGCTGTATCGGGCTTCATGTCGAGAGGACTCTGCGGACCCACCGAAGACATGGACATGTTACTGTTATCCAGACTTAACCCTAGAAAACAAAATTTGTTCCTAGTTAGAAAAAGAAGTTGACATCGGATCGTATACAATTTTCATTTCGTATTTCAATGATACAAGTTTAATCGCCGGTGTTGTAGACAGGAAAATGCTATCTCCACAGATGCAAATCAGATGAAATCTGAATTACAAATTTTAGGTACTCGACAGAACGACAACCTACCATTAAAATGTCACGAAAATTAACACACGCGTACAGGGTACCATTCTTCGTATCTCGAATACAGTTGCCATTTATCACGCTTTTCAAATTTACGCTTTCATCCATTTACATTTCCAACGCCACTTTCAGCGTCGTCCTTTTACTTTTAACCTCGGGCGATCGCGATTCCCATCATCGTCCGATGAAGAGTGGCGTGTATCGTCTATTGCAAAGTGCAACGATGTTAATTACGGCTACAATAGTCCAAGGAGTCAGTCGCGACGGTTTACAGTTATACAAAATTGTAGCAAGAAACCTCAGCATAATAAGACAACAAGGATCGATAATCTATTTTTTTTTCCATCTGTTTTTCTGTATTCGGTATTAGCAGAATAAATACATCGCGGATTCGTGCCGTGACGCGCGGAGGGAATGACGACGACAAGATAAATGACAATGAACGAATGGGAGAAGGGGTGTTATCGTTGAAGATGAAGGAGACCCAGAGAGAGTTAGGGAGAGCCGGATGATCCGCTAAGGACACCGTCAAGTGTATCGGTAATTGCACAACTAACGTCATACTCCCTTCTCTCCCCGTTTCGCTTCTCGCTTCTTGCTTCTCGCTATTCGCTTCTCGTCATTTTCAGCGTTTTTTCGTTTCTCTCATGAGCAGATCAATGTCATCGCGAGGAGACGCATCACAGGCTGACAAATGCGCAGCAGGCACATTGGAATTTATCGTAGGCTCAACAAACGGGCTTCTGCTAGTTCACGATTCCAAGGCACATTTTTTTAACTACAGCGATACCAATCGTTCCTCTATCGCCCTTCTCTTATCATATCTCTTAAAAAAGATATTTTCTATTAGAAAAACCTTGACGCGTCGACTGTCACAGTGTCATTGGATGAACCGATCCGCTTATCATCGCATAGGTACCAGATAAGTGGTACCTTCCTTCTTAACCGATACATATATCGATTCTTCATTCTGCCTTTGAACTGGTTTTAGTTCGAAATTTCGACCGTCAAAAACTTGACGAGTTCTGCATCAGATGTGGCAGCTTTTTTATTCGTGCTGTTACTAAAAGGAGTCCAAGCACGCGCAAGTCTAATCACTCCTGAAAAGGTTAAACGATACGTGGCACGATGACATCGAGCGTTCATCAGCCGCGCTTTTTTCCGTGAAACATATAATTACGTCGAGGCCGTCACTTCGGCGAGCAGCGACTTCTATTTCGAGTGTTAGGGTCGCTCGATTGCGTGTCTCTCATCGCCGCCGCTTATTAAGCGTTGCGCCGTCGCTTTAATTACGCAACGAGCGTGCAAAGCGGACCGAAGGTCGTCGACAGACTGCAAAAGGCTTTTGCATCTGCAGCGGCGAGCACCGAAATGCATTCTTGGATAAACATCCTCCTAGCCGACAGCGCGAAAACGAACAAAGTCCTCTCGCTCGCGTCGACGGCTGCGGGACAAACGTTCGGAGCTAACAGCGCCTTTCCAAGAGATTGGTCGTTGCCATTATTACGATAATGCTATATGTACGAGGAAAATGCCAACATGTTTCAATGTTCCGTTTGTAACTCTTAACTACTCGTGCTGGATCATGTTTGACTCGAGAGAAATCCTTAAAAAATAACCCTCTCCCACATCAAGCGTCCATCTATCTAAACTTAATTTTATCTTAAAATGGAAAGTCACCAGGATTTCTCGGAAAGCTATACAAAGACCAATGTACGCGGAAACGAGCGTCATTGGCTACGCGTAGACGCGTTGAGTTTCGGTTCAAAGAGACCAAGTTGTGGACGCAGCTTTAACCGTATCAAAAGGGGCGAGAGGCGATGTGGACGAGGACGCGAGAGTGGCTGCAAGGCCAAGTCCGGTGATGGTATATTATGCCGGCAGTGTCGGACACCTTGACCAGGCGCAAACAAGCCGGTGCAATGTTCGAAACTGTGCGCAACGCAACTGTATCAAGACATCTACGCATGCAATTACTTGGCAAACCGTCTATCTCCAAGATCGCAGATTCCACGTTCTTGGCTCAAACAAGGACATAGTTTTACGAGGAAGAGCATAACCTTAGGAACTATGATATGATTAATTTAGGATATAGAGCTCAAGGTTCTCGAAGCCTGTTATCCCGCGGACATTAGTTTATCCTACAGTTGCCTTAGGCTAACTCCAACGAGTCGTTGTAAAGATATCGAGAACCCTACCTACCGATCCTGAAATGGTCAAACGATTCGAATGTTCACCGAATCGTTACTCCAACTTCTGACCGCTTCCTCTCGCATACACGTCAAAGAAAAACAGTTTTACGTATAACAGTATCCATGTTGCATGCACGACTGGGAAGAAGAATGAATTATGCAGGGGGACACTGGAGGAAACAGGAGGCGAGGAAGAAAAAGAGAAAGAGGGCGAATGACACGGGAAAGGGGAGAAAAGAGGAGAAAACGAACTGACCTACGGCAACAACGAGTCAAGTGCGTTGGCTTTTGAATATTTAAAAGATATTCGCCTTAGCGAGTGAACCGACCCGACCGAGCGAATCGATCGCGGACAACGTAAAGGCGAACCACCCGAACCTGATTTTCAAGGGCAGAAGCCAGTGTGGAATTGGGAATGGTCATGTATTGCACCGGAGTATCGATCCTGTTACCGTGGTGCTGACAAACCCGCTCGAGGGTTCTGTTTATTCCACTTGACAATTCTGGGGGATGCGCTACTGCGACTCTACCACCACCGAGATGAAAGTGCCGGACGCGAAATTTGTTCACCGTTCAAATTTCGCTACGTCGATGAAAAATTTGCCATTTCAGTTTATCACCCTTACGAACATCATTTACTCCGAGGGATATCGTTTGCTATACGCACGCTCCGCTATCATCTTATCGCGAATTCTGCTTAGCGCGAGGAAACTAGCACGTACGTATATCGTGACTTTCAGGCGTCTCTTTTTCAAGGTCCAGAAATATTAAGCGTTATAGAAACATCTGCAGCGTAAGGGGATCTGTTTTCGGTGAATTTTTCGCGAACGAAACCCGAGACAGGAAAGAATAGAAGGGGAGAAGGTAATATTGCAGATGTAAAGGTCGACAAGGGGATAATAACAGAGCGTAGGCGGTGGATACGATGGAAGGGAAGAGCCGTCGTTATTAAAAAGAAGTATAACGGATAGTATCGTGTTTCATAACTGTTCCGCGGAACCATTAATAAATATTCCGTGAACTCTTGCATCCAGACTTGGATACGTCAGCCATAAAGTATAAAAGCCTATCACGATACATTGTCCATCACCGCTGCTTGGTATATCGAACATTCTCGATATAGAGCAACGAGAACGATAATTGTTACAACATCGACATTGAACTTTTTCATTCAACGGCAATTTTTTGTTTCTCCAACCCCGGTCTACTCCCCGTAATCTTAATAGAGCAACAACGTCTAGAGTCTAGAAAATCAGATGTAACTTTCAGTCTCGGTGTTTATATCATGCTTCGAGAATCGCATCCTAGGCAACTTAGCAAGAATAATCAAAAGGATCATCGAATCGAAATTTACACGAACGCGAAACAACGATTCCGAACGTTTCGATGTCGTGCGATATCGCGAAACTATCCTCGAACCATGGAAGAAGATGAATATTTATGTTGCAAAAAGCGTCGAGAACCTTGGAAACGGCAATAAACCGTTTCGATGCTCCGTTTCGTTGCATTCCACGTTCACAGAATGGAAACCCCATGAAGAACCAGCCACGGTGAACTAATAATCCAATATATGATATTATTTTACGAGATTTACTTTAGGGTTGAAAAAATGGCGGTCGATAATAATACTCGTAATGTTAATGTCGCAATTTAACGTAACACAGTAACACGAACAAGTCATTACCATAGAAATGATCACGAATAACGACTGAAACGTATCTGTTTTCCTTCGCATCGAAACCCTCAAAATTGATCTTCCCACAGTTTACTCTGTACAGCGTCGAGCTCGTGCAGCAGTATCGTAAATGAGTAACGCAAAATGCGAAAACGCGGTGCTCGTCGGCCAACGCTAACTTTAGATTCGTGTAAACGTGTAAGCGATGAATTAAGCAAATAACTCGACACGCGCTGGGTACATATCGCATACAGGGCGTTTCATAACGAGTGCAAACGTAAACTATATAAAAATCAACTCGACTCTGGATTTATTCGAATAATCCAGATGTCTGATAGTATACAGCGATGTTTAATGACGGTGAGATCGTTGCGAAATGATTTTTCAGTCATTATTCTATACCAAAGGTCCGAGGTTTGTGACGTCACCGTCTGACGATTTGAACGCTCTTCCGAAACTGAAAACCAGTTTCCCGCGCGGCGGACCACTTGTGCAAGCGCCTTGAGCGCATCGTGGACGCTGCAACACGCCAGCAACACTGCAACAGCCCCTCGAGACCGTAAATTCGCTATGAATTCCCCTCTTCGTCGAGCCAGCTACCCCGTAAATTGTCGAATACCGTCGACTGTTTACGATAAAAGGCACACGCGATGGGGAATGTGCTTATTGGTTACTTGCATACTTCTGATCCTCCAGAAGACGCCAAGACTCCTCGCGACATCCGACCGATAACGTTCGCTTTTCATAGATGTGTACGTAACTTGTTTGCCATCCAAAAGAATTCCCAGGTACATCAGCCTTTTCGGTTTTCGAGGTATTCCTCGTTAATCACTCTAATTGGAATTGAAATGTCCGCGACTCGACCCATTTCCGGCGAACGAATTGTCCCATCAGGCACCCTCGTGGTTCGCGAATTAACGATTTCGCCGCACGCCAATGGGACAACATCGTCGCGGCGCGCAAACGAAAAGGAGAAAAGATGTTTTCGACGCGACGCACGGGAGAAAGAGACTTTTTAACAGTTTCCTGCACGCAGCTGCGACCGGATGCCGCTCCCACACCAGGATAGCGTCGTGACGTTGCACATGCAACCCACGCGAACGTACATGTGCACGAGTGTACGAAAATAGTGCCGCTGCCCATGGCGTTAGGCCTTGAACCCGCGAAAAAACTCGCTAGATTAATGACTTGGCCGAGACTGATTTATTTTGCCGAGGAGATCGGCCGCTACTCGCGCCGACAAGCCGCGAATTTTCAGTTATTTATCGACCCACCATCTCCGCCTATTTATGTATGCGATTTAAACAATTGGAAAACTTCGGAATTGTGCGAATGTTGGTAAAAATCTTAATTGAATTCGTAATTCCCAGTCGTGTCTTCTATTTTCAAGTGTCCGAGATACCTGGCGAGGAGAACACCAAAAGTGGAAGCGAGCCTGAGCCTGGTTCCTATAAAATAAGTGCACCGACGAACGGAACACAGATACTCGTCGAATGTATCGATTATTTGCAAAGTGGAGTGGTTTGCTCAAACAATCTGCAGATGAATCGCGAACTGTGGTCGGTGATCAATCGTAGCACCGGTTTATTTTCCTTTGAACTGCGAGCGATTTATCGCGAATGCAGCGCTCGGAATAATCTATCCGAACAAACTTCTGCGCGAAAACCACAGAAATTCCATTGTATCAGACAAAGCACACGTTGTGCAGCTTACGGAGTATCTCTCGCTCGAATATCCCGGGTGTAAACGCAAAGATAAGCCTGCGATTTTCCTCTATCTCGCCAAGGTCCCCACTGGACCCTACAATTTACTTTGCAAAAGACACTCGTTCCGCGAAACAGTGAGGAGAGAGTGCAAAACTGTTTCTGAAATTATTCACACCAGCCAGTTAAACGTCTAGGCAAGCAACGAATCCGTTAATAATGCAGCCCATTCCCGTTTTCTTTTATGGAAACGAAGGCATTTCGCTCGATGCTTTCGATCGAATTTCGATCTCGATCGGAACTTGGGAGCACTCGTTTGCGCATCGTGTGTGGCCGTCAATGAAAGTCAAAGTGCCATGCATTTGGAGCGACTGAATACGGAGCGAACTGCACACGCGAACGTGCAGTGCTCATGCATAAATGTTTCTTACGTTAAACCATTCTGTGGAACGGAGGACGACGACGAATGTCGGTCACAGCATCGAATAATTCATCTTTGTCGCAACGTCTTATTAGCTCTCGTATATCATTGACACGTAACGTTCGGGATCGATTTTAAAAAAGAAAAATGGGAACGTCGAGATTAGAATTGCGAGCGAGGATAATGTTTCAAACGTGCCCTAGAGCAACGACTCAATGAAAAGTATAGAAAAGAGTACGTATCGATGCTGTCCAACGTAGACCGTGGAACTGAAAGTAGATCCAATTAAGAAATGTCATTCGACGACCAAACTCGATTGATTCGTCGCGTGGAACAAGAGGAAGACCAAGAGCGGTGGAGAGTGCCGCGATCGATGAAGCGGTACATGGGCCTCGCGTCGCATCGCACGTTCCTGAAAGTGCAGAGCAAACCGATCTATATGCAGCTATACTTTATATAGCACGGCACACCATGTGCAACCAACTCGGTACCTGGGTCACCGGGAGAAGGTCACGGAGTCGGGATTTCAGCCTAGGCGCGTCGATTTCACGAGACTCGTGGGCGTGCACCCTCCTCGCGTTGCAGGTGCATTCGTTGCAAGGGCACGATGGGTACCGACAGTGTGACAGACTCTTCGTGTTCAAATTGCGAATGTTTCATCCACTGTTTTTCAAACTATCTACGTCAGAGATCTTTGCACGCTATGTGTATCGAGTTACAGAGTATACGGAGAACATGTCAAATACAATGCTCGAATAATTGCTTAATTGAACGCAAAGATGTTTCGTTGCTATTAAAGCGATGCTATCAGAGAAGAACTCGATGTTTTAGTTAGCTGCGTATCTAGCGGGGAAATCAAGCTCTGGTATGTATCAGCAAATAAGAATATGTCGAGCTTAAATTGGCCTTGTACGTGAATACCATAGCGAAGGTCAGGGGTTCGCGTTTTCAAGCAGGTGAGGCGGCGTACGTTTATGTGCTCGTGGAACCGCGTGTGTACGCCTCGTTGTCACAGGTGCATCGAGGCGTGTCGTTCCTGCACGCTTCCATTTACTCCACGCCGTGTATTTGCGATGGCAGCGGTATATTTACAACGCTCCTTACCTTTAAGTAACGCGTGGAAAAGGTCGTGTAAGCAATATTCAGGTAGCAAAAATTTTGAACGCGTATTAAAATAAATACGCTACCGCGTTCATAGTAATTAAAATACAAAAATACATGATTCATGTTTTGAGATGACTCTCTAAATGTATGGCAGTTTTGATAAAAAGGTATTTCGTTCTCAGGATAGTCTCTTGTACGACCAGAATCGATGACTACTGTCGAGTCTTCTACATCGATAATCTTTTTTTTTCGACGTAAAAGACTTTCGTTACTTAAACTAACAATTTCTCATCGAAAAGGTTCGCCTTATGAATAAAAATGTACATTGTGAAATATGGCATCGATTTATCCCGGTTGTAGAAGAGCAAGGGGTTGAAGACCATTAATCAAAACCTACGTTATCATTTTCTCCAAGCCATCGCTTTGCTCAGCTATACTCGTGTACTTTCAGATTGTCGTTAACGCATGAGAACACATCGTATCGACGAGCGCTTTTCTGAAAATACAAGTGCACACATTTGTTAGAATAGAAACGCGTCCTGTTTGTCGAGGAAATGTTGATGCCGACGAGAGTTTCACTGTTCTTGAGGGGAATTCGCCGACTCGAAAGTACAATGATCCCCGGCTACAGACACAATTGAAATCTGTGTCCTTAACCATTCCACCGGCGTAAAGGTCAACACGAACGGTCCGCCTCGTGATTAACGACCTTCTTACCTTCAAACGAGCAACGTCCATTCCAGTTACGTAAGCTCGTTGACGTTCGTTGACTAATTTTGTTAACGTCGATCGGCGAATAGAAGGGTGAGGCGGCGAGAAGATGAGAAACCGTGGCTCCGAAAGCCTTGAGACCGACACATTTGTTCCGGTTGCGCCTTTACGCTTCGATTCTACTGCGAATCGACAGCGAGGTATTCTTCTTCGATGTTTTCCAAAGTAGCACCGAATGTTTCGAGTACTCGAGACTTTTTTTCTCGTAAAGTTGCAATTCCACCATCGACTCCCAACGTTGGACAGATTCTCGACAGGATTAGTCGACTCTCGATTCTCGAAAGGCCGTCCACGACATCAGGGATTTCACGTCCGATAAGAGACGCGGACAACCGGATGTCTGGCAGATACGTAGATAAATCGCACGGGGATAAACGAAAGACAAGTGGAGTGACATGCATCTCGACTTTCCACGGACGTGGTAAAAATAGCTGCGCCGGCTGAAGTCCGTTTATGAGGGAATAAAATTTGCCGAACAAAGTTGTGCCATCGTACTCTCGTGGAAACGTACGATTTGTATCGTCTCAGGATTTCCTGCGAATTAAAAGACTTTCTCAGGACAAAGAAAAAATCCAGACCATCGAACGAACAATTCATTCGGCAAGGTCCGAATCCATTTCGTCTGCCACACTCTCTTAACGTCACGGTTTGGTGCCGAGCTTGTGATATACGCGGCGATACCGCACAATCTCGCGTGTATCATTACTAAATCGTTCATCCCGAACAGCTCTTTCCGACGCCACCTGTTCTCGATACTATAAATTACCCTCGTTAGCGTATGCTTTAATAAGGACACTCCCACGCGCGTATCGTCGAGGTTGAGAGTCCGTCGTTCGAAAGAAGTAGCAACGTTAACGCGAACGAAAGGGTACGTTCGAGTCGCGGTCCAGCAATTCGATCCGTGAATTCTTCTTCTGTCTGGACAGCCATCATCCTAGCAGCACTCGATGCCCACCATGGGAATAGTAATGGAAATGCATCCAGTATGCCCGACTCGTGGCATCGCGTACGGGAATTTTCTGCACGTGTCACGGTGCAAAACGTGATCTTGCTCAAGGCACGCCCTGCAATCGGGCGTCATAAATGAACGTGTGCTCACACGTTCGGTTCTGGTCGAGCACGTGCTGCAATGCGAGATTTATTTCTCTCTATAGATGGTGCGTATTTATTTCTCGTGCTGCGTTCGTTGTTGGGAATCATTATATAGCATTATTTGATTTCCACTTATTTTAAGATGAGGAAATCGTAGTTTGCATGCCATAAGACGCAGTGCATGTTATGAATAGTATAGCGTTACCAGATTGCACTGCCAGTTTTAACGCGTGGGCGTATCATATACTGCAGACTGGCCGTGATACGTCGATATAAATTCAGGTCACGTTAAAGTCATCAGAGATTTACTGATTATTCAGTAAAATCGCGAATTTTTATCCAACATTAATTACACACGAATAAAAATCCCTATTACTTGAAAAGAACATTTGTAGCCTTCCAAATCTTTCTTCTTTTGGAGAAGAAATCTTTCTTTTTTTGATTTCTTCGAAATTCCCAGCATGCCATCCTCAGAATTAAATGGTACGAGACGAACTCTGAAACGCGGAAGTCTACGCGACTTTCGATTCGCGAAGAAAGAACGGAACAGCGCGAATGAAAAAATCCCCGAACAATATTGTCATCGATTTCCTCGCAATGTCACGTTCGTACCGTGTTCAAACAATTGATCTCTGGCATCTGTCGTTGCGTCAACGAGACAATACAAAGGCACACGACTTCCATGGCGAGTCTCGCCGACGCCGACGACAAGAGATCCGTACACGTTCCTTATGACGCGAATACGTGCTCGAATCGCTTATTAGCGCACCGATCATCACGCTACGATTGTGTAGATCGATGCATCCGCGTAATAGATACATCTAATCGGTCACCAGCCACGTCGCAGAGCCGAAGTAACGCGACTATAATAAACGATCGCTTCCTGTACGCCACTTTAGCTAGAAGGTATCATCGGTGAAAGAGATGTGAGGTAAACTTGTAAAAGAAACACGACGCGAAGACGATAGCGTGTTTGATTGTCAGGAGTTGGGAATATATGATCGAATTCGGTATATTATTCATGTACTAGGTCGAGGCAGAATATGTTGGCCACTCGACAAGTAGACAAAAACCTTCCACCATAAACATATTTACATGTAGATTGTATTTTACATGAACCTGTGCGAAACTGATGTTATACCTTCGAGTATTCGTTACGCAAACATCGAAGCGTACGATCGCATGCATTAATCAGCAAACACGAACTAAATAAATCACCAAGAGTAGACTCGTTAGCACGTTGGCTCGTATGTGTACCACTTGGATTATGTAGGCTTACTTTCATTACACGCATCAGCATTTAACATTGAATTCAAATCGAATGAATGAGCAGAGGAAATCGAAGCGCTATTACGCCTTTAGATCAGTATGCCAGATAATGTTCCCGTACACGATTTCGAAACGCCTAATTCTGATCCGTATCAACAGCCACGGATTACTGTAAACGTTTAGAATATGTGTAATTAAACGAACCAACGTTAACATACAAGATTCGACCAAAAATAGATTAAAGGATAAGAACAGTATCGAAAGTCAAGATTGTTCAAGGATATACGGAGTTAAACATGGGTGTGCGCTGCGTCTTTTGGTATGACGCGACCTGACGCATACTACCATCGTTCTCTTCCATAATTAACGAAGCAAACTACGTATTAATGATTGCGCAATTGTCATTTATTGCGACTATTGCCATTGAAACAACAGGCAACGCGCGCGTCGTTGCGAGCAGCCGAATGGTGCGTAAAGTTTATCTATCGCGGGGCAGAGGTGTACGATTCGTAAATGCGTGCAGCAGGAGCACACTGTGACGAAAGGAGGCTGCACTTCACGGCTGGTTCGCATCGGTGCCAAGGTTGCGTTCGTACTGGTGCGCGGATTAACTGAACCAGCATTGAACGCTCTGGAGTCTCGCGTGATGCTTATACGCTGCGCTTATCGCATCGGTGCACGTGTACGTGCGTGCATAAGGTATAACGTACAAGTAGCCCTAAGTTCTGACAGAGGTCTAAACCGAGGAAATAGAGCCGATGAAATTACCGGAAAAAAGGTGGACTTGAACTGGTTCCAAGATTCCGAAGAGTTCATTTGCGACGCGATAACGTCAGCTGTTATCGGAATACGACTGCTCGAAATTACTGTAAATACAACGATGAGCACCAAGGCAAAACGCACGCGACGAACGTGAATCGTAACGATTGAGAATTTCCTATTAGTCGTCGAGGAGACGCTACAGGTAGCATAATAACGATATCCAATCAAATCGGAGGTAAAGAAGCGCGTTAGTTGGTTCGTTCGACTGGGTACGCGAAGTAAACCATATCTCGAAGGAAAATGACTCAGTGACTCCGATAATCGCTGACACGTTACCGTGAAAAGTTTAAACACGCTGTGCGTCTGCTTGCTCGACGCTGTTAAATGCACATAGGGTGAAGGTCGGCTATTGAAACTTGAATGGTGCAATTTGTGAGCGGAACGCATGCGCGCGCTCGTTATCAGTCGCGGCTTCAAAAGCAGCCCGCAAACTCGCGCCGCGAGAAGGTCACGCCAATGCGCTTCGTTATCTATGCCCCTACTACAATTTACGAGCCTTTTCGAGTCTTATCGCGTGCCCCTATTGCCGAGCAACACACCGCATGACGCGTTTCCAGCTTTACGGGCCTCTTGTACTTTTCCTCCTTTTTTTTTTTTTTTTCTTGTTTACGGAGTCACGTCAAGTCCCAGATGTAAACTCCACAGTGGTCGTTATAGAGATCCTTCTCTTTGTTCTTTTATTGACCATGTTCACACGCCGTGTAAAAGTCGCACGCAATTATTTCATAATAGCATCGAGACGTAATATATTCTATCAAATTTGAGGTTGAGGTGTTGCACATGTTCAGCCATCGCATAAGTTCTTTACCGTGTATTCAAGATAATACAAATAATCTGGACTGCTATCTTTTTTTACAAAGATTGTTTCGAATAGATAAGACCAAGCCTCGAAAATGGTGTTAACTGACTGTCTAGCACCGCTGTGCTAATCGTCATTCGCACGTTTCAACAGTCAGTCTCGTTTAGGCACCTTCGGGCGCTGAAATTCACAGCGTCGAGGCACTGTGACATCGATTTTAATCAGCAAGGACGCTCGCGAAAGCTATAATTGCGAATACACTCGTCGATGGATGCGATTATGCTGCATAATTTATTCAGTATCTTCGCAATGGTTATGCAACACGAAATACACCATTTCCATGTATCAATTAATACGGTATATTTCTATATTACAAAAATTAAGGGATCGAGTAATTAAAGAGTATCGCAAGAAACAGGGAGTGTCCATAATTTGAAAAATACTACGAACTCAAACTTTACTTTGATTTACTTTTACTTAATTTTTTTGTTAGAATCAACCTTGTTTTGGACATTCCCTATTTCGATTGAAACCTGTGTATAGAATACATACAAGTGTTTCCACGCGACCAATGTTGGGCCTGAGTCCCTTGGATGATGGCGGTGACCGACATCATCGGTTTCTCCTTTTTCATCATCTTGGACGTCTTGATCTTCCTGGTTTGGCTCGTCACTTTTACTGTTTCCTTCCTGAATCTTGATCAACTAGGTACTTTCAAGCGAACCACAAGCGACACTCTCGTTGCGTCATTTCGGAAACCGAGAAACGACACGCGTGCTGCTCTTTCTTCCCCTAAACTGTTCTACGTTCCGTCTTTTGGTATCGATTTGGTTTCGTTCACTGCACTCTTTGGTTGTTGCACGCTTAACACTCGACAAATCTATGAGGAGTAACAGGGAGGTAATTAAAGGTGCGAGGTGACGCTCATCCTGATCGTTCCACGTCAAGTAAAACACTTTTAACTCTTCGGGATACGCGATACCACTCAAAAAAGTGTCCTACTTGGTACGAAACGATCACCGTGATTATGAATTAATCCACGATTAAAGCACGATGGATGTAATACGTGGCGAATTAGTTGTAGATTTAAACGGAGCTTGGCAATTTTTATTGCGAATTAAATTGCGAAACGATCAACGCGCATTCGCCTTGAACCGCGACATCCTTTCCTCGCTGCTTCTCGCTGCCGTGTTCTTTTCCGAGTGAGTTTATTGCTCGCGAAAAATTAACGACCTACGAAGAGAATGTACATCGTCCAGAGATAAACAGAGCTACTCGTTAATCCGAGACGGATTGAATTTCAGGCTTTCGATCGCCATTAGTAAATGTCTATAAAGCCGTTGATAAACTATGCGGTATCGGGGAAAGTGCTGATGCTTATGGATGAGCTCGATAAAAAAACGAACGATACTCGAACGAAAACGAAAAGTTGTGAAGCGTTTCGCGAAGGAAAAAGGGACAAGAGAACGCTCGCGTACGCGACATCGGCGAGATCAAACGAATTTCACGACGAACTTTGTCGTAGACAGCAATACTTAATGGTTTTTACAGGTTCGAGGCCTGCAGAAGAAAAGTCCCGAGTTATCTCTGGAGAGCTCTGGTCGGCCTGCTAAAAATTCGTGGGAGAAAACGCGGATTGTCCCCGGAGGACCGCCGAGTTATCGAGAGCAGACTTGAAGACGAATGTGCTAGCTTTAGCTTAGTTGACAGCTCCGGGGAACGTTTCTTAAAACGAATCTACCGAATAGACAAAAAAGGTAGGATTGATCACCGAGAATACTCGTTAACGCAACTGTCAAGGGAAATAATTCGAGTCCAGAACCGATTTATTTCAAGTATACCGCTGCGAACAATTGGCAAACGATTCGTTTAACGCGCTTGAAATTAGAGATATTTTGTCCACGACTATTTCGTCTATCCCAATAATTTCCTGGTGTGGAGGAAACTGCAAGTAACCAGAATTCCCGTAGTCGGTGTTGCGGAGCGGCGACCTTGACCACAACATGTAGGCAGAAAATGCGATTGTCTTGCCACGGCGGCGACAATCGTCGCGACAGAGAAACAATGCTTACGTAACGCGAGCAATTATGCAAAATGCAAGTATGTCCATGTGCATGTACCAGTCGCGGTGCATCTCCTATTCTTCTGGCGTCGCATGTATCCGCCTAACGACCGCTCGCAATGGCAGACGCGGTAATACTCGTCCAACCGTGGCGCGAAACCCGTCTATTGTTACGTAAACCCTTTCTACACGGGAAAAGAATGTTGTGCGCGTCGCGAGACCTCGAACAACGTTCCTCTTTTTCGTTTCCTCCTTCCACCTGATGGACTCCGTCAGGCATCGATCATTAAACTGGACGACCAAACCGGACGACACATTTCTAATGGCAATCGCTGCTGTCGAGGTTGAAGTTCAAGGTTAATCCCGAAGAGGCTGCGTCAGGCCCTGTCTATGTCTATCGAGAAAGACGAATCGATATATACCGGGTGCACGGCAAGCACGGCCAAGACTGTCGGACGACAGCTGTTTCGGTTCGCGACTTTCACGCGATTTGTGCCAAGAAACTCTTGTCTATTTATTTCTAACGAGCCGCAAAAGTTTCGGAGGATCGATTCTTTTTTGTCAACAACTCGAACAAGTTTGAATTTGGTAATAGAAAATTATGTGTCGACGATTTTACGTTGCATATCGACGATACCAAACAGTGAAATTTAACTTGGGTGTCCGATGAGGTGATTTGAAAAATTGTGCGACATCAAAGTATAGCGTGACTTATCCGCCACACCCGTCTTTAAAGGGTTAACGATAGTCGGTACGGCGCATCTATTACGAAACGACTGATAGCGAATAGCAAACGCGAAGACAACAGCTTGCTTCGATTCATCTTTTAAAGAGATGCCGCATAAATATAAAGGAAAGTTTCGCACTCGTGATTCATTTATTTCAAAACGATTGAACTCGATATGTTATTGTCATCTGCGGTCTGAAAGTTAATCGATAATGCGCGCTTCACCCGTTATTCGCCTCACGTGTTGGGATGTGTAAGCTATTCTCTCGTGGCCTCCAAGTACTGCGCAGGCAGACACAACGTAGACTGAATTTGGCAAACCATTAGCAGACGCTACAACGACTACGTATGTACTCGTCGAATATCTCTCAAATGTGCCGTAAGGAAATTGGGAACGATCGAGAACATTATTCGCCAAAGTTGTCATACCTTCGAGATGAAACAAGAATTATGTATGCATGTGTTTCAGCAGAACTAATAACAAAAATTATCACTGCCATTATGCAGCCACTGCAGAGGTCAGACGAGACCTTAATGCTGCGTAGAAGATTCAAGAGAGAGAAGGGTGGACGATCCAAACTGCGCACTGTTGCAGTTAGGGGACGATGATTCACGAACCAACGTAGTACCCGTGTATAAATATACGAACATTATTTATTGCAACATTTATTTTTGACCGATACTTGGACGATATCCTCCAAGTAAAATGTTGAATTATCTACATCGACTACTCCATTAAAACTTTAATCAAAATAAATTTTATTGACACCATATTTCGAAGGCTTGACGTATTATTTCGGCGTACCGAATCGCCATCGTCGACGATTAATTTCTGTAATTCGAGGAATCCGAGGAAAAATTTCTCGAGATCAAGCAAGAGTTTACTTGGCACGTGTGCGACGACACGCGTAATATTCGGAACGTGCTCACGTTTGATTACGACACTTGACAATATACTTTGCGCTATCGATAACGTTTGTAGCATCTATCGATAGTTTTGGCGTCTCGCGCGCTCGGTCTTTGGCACCGCAAACAAAATGCAAATCATTTGTGACGTCACTCGCAACGCACCGCAAAAGTCTTGCATAAAATTTGCTTTTTCTCGTTCGACTAGTACCACAATCGATTCGAAACCGAGTCTTGTTTTCATTTAAAAAAAAAAAAAAAAAAAAAAAAAGAGCCATCCGTCAAAATGACCACTGATTGTATTACCACCGACCGAAATGTACTTTCTCGCCTGCGGATGCTGTCGACAACTACGAATCGGAGATGTTATAGTCGTAAATGTAATCAAGGTTGTGTCCCTAAAAGAATTTTATTCGCACTTGAGCATTCCAAGCATAGCGAACCACAACAAGACGCGTACACAACATTCTTTCTTTACCGATTCGCGCAAGTCGGTTTACTTTGTTACGACGGACAGCTCAGAAATGAACAAAATACTCATCTGCAGATAGCTTACGGTCGAAAACGTTTTTCTAGATGCACGTGAAACATAGTTGTACCAAGGATCGACGAATGCACGCAATCCTTACGGTCGTCCGCTTCCGAACTGCACACTTAAGATTCAGCACGACAAACAAACACGCGAACTTTCCGTCCTGGCATTGAACTTCACTGTTGCACACTTTACATGCCGGCGCAAAGCCGAATTTCCCGCCGAGGAAAAAGGGAACGCGATAACCACTTTCCTATCGACAATTAGAATTCCAAAAATAATTCTTTCGCCGTGGCACGCGTGAACGAAATACCATTCGAATTGAATCACTAGCAGCACGCTCGTGCGGAAGCGACAAAGCCAAGTGCGTTTCGCGATCGAGTGTTCCCTTCGAGAAAGACACACAGTTTGCACCTTGCTGCAACTACGGGGACCATTTGCTACGCACTGGATTTTCCTCTTCGGTATCGTACTTACGCACATGTCGCGTATATACTTCGAATAAAGCTCGATTCGAGAGAGCAGGTTAGTTAACCGTAGAACAGAGCAGCGAGCGAGCGAGGCAAGATAACGCACGCGACGAGATCACGTTTTTCTTTCCCGACAAGCGTTGCACACGTGCCGTCAATGAAGAAGCACGCGGCCACCACACTCGACACGACCGAATGACCCGCGACGCGAATAAATCTTAAGAGACAGTCGCGATGAAACAGTGAGAAAAGAAGAGACGGGGAGATATGGAGAGGAACAGAGGCGAGAGTAAAGTGATTACGGAGGCGATACCTCGCACGCGTACCGTCGATCCGACTCACTGACTCAATGACTCAATGACTGACTGACTGACTCGGAGATGCACGGCGCTAAAGGCAACTGAGTGCCAGCCGGCCGGTCCGACCCGATGCATGTGAGCGTGCAGCCGGCGGGGAAACGAGGTGGGGGCAGGGACGACGGAAGAAGGGAGATAGGGGAAAGAGGAGACGGAGGGGAGGGAGGCGACAGAGGATCAAGAGGAGGTGAAGGACGAGGAGGAGTCGATGGAGGACGAAAAGCTGGCGGCAAATCACGGGGAGGAGAAGAGGGAAAACTCGGGACGGAAGAAGTGCAACCGAGTCCCTGGCTGACGAGTAACGTTCAGCCTCTACTTGCACTTTTCTTCGCAGAGAAATGCGAGCGCATTGGAGTTGAACGATGGTAATTTAATCCCTTCGATGATAATTTGCGTATCGAAAGTACATTTGCCATTGGTAACTGGAACACCGTTTCATAGATCACAATGAAATTATTTCTTTGCAAATGATTTCTCAAAATGTAATAAAGCCACAATTTTTATAGAAAAGCATCCTCGACGGCAGCATCGATGCTCGCGAAATATAGGTCAGAGATTCGTTCGTATAAAAGCGGGTACGGAAGAAAGTTTCGGACCGTTCGAAAGCGATCCAAACTTTCCGTTCGATTCGCCGAAGGTATCGCGGCCTAAGTTGTTCATGATCGATAAAAACATGTAACACTCGGATGACAGAAACGTAACCACACCGCTCGAGGTCTCCGTGTGAGGTTTATCGGAAGGAAGAGAGGTTAAAATGACAGAGAAAGGTAACGAGAAAGAGAACTCTATCAGAAACGCGCAAAAGAGCAAGTGAGAGACGCGGATAGAGCTTGCGCCGTCACTATCACAAGCTTAGAAGTCAAGTTCTAGTGCACGGCCGAAACGGGAGAATCGACCTCCCCTCCACGATCCCCTCCACGTTACATTGTGGCTCGTCCAATGGCACAAGGGTGAGGGAAATCGTCTAAGGCAAAGGGGGAGGGAGTGCCTTGCAATGTCGAGCGTGCGCGGCGAGCCTTGCATGGGGATTCTACCAGGTGACCGAAATATACACCTCCAGTACCGGGCATGTAACAACGGATCTGATAAGAGAAATAAGCCGCCGCTAGTCACCTCCAACAAAGATTTACGTCTCGTTACGAGCGTGCCGAGCACTGGGATGCTAAATCAGATACAAGTTTCCGTAAAGATACGTTAAAACATTTCGAGACGGAGTGATCGTAAACGAACAAAACCCGAACAGTCGCGTCAAACGATTATAATTAACGATTACTCAGGCTTTTAACACTGCACTCAAAGGCGCGTATAAATTAACAACGCGTCTATAGATCGCTGCCGGAGATGATCGGGTCGGGAAAAATCGTTTCCCTTTTGTATATCGCGTGTCGATAAGGCTTGTTTGCAGTAGTCCAATACAGCGGCAGTTGCATAAATATTCGTCTTCTGTTTCCCTTACTCCATTCGAAAAAATTATCCTTGCAACGCCCTTACGCGGAACAGAAGACATCCACGAAGAGCCTGCAGGCCGCACCTGTTCCGATATCTTTGATCCCCTCGCGCCACGCCAACATCCTAGACACACCCGTCGTCCTTGCTGCAACAGCTCCGTTTTAAGGAAGTTTGCCAGTATTTTTTTTCTTCTTTTGGAGTACTCTGCTTAACCCGCGCGATATTTGGCCCACATGTTGGGTACCAATACAAACGATCGAACGATCCATACATATCCGAGAACGTCGCGTGTCGAGTTAGCCTGCGGGTCCGCGTACGAGCTTGTTCCGCAGATGAGTGTGCGTCTACGAGCGTGTGGATCGTGTAAGTGGTCGTCAAGGTTAGCCACCTACTCGCTATCGCGAGCTCGTGCACACTCTCCCGGTGCATTCGAGTCGTCTTGCCAGCCTTAAAGTTTATTATACGCTCGCGGAGAATCGAGGAAACGAACCTCCTGGACGCTGGCTCGCGTCTTACGCTTCTCAGGCGTGGCATTCTGCGGCTTCGCCTACCCTTTATTTCACGTTTCATGCATCTGGTGCGTTGTGTAACGTTACCGTTCACAAATATTTGCCCACCTTTTTTTTCCTCGCAATTTTAACAGCAATGGTAGATAAAGAAGAGATAGAGTTGCTCGCGTAGATTAGTACTAGGATATTTCAAATTCACGTCTACAAGACCGTCGGACCCGTAGATTTTGTAGAGACAGCACTGTTTTAATCGGTAAACGACAGAGGCTATAACGTGGAATCAAACCGCTAATAAGTATGCACGCTAACAACGTATGTTATATTAAATGCATAGGAAGAGGTCAGAGCAACAGTATCCTTGTTCGTTTTTGCGAACAGGTGAGTAGGACGAGAAAAGGTTAACAGGACTCTGCAATATTCCGTTTACATTCTTCGTCGGAACTGGTTTCTCCCTCGTTCCGCCGTCAGGGATGCTGTATGGTCCTTTGGACCCTAGGAACATTGCCAAACGTACGAGAAAAATCAACATTAAAATTCAAGCGTCTTCTCTCGCGTATACGGACCTCTTTTTAGAGCGATACGTCCAAGTTTTAACCACATTATTTATAATCACTTGCACATCTCTAGTTTGAAATTTCTACATAAAGAATCCGATGATACAGTAGACTATCTAAACAGTGTTGTTACGTAAGAATTACATCACCGAAGATTTTTTTCTTCCGTGCATAATAAATGCGAGAGTGACGGTAGATGCAATAAACTGTTTTTAGTTTATGTGTTAAAAGTATCGTAAAGCTTCACTTCTCTCGATGTTGCATCAATCATGGCAGGATTACACAAAAGATATAAATTACGGTATATGACATCGTCTCGAGCATACCAAGACGTAAATGTTATTTCCGCTGTAATAACCATGATTTACACGGTATGTGCTTCACGTTTGAATGATTTTTACGTGCTGTGCAAAACACAGCAATTCCACTAGCCAGTGAACAATGCAATCAGAGTTAGCCAGATGCAAATGATTTCAAGGTGGGTAAAACCAAAGGTGACCGTCCCTCTCGACTGTATCTGTGGCCAAAAATGTTACACCGAGTATCTAAAGGAAGGAAAGATAATAATAACACGTCCGTTCGATTAAGACGCGACGGAAACGTTGCGTTTGAAAGCAAAGGAAGTCGAGGCGAGAGGGAAAAAAAAAGTCTCGAGCAGAGCAGAAGAAAGCAGCGGTGCAGCAGCTGTTTCGGCTGGTTCGGTTGCACAATGCAGAATTCGGGTTCTAATTCTAAAGCGAGTACCAATCAGGCCCAGCATTGTTCACCCATAAAAGCTCGTCATTTTTCAGGGTTAATCGTTCCTTGAAACCTAATAAGCTGTTGGACGTCTTACCCGACAAATTTCTCGGAAGACTCTGAATCTTTCTGAGATACTTTGTGCTAACTGTTCTATCGCGACTATTTCGTGTTCGAAACATTGAGAGCGGTCATTCAACGCGAGAGTTATTTTGGAGGTTTTAAATATGTCGAAATATTGGTCATTCACTTCGCGAAGACGAAAATGCGGATAGTAGGCGTCAAAGGTAATGGCACGAAGTCGCTGACGCGACGATGGACGCTGGGTGCATGATCGGTCACGCTAATGCGACTACACGTACGCTTATCTCGCTATAAATAATGCTCGTTCACGAGGAACGAGAGGAAGGATGATCAATCAGGTGTAGGTGGAAAGGAACGCTCCGAGACAAGGTGGGAGAATGAGAGAATTGTCAAGGACAACGTACGTGACCACCGCATTGCGACGGAAGATTCTGCCACGATCCTGAAACTCTACGTCCGTGAAATAAAGTCATGTTCAGAGGTGGACGTATATGTATAAATAGTTCGATCACCCGATACGCTTGAGACCGATTCAGAATTCGCATTTTAGACGACGAGGTGCAATGTGCCAACCTCGAATCGCGGAATATACATTCTCAAGGCATTGCATGTAATCTTAGACATGTTTATGAGCTTCTCAAATTTTTCATTGCTTTACACTACTCTCTCTCTTGTCACGTTTCGGTCATTAACGACAAAGGCTTCAAAAAATTAATTTCTAGTGCATCCTTCCTTCTACCTTAATATTCTCTCTTCAGGGGATACCGTAGGAATCGAAAGAGAAACTTTAAAGAACGTGATTCCCTTTTTTTAAATTTATATCTTCGGAACACTCCCTTAAGACCATGAGAAAAACCTTGACCAAGTTAAGGATAACCGCGTTAAGTTCTCCGCTCTCTCGTAAGGTAATCAACCGAAGAAAGTGCTTAACGGAAAGCAAATTATTGTTTGTTCTTACGTTAAGCAGGTGTGGCGGGAAGGTATAAAAATATAAAGCAGCGTTGCTTAACACATTCGAGCTCGTTCACCGAGCGATACGGGTCCTTTTGTATGCAAACGATGCTTGTTAACAATTGTTGCGTCTATTTGCGTCCAAATAACTGGATGCGATCGTTAATTGCGCGATGTATTTCTTATTGTAGACGGATAACGAGGTTTCTCGTTTAAATCGGATATCATAAGAAATTAATTGATATGTTACAAACATCGATAAGAACTTACATGGTAAAACGGCAGAGTTTTCGTAACGAAGACGCGCAGGATACACATCGAACAAGTATACCAAGTAACTCACCTACAACAAAAATAAAAATACAGTTAGTATCTTAGCTTAATAACACATGTAACGAGTTTATTTGCGGCGTTTTTCTATTTTTTCCACGGGAACAGTTTTTGAATTTTACTGGAAAACCCGCACTTGACCCAATTTCGATTACATTTAATACCCAATGGTCTCGCGAAGCTTTCCCTCGGCTAGAAAAGCGTCGTGGCACGAATCGCGTTTCAGTTTGAAATTGCACCGACAACCTTGACATTCCCACGAGATCGGTAAATGGAACCCCGTCACGTAAAGTGTACTTCCATTGACCTTGTAACAGGAAATCGCTCAGCGGATTTCCCGAACAAGGCTATAAAGTTCGTTAGCTGCTAAATATACATCGTTTTGCAGCGATAATTATAAAACATACGCAAACGTACGTTTCAGCAAAAATTATACCTTGAATAAAAACGAAAGGAAACAAATTTCAGGCGAGTGGGTTATCATTTTATGTCATCCAGGATACAACATAAAATGGAGGAACAATGTACCGCGCGTGGCGCTGGAAACAGGACGACAATAAAAGCAGACCTCGACGCTGAAAGCGAATATAGGTCAGCCAAATGAGGCTGGATTATGAAGGATGCGCGCGGCACGCGTCGTGTGTAAGAGAAATATTCTCACCATCTATATTTTTCTGTGCTGCAATATTTTGAGATAATATCGGAGGTCCGAAACTAATGCGAAATAACCTTGCCAACGAGAACTCGTCGGATGACGCAGAGGAAGAGAGTAGATTCTTTGGCGATTGAATTTGAAACGAGGCAATTTCGCATCTAATCATGCAGAAATATTCATATTTCGGGGAACGGTGAAGAGTTTAAGTAACTATCTTTATGCCTGAATTGCAAAACAGTAATCGATCGTAGAAAGATCTTTGTACAATTAAACCCATTACAATTGGTAACGAAGAAGTTTGCATGATCTCGGGTAAAAATGTCCGTAAGGAGACCACCTGATATTCAAATCAAGATCGAAGGATGTTTAATAAAAACACCTACATGAATACTGGGAAGTCATTAATCAAAGAAACCGCCGAAGGTAAAGCGTAATTACTCTCGCTTACACGCCTTTACCTGTTTCCTGGCATACTTTATATCTGGCTGCACGATCAATGAAAGTCACAAGCGTTTACGAGGTACGCTGCTCGATATAATTGGAGTCCTCAGTCGTCTGCTAAATTGACTCGATTGATAACCGCTACGTTTTCAAGTGCAACGATAGAATGATGTATAAATTCGACCGCTTCAAACTTGATCAAATATAAGTTGAAAAGAAATCTTAAATGATTGCAAAGAGACAACCAATTCGTGGATAAATGATAAGCACTAAAGTGCAAGTGCAAGGCTGAGGACGCAGCGCGCACGATGCAAGAGAATATAATCTGTGGCAACGGTGGAAACCTGTTGGCTGACACAGAAACGAGAAAATGGGTCACACAAGGATTACGAAGAAGAGTCATTATGCATTTCGCGCAGGTGAATCGGTGTTGCTATTCAGGAAACGTTCGAAGATACGATACGGCAGTCTCGTGTGTCTGGAATCGCGACCGGGAAGCTAGGAGAGCTGGTCAGAGTACGCAAAAGGAGGAGGTAAGTAGGTCAGTAGGTGAGTCGTGCTAAACAGTGCACGGGAGTGTCCCGACATTGACCTATATGTCTACTTTGTGTGTGCACTTGCCTTCCCCTTCCGTGACCCCTCTTTCTCTCTCTTCCCTCAGGCATCCCCTCCAACGATGCAATTTCCAGCCAATTGCATATAGGGACTGCTTGCACTTGGAGTGCACTTTCCCCACCACCGGGACGCCACCCCGGCGCCGGACCGTCCTGCCACCCTGTACCAGACGCGATCGATGCCCCAACAAGACCGAACAGAGCCACAAATTCATCATCATTTTTGAATGATCCAGCAAAGGAATCCGCCCGCAAGTGATTCGACGATTCAAAAGTTCTTAGCTGGATTTTTGGAACGGTCACGTGGAGAACAGCACGTTCTATAGTTCTATTCGAAAGTCCAAACTTTTTTTTCTAAATCCTCATTCTATTCGTTACGAGAGCTAGAAACCTAGGGAGTGGATTATTCCGAAGCCAAGTGACTCGTTGCTTTGCACAGGTTACGTTGCTCTGCAACTAATTTTTCGAATAAGCCTTTTTACTAAGAGTATCGACTTGGTATTATTGCTTAATAACCATTGCTACCGTTGCTACACGGAAACGTACAATTGCCCGAAAAAGTGGGCTTACGCAAGGAGGCCCGCAGTCACGGCGGATGTCTCACCTGTTGGACCGCGAAAAGTGTCTCGCAACCACCTCATCGAAGGCCTTGACGAGGGACAACGATAAATAAATCGTTTCGCAACGCGATCTGCGTACTCGCACGCATGCCTGGGTGCGTGTCGTGCCGGGCGTTGCAACCTTGCGGAAATATAAATAGAGATCGCGCTAGAGAAGGAGGGAAACTTGAACGAGTCAGTCACACTCCACGTGTTTTTCTCACGCCCGGTGCTGCTGGCTCGTGGCAGTCGACGAGCTTTTGCACGACAACTTCACCGCGACCCTGGTCTAGCCGATGTTGCATAAACCAATCAAGAGCGCTGTGGGAACCATTCTTTTCTTTTTATCGCGAAACGACACGTGCGAATAACGGTCCAAACGACGAATCTTTTCGGTCGAGAAAAGAGAAAAATATTATTTTCCCTAGCAAAGATCGCTAACAGGAGACGTTACACCGTGTATTCCTTGGCGAATATTTCGAAAGATACTGGTAATTCGTGGAGCATTGGAGGAAGTATGTTAATATCCCAACCTTTGAGGATTAATTTAAAAAAATGTCTCGAATCTCATCGCCTGTGCGAAACCCGATACATCTTGCTTATCAAATTTGGGAGGTCGCGTGAAACTACAACTTTCGAACGCAGAACCAGAAACGGATAAAATTTATTCCCTTATTAATATATATTTCTCTCTCTCTCTCTCTCTCTCTCTCTCTCTCTCTCTCTCTCTCTCT